>NW_027362773.1:171815788-172415788 GCF_046119375.1 Phyllobates terribilis
AGATCATCATACAGTGTGGGGGGAGGGGAGGTGAGATGTACTGCGGGGCATCATACAGTGTGGGGGGGAGGGAGAATGTACTGCGGGGGCATCATACAGTGTGGGGGGGGGAGGGGAGAATGTACTGCGGGGGCATCATACAGTGTGGGGGGGGGGAGGGGGAGAATGTACTGCGGGGGCATCATACAGTGTGGGGGGGGGGGGAGGGGAGAATGTACTGCGGGGGCATCATACAGTGTGGGGGGGGAGGGGAGAATGTACTGCGCGGGCATCATACTGTGTTTGGCGGGGGAGGGAGAATGTACTGCGGGGGCATCATACAGTGTGGGGGGGAGGGGAGAATGTACTGCGGGGGCATCATACAGTGGGGGGGAGGGGAGAATGTACTGCGCGGGCATCATACAGTGTGGGGGGGGAGGGGAGAATGTACTGCGCGGGCATCATACAGTGTTGCGGGGAGGGGAGAATGTACTGCGGGGGCATCATACAGTGTGGGGGGGAGGGGAGAATGTACTGCGGGGGCATCATACAGTGTGGGGGGGGAATGTACTGCGCGGGCATCATACAGTGTGGGGGGGAGGGGAGAATGTACTGCGGGGGCATCATACAGTGTGGGGGAGGGAATGTACTGCGCGGGCATCATACAGTGTGGGGGGGAGGGGAGAATGTACTGCGGGGGCATCATACAGTGTGGGGGGGAGGGGAGAATGTACTGCGGGGGCATCATACAGTGTGGGGGGGAGGGGAGAATGTACTGCGGGGGCATCATACTGTGTTTGCGGGGAGGGGAGAATGTACTGCGGGGGCATCATACAGTGTGTGGGGGGAGGGGAGAATGTACTGCGGGGGCATCATACAGTGTGGGGGGAGGGGAGAATGTACTGCGGGGGCATCATACAGTGTGGGGGGGGGAGAATGTACTGCGCGGGCATCATACAGTGTGTGGGGGGAGGGGAGAATGTACTGCGGGGGCATCATACAGTGTGGGGGGAGGGGAGAATGTACTGCGGGGGCATCATACAGTGGTGGGGGGGAGGGGAGAATGTACTGCGGGAGCATCATACAGTGTGTGGGGGGAGGGGAGAATGTACTGCGGGGGCATCATACAGTGTGGGGGGGAGGGGAGAATGTACTGCGGGGGCATCATACAGTGTGTGGGGGGGAGGGGAGAATGTACTGCGGGGGCATCATACAGTGTGGTGGGGGAGGGGAGAATGTACTGCGGGGGCATCATACAGTGTGGGGGGAGGGGAGAATGTACTGCGGGGGCATCATACAGTGTGGGGGGGAGGGGAGAATGTACTGCGGGGGCATCATACAGTGTGGGGGGAGGGGAGAATGTACTGCGGGGGCATCATACAGTGTGGGGGGGAGGGGAGAATGTACTGCGGGGGCATCATACAGTGTGGGGGGAGGGGAGAATGTACTGCGGGGGCATCATACAGTGTGGGGGGAAGGGGAGAATGTACTGCGGGGGCATCATACAGTGTGGGGGGGAGGGGAGAATGTACTGCGGGGGCATCATTCAGTTTGTGGGGGGAGGGGAGAATGTACTGCGGGAGCATCATACAGTGTGGGGGGGAGGGGAGAATGTACTGCGTGGGCATCATACAGTGTGTGGGGGGAGGGGAGAATGTACTGCGGGGGCATCATACAGTGTGGGGGGGGAGGGGAGAATGTACTGCGGGGGCATCATACAGTGTGGGGGGAGGGGAGAATGTACTGCGGGGGCATCATACAGTGTGGGGGGAGGGGAGAATGTACTGCGGGGGCATCATACAGTGTGTGGGGGGGGGAGGGGAGAATGTACTGCGGGGGCATCATACAGTGTGTGTGGGGGGGAGGGGAGAATGTACTGCGGGGGCATCATACAGTGTGTGTGGGGGGAGGGGAGAATGTACTGCGGGGGCATCATACAGTGTGGGGGGGAGGGGAGAATGTACTGCGGGGGCATCATACAGTGTGGGGGGAGGGGAGAATGTACTGCGGGGGCAACATACAGTGTGGGGGGGAGGGGAGAATGTACTGCGGGGGCATCATACAGTGTGGGGGTGGGGAGAATGTACTGCGGGGGCATCATATAGTGTGGGGGGGAGAATGTACTGCGGGGGCATCATACAGTGTGTGTGGGGGGGAGGGGAGAATGTACTGCGGGGGCATCATACAGTGTGGGGGGGGAGGGGAGAATGTACTGCGGGGGCATCATACAGTGTGGGGGGGTGGAGAATGTTCTGCGGGGGCATCATACAGTGTGGGGGGGGAGGGGAGAATGTACTGCGGGGGCATCATACAGTGTGGGGGGGAGGGGAGAATGTACTGCGGGGGCATCATACAGTGTGGGGTGGGAGAATGTACTGCGGGGGCATCATACAGTGTGTGGGGGGGGAGAATGTAATGCGGGGGCATCATATAGTGTGGGGGGGAGAATGTACTGCGGGGGCATCATACAGTGTGGGGGGCATCATACAGTGTGTGGGGGAGGGGAGAATGTACTGCGGGGGCATCATACAGTGTGTGGGGGAGGGGAGAATGTACTGCGGGGGCTTCATACAGTGTGGGGGTGGGAGGGCAGAATGTTCTGCGGGGGCATCATACAGTGTGGGGGGGGAGGGGAGAATGTACTGCGGGGGCATCATACAGTGTGGGGGGGGAGGGGAGAATGTACTGCGGGGGCATCATACAGTGTGTGTGGGGGGGGTGGGCAGAGGAGAATGTACTGCGGGGGCATCATACAGTGTGGGGGGGAGGGGAGAATGTACTGCGGGGGCATCATACAGTGTGGGGGGGAGGGGAGAATGTACTGCGGGGGCATCATACAGTGGGGGGGAGGGGAGAATGTACTGCGGGGGCATCATACAGTGGGGGGGGAGGGGAGAATGTACTGCGGGGGCATCATACAGTGGGGGGGGAGGGGAGAATGTACTGCGGGGGCATCATACAGTGTGTGGGGGGGAGAGGAGAATGTACTGCGGGGGCATCATACAGTGTGTGTGGGGGGGAGAGGAGAATGTACTGCGGGGGCATCATACAGTGGGGGGGGAGGGGAGAATGTACTGCGGGGGCATCATACAGTGTGTGTGGGGGGGAGGGGAGAATGTACTGCGGGGGCATCATACAGTGGGGGGAGGGGAGAATGTACTGCGGGGGCATCATACAGTGTGGGGGGGAGGGGAGAATGTACTGCGGGGGCATCATACAGTGTGGGGGGGAGGGGAGAATGTACTGCGGGGGCATCATTCAGTTTGGGGGGGAGGGGAGAATGTACTGCGGGAGCATCATACAGTGTGGGGGGGGAGGGGAGAATGTACTGCGTGGGCATCATACAGTGTGTGGGGGGAGGGGAGAATGTACTGCGGGGGCATCATACAGTGTGGGGGGGTGGAGAATGTACTGCGGGGGCATCATACAGGTGTGGGGGGGAGGGGAGAATGTACTGCGGGGGCATCATACAGTGTGGGGGGGAGGGAGAATGTACTGCGGGGGCATCATACAGTGTGTGTGGGGGGGAGGGGAGAATGTACTGCGGGGGCATCATACAGTGTGTGTGGGGGGGAGGGGAGAATGTACTGCGGGGGCATCATACAGTGTGGGGGGGGAGGGGAGAATGTACTGCGGGGGCATCATACAGTGTGGGGGGGTGGAGAATGTACTGCGGGGGCATCATACAGTGTGGGGTGGAGGGGAGAATGTACTGCGGGGGCATCATACAGTGTGGGGGGGAGGGGAGAATGTACTGCGGGGGCATCATACAGTGTGGGGTTGGGAGAATGTACTGCGGGGGCATCATACAGTGTGTGGGGGGGGAGAATGTAATGCGGGGGCATCATATAGTGTGGGGGGGGAGAATGTACTGCGGGGGCATCATACAGTGTGTGTGGGGGGGAGGGGAGAATGTACTGCGGGGGCATCATACAGTGTGGGGGGGGAGGGGAGAATGTACTGCGGGGGCATCATACAGTGTGGGGGGGGAGGGGAGAATGTACTGCGGGGGCATCATACAGTGTGGGGGGGGAGGGGAGAATGTACTGCGGGGGCATCATACAGTGTGGGGGGGTGGAGAATGTTCTGCGGGGGCATCATACAGTGTGGGGGGGGGAGGGGAGAATGTACTGCGGGGCATCATACAGTGTGGGGGGGGAGGGGAGAATGTACTGCGGGGGCATCATACAGTGTGGGGTGGGGAGAATGTACTGCGGGGGCATCATACAGTGTGTGGGGGGGGAGAATGTAATGCGGGGGCATCATATAGTGTGGGGGGGGAGAATGTACTGCGGGGGCATCATACAGTGTGGGGGGCATCATACAGTGTGTGGGGGAGGGGAGAATGTACTGCGGGGGCATCATACAGTGTGTGGGGGAGGGGAGAATGTACTGCGGGGGCTTCATACAGTGTGGGGGTGGGAGGGTAGAATGTACTGCGGGGGCATCATACAGTGTGTGGGGGGGAGAGGAGAATGTACTGCGGGGGCATCATACAGTGTGGGGGGAGGGGAGAATGTACTGCGGGGGCATCATACAGTGTGGGGGGAGGGGAGAATGTACTGCGGGGGCATCATACAGTGGGGGGGGAGGGGAGAATGTACTGCGGGGGCATCATACAGTGGGGGGGGAGGGGAGAATGTACTGCGGGGGCATCATACAGTGTGTGTGGGGGGAGAGGAGAATGTACTGCGGGGGCATCATACAGTGTGTGTGGGGGGGAGAGGAGAATGTACTGCGGGGGCATCATACAGTGGGGGGGGGGAGAATGTACTGCGGGGGCATCATACAGTGTGTGTGGGGGGGAGGGGAGAATGTACTGCGGGGGCATCATACAGTGGGGGGGGAGGGGAGAATGTACTGCGGGGGCATCATACAGTGTGGGGGTGGGAGGGGAGAATGTACTGCAGGGGCATCATACAGTGTGTGTGGGGGGAGAGGAGAATGTACTGCGGGGGCATCATACAGTGTGGGGGGGGAGAATGTACTGCGGGGGCATCATACAGTGTGTGTGGGGGAGGGGATAATGTACTGCGGGGGCATCATACAGTGTGTGTGGGGGAGGGGATAATGTACTGCGGGGGCATCATACAGTGTGTGTGGGGGAGGGGATAATGTACTGCGGGGGCATCATACAGTGTGTGGGGGGAGGGGAGAATGTACTGCGGGGGCATCATACAGTGTGGGGGGGAGGGGAGAATGTACTGCGGGGGCATCATACAGTGTGGGGGGAGGGGAGAATGTACTGTGGGGGCATCATACAGTGTGTGTGGGGGGGAGAGGAGAATGTACTGCGGGGGCATCATACAGTGTGGGGGGGAGGGGAGAATGTACTGTGGGGGCATCATACAGTGTGGGGGGGAGGGGAGAATGTACTGCGGGGGCATCATACAGTGTGGGGGGGGGGGAGGGAGAATGTACTGCGGGGGCATCATACAGTGTGTGTGGAGGGGAGAATGTACTGCGGGGGCATCATACAGTGTGGGGGGAGGGCAGAATGTACTGCGGGTGCATCATACAGTGTGGAGGGAGAGGAGAATGTACTGCGGGGGCATCATACAGTGTGGGGGGGGAGAATGTACTGCGGGGGCATCATACAGTGTGGGGGGGGGAGAATGTACTGCGGGGGCATCATACAGTGTGGGGGGGGAGAATGTACTGCGGGGGCATCATACAGTGTGGGGGTGGGAGGTGAGAATGTACTGCGGGGGCATCATAAAGTGTGGGGGTGGGAGGGGAGAATGTACTGCGGGGGCATCATACAGTGTGTGTGGGGGGAGAGGAGAATGTACTGCGGGGGCATCATACAGTGTGGGAGGGGGAGAATGTACTGCGGGGGCATCATACATTGTGGGGGTGGGAGGGGAGAATGTACTGCGGGGGCATCATACAGTGTGGGGGGGGAGAATGTACTGCGGGGGCATCATACAGTGTGGGGGGGAGAGGAGAATGTACTGCGGGGGCATCATACAGTGTGGGGGGGAGGGGAGAATGTACTGCGGGGGCTTCATACAGTGTGGGGGTGGGAGGGTAGAATGTACTGCGGGGGCATCATACAGTGTGTGTGTGGGGGGGAGAGGAGAATGTACTGCGGGGGCATCATACACTGTGGGGGGGAGGGGAGAATGTACTGCGGGGCATCATACAGTGGGGGGGGAGGGGAGAATGTACTGCGGGGGCATCATACAGTGTGGGGGTGGGAGGGGAGAATGTACTGCGGGGGCATCATACAGTGTGTGGGGGGAGGGGAGAATGTACTGCGGGGGCATCATACAGTGTGGGGGGGAGAGGAGAATGTACTGCGGGGGCATCATACAGTGTGGGGGGGGAGAATGTACTGCGGGGGCATCATACAGTGTGTGTGGGGGAGAATGTACTGCGGGGGCATCATACAGTGTGGGGAGGGAGGGGAGAATGTACTGCGGGGGCATCATACAGTGTGGGGGGGAGGGGAGAATGTACTGCGGGGGCATCATACAGTGTGTGTGGGGGGGAGAGGAGAATGTACTGTGGGGGCATCATACAGTGTGGGGGGGAGGGGAGAATGTACTGTGGGGGCATCATACAGTGTGTGTGGGGGGGAGAGGAGAATGTACTGTGGGGGCATCATACAGTGTGGGGGGGAGGGGAGAATGTACTGCGGGGGCATCATACAGTGTGGGGGGGAGGGGAGAATGTACTGTGGGGGCATCATACAGTGTGGGGGGGAGGGGAGAATGTACTGCGGGGGCATCATACAGTGTGTGGGGGGAGAATGTACTGCGGGGGCATCATACAGTGTGGGGGGGAGGGGAGAATGTACTGCGGGGGCATCATACAGTGTGGGGGGGAGGGGAGAATGTACTGTGGGGGCATCATACAGTGTGGGGGGGAGGGGAGAATGTACTGCGGGGGCATCATACAGTGTGGGGGGGAGGGGAGAATGTACTGTGGGGGCATCATACAGTGTGGGGGGGAGGGGAGAATGTACTGTGGGGGCATCATACAGTGTGGGGGGGGGAGAATGTACTGCGGGGGCATCATACAGTGTGGGGGGGGGAGAATGTACTGCGGGAGCATCATACAGTGTGGGGGGGGGAGAATGTACTGCGGGGGCATCATACAGTGTGTGGGGGGGAGAATGTACTGCGGGGGCATCATACAGTGTGTGGGGGGGAGAATGTACTGCTGGGGCATCATACAGTGTGTGGGGGGGAGAATGTACTGCTGGGGCATCATACAGTGTGTGGGGGGGAGAATGTACTGCGGGGGCATCATACAGTGTGTGGGGGGGAGAATGTACTGCGGGGACATCATACAGTGTGTGGGGGGGGAATGTACTGCGGGGGCATCATACAGTGTGGGGGGGAGGGGAGAATGTACTGTGGGGGCATCATACAGTGTGGGGGGGGGGAATGTACTGCGGGGGCATCATACAGTGTGGGGGGGGGAGAATGTACTGCGGGAGCATCATACAGTGTGGGGGGGGAGAATGTACTGCGGGGGCATCATACAGTGTGTGGGGGGGAGAATGTACTGCGGGGGCATCATACAGTGTGTGGGGGGGAGAATGTACTGCTGGGGCATCATACAGTGTGTGGGGGGGAGAATGTACTGCTGGGGCATCATACAGTGTGTGGGGGGGAGAATGTACTGCTGGGGCATCATACAGTGTGTGGGGGGGAGAATGTACTGCTGGGGCATCATACAGTGTGTGGGGGGGAGAATGTACTGCGGGGGCATCATACAGTGTGTGGGGGGAGAATGTACTGCGGGGACATCATACAGTGTGTGGGGGGGGAATGTACTGCGGGGGCATCATACAGTGTGGGGGGGGGAGGGGAGAATATACTGCGGGGGCATCATACAGTGTGTGGGGGGGGAATGTACTGCGGGGGCATCATACAGTGTGGGGGGGGGGAGAATGTACTGCGGGTGCGTCATACAGTTTGGGGGGGAGGGGAGAATGTACTGCGGGGGCATCATACAGTGTGTGGGGGGGAGGGGAGAATGTACTGCGGGGGCATCATACAGTGTGTGGGGGGGGAGAATGTACTGCGGGGGCATCATACAGTGTGTGTGGGGGGGAGGGGAGAATGTACTGCGGGGGCATCATACAGTGTGGGGGGGAGGGGAGAATGTACTGCGGGGGCATCATACAGTGTGGGGGGGAGGGGAGAATGTACTGCGGGGGCATCATACAGTGTGTGGGGGGGGGAGAATGTACTGCGGGGGCATCATACAGTGTGGGGGGGAGGGGAGAATGTACTGCGGGGGCATCATACAGTGTCGGGGGGGAGAATGTACTGCGGGGGCATCATACAGTGTGGGGGGGAGGGGAGAATGTACTGCGGGGGCATCATACAGTGTGGGGGGGGAGGGGAGAATGTACTGCGGGGGCATCATACAGTGTGGGGGGGAGAATGTACTGCGGGGGCATCATACAGTGTGGGGGGGGGAGAATGTACTGCGGGGGCATCATACAGTGTGGGTGGGAGGGGAGAATGTACTGCGGGAGCATCATACAGTGTGGGGGGAGAGGAGAATGTACTGCGGGGGCATCATACAGTGTGGGGGGGGGGAGAATGTACTGCGGGGGCATCATACAGTGTGGGGGTGGGAGGGGAGAATGTACTGCGGGAGCATCATACAGTGTGGGGGGGAGGGGAGAATGTACTGCGGGGGCATCATACAGTGGGGGGGGGAGGGGAGAATGTAGTGCGTGGGCATCATACAGTGGGGGGGGAGGGGAGAATGTACTGCGGGGGCATCATACAGTGTGTGTGGGGGGGAGAATGTACTGCGGGGGCATCATACAGTGTGTGTGGAGGGGAGAATGTACTGCGGGGGCATCATACAGTGTGGGGGGGAGGGCAGAATGTTCTGCGGGTGCATCATACAGTGTGGAGGGAGAGGAGAATGTACTGCGGGGGCATCATACAGTGTGGGGGGGGAGAATGTACTGCGGGGGCATCATACAGTGTGGGGGGGGGAGAATGTACTGCGGGGGCATCATACAGTGTGGGGGGGGAGAATGTACTGCGGGGGCATCATAAAGTGTGGGGGTGGGAGGGGAGAATGTACTGCGGGGGCATCATAAAGTGTGGGTGTGGGAGGGGAGAATGTACTGCGGGGGCATCATACAGTGTGTGTGGGGGGAGAGGAGAATGTACTGCGGGGGCATCATACAGTGTGGGAGGGGGAGAATGTACTGCGGGGGCATCATACAGTGTGGGGGTGGGAGGGGAGAATGTACTGCGGGGGCATCATACAGTGTGGGGGGGGGAGAATGTACTGCGGGGGCATCATACAGTGTGGGGGGGAGAGGAGAATGTACTGCGGGGGCATCATACAGTGTGGGGGGGAGAGGAGAATGTACTGCGGGGGCATCATACAGTGTGGGGGGGGAGGGGAGAATGTACTGCGGGGGCTTCATACAGTGTGGGGGTGGGAGGGTAGAATGTACTGCGGGGGCATCATACAGTGTGTGTGGGGGGGAGAGGAGAATGTACTGCGGGGGCATCATACAGTGGGGGGGGAGGGGAGAATGTACTGCGGGGGCATCATACAGTGTGGGGGTGGGAGGGGAGAATGTACTGCGGGGGCATCATACAGTGTGGGGGGGAGGGGAGAATGTACTGCGGGGGCATCATACAGTGTGGGGGGGAGAGGAGAATGTACTGCGGGGGCATCATACAGTGTGGGGGGGGGAGAATGTACTGCGGGGGCATCATACAGTGTGTGTGGGGGAGAATGTACTGCGGGGGCATCATACAGTGTGTGTGGGGGAGAATGTACTGCGGGGGCATCATACAGTGTGGGGAGGGAGGGGAGAATGTACTGCGGGGGCATCATACAGTGTGGGGGGGAGGGGAGAATGTACTGCGGGGGCATCATACAGTGTGTGTGGGGGGGAGAGGAGAATGTACTGTGGGGGCATCATACAGTGTGGGGGGGAGGGGAGAATGTACTGTGGGGGCATCATACAGTGTGTGTGGGGGGGAGAGGAGAATGTACTGTGGGGGCATCATACAGTGTGGGGGGGAGGGGAGAATGTACTGCGGGGGCATCATACAGTGTGGGGGGGAGGGGAGAATGTACTGTGGGGGCATCATACAGTGTGGGGGGGAGGGGAGAATGTACTGCGGGGGCATCATACAGTGTGTGGGGGGAGAATGTACTGCGGGGGCATCATACAGTGTGGGGGGGAGGGGAGAATGTACTGCGGGGGCATCATACAGTGTGGGGGGGGGAGAATGTACTGCGGGAGCATCATACAGTGTGGGGGGGGGGAGAATGTACTGCGGGGGCATCATACAGTGTGTGGGGGGGAGAATGTACTGCGGGGGCATCATACAGTGTGTGGGGGGGGAGAATGTACTGCTGGGGCATCATACAGTGTGTGGGGGGGAGAATGTACTGCGGGGGCATCATACAGTGTGTGGGGGGGAGAATGTACTGCGGGGGCATCATACAGTGTGTGGGGGGGAGAATGTACTGCGGGGGCATCATACAGTGTGTGGGGGGGGAATGTACTGCGGGGGCATCATACAGTGTGGGGGGGGAGGGGAGAATATACTGCGGGGGCATCATACAGTGTGTGGGGGGGGAATGTACTGCGGGTGCATCATACAGTGTGGGGGGGGGGAGAATGTACTGCGGGTGCGTCATACAGTTTGGGGGGGAGGGGAGAATGTACTGCGGGGGCATCATACAGTGTGTGGGGGGGAGGGGAGAATGTACTGCGGGGGCATCATACAGTGTGGGGGGGAGGGGAGAATGTACTGCGGGGGCATCATACAGTGTGGGGTTGGGAGAATGTACTGCGGGGGCATCATACAGTGTGTGGGGGGGAGAATGTAATGCGGGGGCATCATATAGTGTGGGGGGGGAGAATGTACTGCGGGGGCATCATACAGTGTGTGTGGGGGGGAGGGGAGAATGTACTGCGGGGGCATCATACAGTGTGGGGGGGGAGGGGAGAATGTACTGCGGGGGCATCATACAGTGTGGGGGGGGAGGGGAGAATGTACTGCGGGGGCATCATACAGTGTGGGGGGGGAGGGGAGAATGTACTGCGGGGGCATCATACAGTGTGGGGGGGTGGAGAATGTTCTGCGGGGGCATCATACAGTGTGGGGGGGGGAGGGGAGAATGTACTGCGGGGGCATCATACAGTGTGGGGGGGGAGGGGAGAATGTACTGCGGGGGCATCATACAGTGTGGGGTGGGGAGAATGTACTGCGGGGGCATCATACAGTGTGTGGGGGGGGAGAATGTAATGCGGGGGCATCATATAGTGTGGGGGGGGAGAATGTACTGCGGGGGCATCATACAGTGTGGGGGGCATCATACAGTGTGTGGGGGAGGGGAGAATGTACTGCGGGGGCATCATACAGTGTGTGGGGGAGGGGAGAATGTACTGCGGGGGCTTCATACAGTGTGGGGGTGGGAGGGTAGAATGTACTGCGGGGGCATCATACAGTGTGTGTGGGGGGGAGAGGAGAATGTACTGCGGGGGCATCATACAGTGTGGGGGGGAGGGGAGAATGTACTGCGGGGGCATCATACAGTGTGGTGGGGAGGGGAGAATGTACTGCGGGGGCATCATACAGTGGGGGGGAGGGGAGAATGTACTGCGGGGGCATCATACAGTGGGGGGGGAGGGGAGAATGTACTGCGGGGGCATCATACAGTGTGTGTGGGGGGGAGAGGAGAATGTACTGCGGGGGCATCATACAGTGTGTGTGGGGGGGAGAGGAGAATGTACTGCGGGGGCATCATACAGTGGGGGGGGGGGAGAATGTACTGCGGGGGCATCATACAGTGTGTGTGGGGGGGAGGGGAGAATGTACTGCGGGGGCATCATACAGTGGGGGGGGAGGGGAGAATGTACTGCGGGGGCATCATACAGTGTGGGGGTGGGAGGGGAGAATGTACTGCAGGGGCATCATACAGTGTGTGTGGGGGGGAGAGGAGAATGTACTGCGGGGGCATCATACAGTGTGGGGGGGGAGAATGTACTGCGGGGGCATCATACAGTGTGTGTGGGGGAGGGGATAATGTACTGCGGGGGCATCATACAGTGTGTGTGGGGGAGGGGATAATGTACTGCGGGGGCATCATACAGTGTGTGTGGGGGAGGGGATAATGTACTGCGGGGGCATCATACAGTGTGTGGGGGGGAGGGGAGAATGTACTGCGGGGGCATCATACAGTGTGGGGGGGAGGGGAGAATGTACTGCGGGGGCATCATACAGTGTGGGGGGAGGGGAGAATGTACTGTGGGGGCATCATACAGTGTGTGTGGGGGGGAGAGGAGAATGTACTGCGGGGGCATCATACAGTGTGGGGGGGAGGGGAGAATGTACTGTGGGGGCATCATACAGTGTGGGGGGGAGGGGAGAATGTACTGCGGGGGCATCATACAGTGTGGGGGGGGAGGGGAGAATGTACTGCGGGGGCATCATACAGTGTGTGTGGAGGGGAGAATGTACTGCGGGGGCATCATACAGTGTGGGGGGGAGGGCAGAATGTACTGCGGGTGCATCATACAGTGTGGAGGGAGAGGAGAATGTACTGCGGGGGCATCATACAGTGTGGGGGGGGAGAATGTACTGCGGGGGCATCATACAGTGTGGGGGGGGGGAGAATGTACTGCGGGGGCATCATACAGTGTGGGGGGGGGAGAATGTACTGCGGGGGCATCATACAGTGTGGGGGTGGGAGGTGAGAATGTACTGCGGGGGCATCATAAAGTGTGGGGGTGGGAGGGGAGAATGTACTGCGGGGGCATCATACAGTGTGTGTGGGGGGAGAGGAGAATGTACTGCGGGGGCATCATACAGTGTGGGAGGGGGAGAATGTACTGCGGGGGCATCATACATTGTGGGGGTGGGAGGGGAGAATGTACTGCGGGGGCATCATACAGTGTGGGGGGGGGAGAATGTACTGCGGGGGCATCATACAGTGTGGGGGGGAGAGGAGAATGTACTGCGGGGGCATCATACAGTGTGGGGGGGGAGGGGAGAATGTACTGCGGGGGCTTCATACAGTGTGGGGGTGGGAGGGTAGAATGTACTGCGGGGGCATCATACAGTGTGTGTGTGGGGGGGAGAGGAGAATGTACTGCGGGGGCATCATACACTGTGGGGGGGAGGGGAGAATGTACTGCGGGGGCATCATACAGTGGGGGGGGAGGGGAGAATGTACTGCGGGGGCATCATACAGTGTGGGGGTGGGAGGGGAGAATGTACTGCGGGGGCATCATACAGTGTGTGGGGGGGAGGGGAGAATGTACTGCGGGGGCATCATACAGTGTGGGGGGGAGAGGAGAATGTACTGCGGGGGCATCATACAGTGTGGGGGGGGAGAATGTACTGCGGGGGCATCATACAGTGTGTGTGGGGGAGAATGTACTGCGGGGGCATCATACAGTGTGGGGAGGGAGGGGAGAATGTACTGCGGGGGCATCATACAGTGTGGGGGGGAGGGGAGAATGTACTGCGGGGGCATCATACAGTGTGTGTGGGGGGGAGAGGAGAATGTACTGTGGGGGCATCATACAGTGTGGGGGGGAGGGGAGAATGTACTGTGGGGGCATCATACAGTGTGTGTGGGGGGGAGAGGAGAATGTACTGTGGGGGCATCATACAGTGTGGGGGGGAGGGGAGAATGTACTGCGGGGGCATCATACAGTGTGGGGGGGAGGGGAGAATGTACTGTGGGGGCATCATACAGTGTGGGGGGGAGGGGAGAATGTACTGCGGGGGCATCATACAGTGTGTGGGGGGAGAATGTACTGCGGGGGCATCATACAGTGTGGGGGGGAGGGGAGAATGTACTGCGGGGGCATCATACAGTGTGGGGGGGAGGGGAGAATGTACTGTGGGGGCATCATACAGTGTGGGGGGGAGGGGAGAATGTACTGCGGGGGCATCATACAGTGTGGGGGGGAGGGGAGAATGTACTGTGGGGGCATCATACAGTGTGGGGGGGAGGGGAGAATGTACTGTGGGGGCATCATACAGTGTGGGGGGGGGAGAATGTACTGCGGGGGCATCATACAGTGTGGGGGGGGGAGAATGTACTGCGGGAGCATCATACAGTGTGGGGGGGGGAGAATGTACTGCGGGGGCATCATACAGTGTGTGGGGGGGAGAATGTACTGCGGGGGCATCATACAGTGTGTGGGGGGGAGAATGTACTGCTGGGGCATCATACAGTGTGTGGGGGGGAGAATGTACTGCTGGGGCATCATACAGTGTGTGGGGGGGAGAATGTACTGCGGGGGCATCATACAGTGTGTGGGGGGGAGAATGTACTGCGGGGACATCATACAGTGTGTGGGGGGGGAATGTACTGCGGGGGCATCATACAGTGTGGGGGGGAGGGGAGAATGTACTGTGGGGGCATCATACAGTGTGGGGGGGGGGGAATGTACTGCGGGGGCATCATACAGTGTGGGGGGGGGAGAATGTACTGCGGGAGCATCATACAGTGTGGGGGGGGGAGAATGTACTGCGGGGGCATCATACAGTGTGTGGGGGGGAGAATGTACTGCGGGGGCATCATACAGTGTGTGGGGGGGAGAATGTACTGCTGGGGCATCATACAGTGTGTGGGGGGGAGAATGTACTGCTGGGGCATCATACAGTGTGTGGGGGGGAGAATGTACTGCTGGGGCATCATACAGTGTGTGGGGGGGAGAATGTACTGCTGGGGCATCATACAGTGTGTGGGGGGGAGAATGTACTGCGGGGGCATCATACAGTGTGTGGGGGGGAGAATGTACTGCGGGGACATCATACAGTGTGTGGGGGGGGAATGTACTGCGGGGGCATCATACAGTGTGGGGGGGGGAGGGGAGAATATACTGCGGGGGCATCATACAGTGTGTGGGGGGGGAATGTACTGCGGGGGCATCATACAGTGTGGGGGGGGGGAGAATGTACTGCGGGTGCGTCATACAGTTTGGGGGGGAGGGGAGAATGTACTGCGGGGGCATCATACAGTGTGTGGGGGGGAGGGGAGAATGTACTGCGGGGGCATCATACAGTGTGTGGGGGGGGAGAATGTACTGCGGGGGCATCATACAGTGTGTGTGGGGGGGAGGGGAGAATGTACTGCGGGGGCATCATACAGTGTGGGGGGGAGGGGAGAATGTACTGCGGGGGCATCATACAGTGTGTGGGGGGGGGAGAATGTACTGCGGGGGCATCATACAGTGTGGGGGGGAGGGGAGAATGTACTGCGGGGGCATCATACAGTGTCGGGGGGGAGAATGTACTGCGGGGGCATCATACAGTGTGGGGGGGAGGGGAGAATGTACTGCGGGGGCATCATACAGTGTGGGGGGGGAGGGGAGAATGTACTGCGGGGGCATCATACAGTGTGGGGGGGAGAATGTACTGCGGGGGCATCATACAGTGTGGGGGGGGGAGAATGTACTGCGGGGGCATCATACAGTGTGGGTGGGAGGGGAGAATGTACTGCGGGAGCATCATACAGTGTGGGGGGAGAGGAGAATGTACTGCGGGGGCATCATACAGTGTGGGGGGGGGGAGAATGTACTGCGGGGGCATCATACAGTGTGGGGGTGGGAGGGGAGAATGTACTGCGGGAGCATCATACAGTGTGGGGGGGAGGGGAGAATGTACTGCGGGGGCATCATACAGTGGGGGGGGGAGGGGAGAATGTAGTGCGTGGGCATCATACAGTGGGGGGGGAGGGGAGAATGTACTGCGGGGGCATCATACAGTGTGTGTGGGGGGGAGAATGTACTGCGGGGGCATCATACAGTGTGTGTGGAGGGGAGAATGTACTGCGGGGGCATCATACAGTGTGGGGGGGAGGGCAGAATGTTCTGCGGGGGCATCATACAGTGTGGAGGGAGAGGAGAATGTACTGCGGGGGCATCATACAGTGTGGGGGGGGAGAATGTACTGCGGGGGCATCATACAGTGTGGGGGGGGAGAATGTACTGCGGGGGCATCATACAGTGTGGGGGGGGAGAATGTACTGCGGGGGCATCATAAAGTGTGGGGGTGGGAGGGGAGAATGTACTGCGGGGGCATCATAAAGTGTGGGTGTGGGAGGGGAGAATGTACTGCGGGGGCATCATACAGTGTGTGTGGGGGGAGAGGAGAATGTACTGCGGGGGCATCATACAGTGTGGGAGGGGGAGAATGTACTGCGGGGGCATCATACAGTGTGGGGGTGGGAGGGGAGAATGTACTGCGGGGGCATCATACAGTGTGGGGGGGGGAGAATGTACTGCGGGGGCATCATACAGTGTGGGGGGGAGAGGAGAATGTACTGCGGGGGCATCATACAGTGTGGGGGGGAGAGGAGAATGTACTGCGGGGGCATCATACAGTGTGGGGGGGGAGGGGAGAATGTACTGCGGGGGCTTCATACAGTGTGGGGGTGGGAGGGTAGAATGTACTGCGGGGGCATCATACAGTGTGTGTGGGGGGGAGAGGAGAATGTACTGCGGGGGCATCATACAGTGGGGGGGGAGGGGAGAATGTACTGCGGGGGCATCATACAGTGTGGGGGTGGGAGGGGAGAATGTACTGCGGGGGCATCATACAGTGTGGGGGGGAGGGGAGAATGTACTGCGGGGGCATCATACAGTGTGGGGGGGAGAGGAGAATGTACTGCGGGGGCATCATACAGTGTGGGGGGGGGAGAATGTACTGCGGGGGCATCATACAGTGTGTGTGGGGGAGAATGTACTGCGGGGGCATCATACAGTGTGTGTGGGGGAGAATGTACTGCGGGGGCATCATACAGTGTGGGGAGGGAGGGGAGAATGTACTGCGGGGGCATCATACAGTGTGGGGGGGAGGGGAGAATGTACTGCGGGGGCATCATACAGTGTGTGTGGGGGGGGAGAGGAGAATGTACTGTGGGGGCATCATACAGTGTGGGGGGGAGGGGAGAATGTACTGTGGGGGCATCATACAGTGTGTGTGGGGGGGAGAGGAGAATGTACTGTGGGGGCATCATACAGTGTGGGGGGGAGGGGAGAATGTACTGCGGGGGCATCATACAGTGTGGGGGGGAGGGGAGAATGTACTGTGGGGGCATCATACAGTGTGGGGGGGAGGGGAGAATGTACTGCGGGGGCATCATACAGTGTGTGGGGGGAGAATGTACTGCGGGGGCATCATACAGTGTGGGGGGGAGGGGAGAATGTACTGCGGGGGCATCATACAGTGTGGGGGGGGGAGAATGTACTGCGGGAGCATCATACAGTGTGGGGGGGGGGAGAATGTACTGCGGGGGCATCATACAGTGTGTGGGGGGGAGAATGTACTGCGGGGGCATCATACAGTGTGTGGGGGGGGAGAATGTACTGCTGGGGCATCATACAGTGTGTGGGGGGGAGAATGTACTGCGGGGGCATCATACAGTGTGTGGGGGGGAGAATGTACTGCGGGGGCATCATACAGTGTGTGGGGGGGAGAATGTACTGCGGGGGCATCATACAGTGTGTGGGGGGGGAATGTACTGCGGGGGCATCATACAGTGTGGGGGGGGAGGGGAGAATATACTGCGGGGGCATCATACAGTGTGTGGGGGGGGAATGTACTGCGGGTGCATCATACAGTGTGGGGGGGGGGAGAATGTACTGCGGGTGCGTCATACAGTTTGGGGGGGAGGGGAGAATGTACTGCGGGGGCATCATACAGTGTGTGGGGGGGAGGGGAGAATGTACTGCGGGGGCATCATACAGTGTGTGGGGGGGGAGAATGTACTGCGGGGGCATCATACAGTGTGTGTGGGGGGGAGGGGAGAATGTACTGCGGGGGCATCATACAGTGTGGGGGGGAGGGGAGAATGTACTGCGGGGGCATCATACAGTGTGGGGGGGAGGGGAGAATGTACTGCGGGGGCATCATACAGTGTGTGGGGGGGGGAGAATGTACTGCGGGGGCATCATACAGTGTGGGGGGGAGGGGAGAATGTACTGCGGGGGCATCATACAGTGTCGGGGGGGAGAATGTACTGCGGGGGCATCATACAGTGTGGGGGGGAGGGGAGAATGTACTGCGGGGGCATCATACAGTGTGGGGGGGGAGGGGAGAATGTACTGCGGGGGCATCATACAGTGTGGGGGGGAGAATGTACTGCGGGGGCATCATACAGTGTGGGGGGGGGAGAATGTACTGCGGGGGCATCATACAGTGTGGGGGTGGGAGGGGAGAATGTACTGCGGGAGCATCATACAGTGTGGGGGGAGAGGAGAATGTACTGCGGGGGCATCATACAGTGTGGGGGGGGGAGAATGTACTGCGGGGGCATCATACAGTGTGGGGGGGAGGGGAGAATGTACTGCGGGGGCATCATACAGTGGGGGGGGAGGGGAGAATGTAGTGCGGGGGCATCATACAGTGGGGGGGAGGGGAGAATGTACTGCGGGGGCATCATACAGTGTGTGTGGGGGGGAGAATGTACTGCGGGGGCATCATACAGTGTGTGTGGAGGGGAGAATGTACTGCGGGGGCATCATACAGTGTGGGGGGGAGGGCAGAATGTTCTGCGGGTGCATCATACAGTGTGGAGGGAGAGGAGAATGTACTGCGGGGGCATCATACAGTGTGGGGGGGGAGAATGTACTGCGGGGGCATCATACAGTGTGGGGGGGGGAGAATGTACTGCGGGGGCATCATACAGTGTGGGGGGGGAGAATGTACTGCGGGGGCATCATAAAGTGTGGGGGTGGGAGGGGAGAATGTACTGCGGGGGCATCATAAAGTGTGGGGGTGGGAGGGGAGAATGTACTGCGGGGGCATCATAAAGTGTGGGGGTGGGAGGGGAGAATGTACTGCGGGGGCATCATACAGTGTGTGTGGGGGGAGAGGAGAATGTACTGCGGGGGCATCATACAGTGTGGGAGGGGGAGAATGTACTGCGGGGGCATCATACAGTGTGGGGGTGGGAGGGGAGAATGTACTGCGGGGGCATCATACAGTGTGGGGGTGGGAGGGGAGAATGTACTGCGGGGGCATCATACAGTGTGGGGGTGGGAGGGGAGAATGTACTGCGGGGGCATCATACAGTGTGGGGGGGGGAGAATGTACTGCGGGGGCATCATACAGTGTGGGGGGGAGAGGAGAATGTACTGCGGGGGCATCATACAGTGTGGGGGGGAGAGGAGAATGTACTGCGGGGGCATCATACAGTGTGGGGGGGGAGGGGAGAATGTACTGCGGGGGCTTCATACAGTGTGGGGGTGGGAGGGTAGAATGTACTGCGGGGGCATCATACAGTTTGTGTGGGGGGGAGAGGAGAATGTACTGCGGGGGCATCATACAGTGTGGGGGGGAGGGGAGAATGTACTGCGGGGGCATCATACAGTGGGGGGGAGGGGAGAATGTACTGCGGGGGCATCATACAGTGTGGGGGTGGGAGGGGAGAATGTACTGCGGGGGCATCATACAGTGTGTGTCGGGGGCTAGAGGAGAATGTACTGCGGGGGCATCATACAGTGTGTGTGGGGGGAGAATGTACTGCGGGGGCATCATACAGTGTGTGTGGGGGAGGGGATAATGTACTGCGGGGGCATCATACAGTGTGGGGAGGGAGGGGAGAATGTACTGCGGGGGCATCATACAGTGTGTGTGGGGGGGAGAGGAGAATGTACTGTGGGGGCATCATACAGTGTGGGGGGGAGGGGAGAATGTACTGTGGGGGCATCATACAGTGTGTGTGGGGGGGAGAGGAGAATGTACTGCGGGGGCATCATACAGTGTGGGGGGGAGGGGAGAATGTACTGTGGGGGCATCATACAGTGTGGGGGGGAGGGGAGAATGTACTGCGGGGGCATCATACAGTGTGGGGGGGAGGGGAGAATGTACTGTGGGGGCATCATACAGTGTGTGGGGGGGGGAATGTACTGCGGGGGCATCATACAGTGTGGGGGGGGAGAATGTACTGCGGGAGCATCATACAGTGTGGGGGGGGGAGAATGTACTGCGGGGGCATCATACAGTGTGTGGGGGGGAGAATGTACTGCGGGGGCATCATACAGTGTGTGGGGGGGAGAATGTACTGCGGGGGCATCATACAGTGTGTGGGGGGGAGAATGTACTGCGGGGGCATCATACAGTGTGTGGGGGGGAGAATGTACTGCGGGGGCATCATACAGTGTGTGGGGGGGGAATGTACTGCGGGGGTATCATACAGTGTGGGGGGGGGAGGGGAGAATATACTGCGGGGGCATCATACAGTGTGTGGGGGGGGAATGTACTGCGGGGGCATCATACAGTGTGGGGGGGGGAGAATGTACTGCGGGTGCATCATACAGTTTGGGGGGGAGGGGAGAATGTACTGCGGGGGCATCATACAGTGTGTGGGGGGGAGGGGAGAATGTACTGCGGGGGCATCATACAGTGTGTGGGGGGGAGGGGAGAATGTACTGCGGGGGCATCATACAGTGTGTGGGGGGGGAGAATGTACTGCGGGGGCATCATACAGTGTGTGGGGGGGGAGAATGTACTGCGGGGGCATCATACAGTGTGTGGGGGGGGAGAATGTACTGCGGGGGCATCATACAGTGTGTGTGGGGGGGAGGGGAGAATGTACTGCGGGGGCATCATACAGTGTGGGGGGGAGGGGAGAATGTACTGCGGGGGCATCATACAGTGTGGGGGGGAGGGGAGAATGTACTGCGGGGGCATCATACAGTGTGTGGGGGGGGGGAGAATGTACTGCGGGGGCATCATACAGTGTGGGGGGGAGGGGAGAATGTACTGCGGGGGCATCATACAGTGTGTGGGGGGGGAGAATGTACTGCGGGGGCATCATACAGTGTGGGGGGGAGGGGAGAATGTACTGCGGGGGCATCATACAGTGTCGGGGGGAGGGGAGAATGTACTGCGGGGGCATCATACAGTGTCGGGGGGAGGGGAGAATGTACTGCGGGGGCATCATACAGTGTGGGGGGGAGGGGAGAATGTACTGCGGGGGCATCATACAGTGTGGGGGGGGAGGGCAGAATGTACTGCGGGGGCATCATACAGTGTGGGGGGGAGAGGAGAATGTACTGCGGGGGCATCATACAGTGTGGGGGGGGGAGGGGAGAATGTACTGCGGGGGCATCATACAGTGTGGGGGGGAGAGGAGAATGTACTGCGGGGGCATCATACAGTGTGGGGGGGGAGGGGAGAAAGTACTGCGGGGGCATCGTACAGTGTGTGGGGGGGGGGGGGAGAATGTACTGCGGGGGCATCGTACAGTGTGTGGGGGGGGGAATGTACTGCGGGGGCATCGTACAGTGTGGGGGGGAGGGGAGAATGTACTGCGGGGGCATCGTACAGTGTGTGGGGGGGAGGGGAGAATGTACTGCGGGGGCATCATACAGTGTGTGGGGGGGGAGAATGTACTGCGGGGGCATCATACAGTGTGTGGGGGGGAGAATGTACTGCGGGGGCATCATACAGTGTGGGGGGGGTGGAGAATGTACTGCGGGGGCATCATACAGTGTGTGGGGGGGAGGGGAGAATGTACTGCGGGGGCATCATACAGTGTGTGGGGGGGAGGGGAGAATGTACTGCGGGGGCATCATACAGTGTGGGGGGGGGGGAGAATGTACTGCGGGGGCATCATACAGTGTGTGGGGGGGAGAATGTACTGCGGGGGCATCATACAGTGTGTGGGGGGGAGGGGAGAATGTACTGCGGGGGCATCATACAGTGTGGGGGGGGGAATGTACTGCGGGGGCATCATACAGTGTGTGGGGGGGAGAATGTACTGCGGGGGCATCATACAGTGTGTGGGGGGGGAGAATGTACTGCGGGGGCATCATACAGTGGGGGGTCTCGTCTCCGGTATCGGCCTTTATTCTGCTCTGTATTAAGGAGGTTTTGTGGTTATAGGTTACAGCGCTGCGGACTTGTGAATCCTGAGGATTATCCCGAGCCGGGAGCTGCCGTCCTGTGACTGCGTGTGATCTGTTCTAGCTACGATCCGACTAGACTGTTTCGGGCCTCACTCACTACACTTGCATTGAGGTCAGACACGTCTAGTCGGAATGTGGCAGGGAGTGTGCGTATCACACAATTGCAGTCTCAGGACCAACCGCTCGAGGCACCGGAGAACCTGCACCGTCCCCGCCATGTGAAGTCACAAGTCTGCACTGACAGAGTGACTGCCCCCTATGTACAGGAATATAACTACTACAATACTGCTCCTATGTACAAGAATATAATTACTATAATACTGCTCCCTATGTACAAGAATATAACTACTATAATACTGCCCCTATGTACAAAAATATAATTACTATAATACTGCCCCCTATATACAAGAATATAACTACTATAATACTACTCCTATATACAAGAATATAACTACTATAATACTGCCCTCTATGTACAAGAATATAACTACTATAATACTGCTCCTATGTACAAGAATATAACTACTATAATACTGACCCCTATGTACAAGAATATAATTACTATAATACTGCCCCCTATGTACAAGAATATAACTACTATAATACTGCTCCTGTGTACAAGAATGTAACTACCATAATAATGCTCCTGTGTACAAGAATGTAACTACTATTATACTGCCCCTATGTACAAGAATATAACTACTATAATACTGCCCCTATGTACAAGAATATAACTACTATAATACTGCCCCTATGTACAAGAATATAACTATTATAATACTGCCCCTATGTACAAGAATATAACTATTATAATACTGCTCCTATGTACAAGAATATAACTACTATAATACTGCTCCCTATGTACAGGAATATAACTACTATAATACTGCTCCTATGTACAAGAATATATCTACTATAATACTGCCCCTATGTACAAGAATATAACTACTATAATACTGCTCCTATGTACAAGAATATAACGACTATAATACTGCTCCTATGTACAAGAATATAACTACTATAATACTGCTCCTATGTACAAGAATATAACTACTATAATACTGCTCCTATGTACAAGAATATAACTACTATAATACTGTCCCCTATGTACAAGAATATAACTGCTATAATACTGCCCCTATGTACAAGAATATAACTACTATAATACTGCCCCTATGTACAAGAATATAACTACTATAATACTGCTCCTATGTACAAGAATATAACTACTATAATACAGCTCCTATGTACAAGAATATAACTACTATAATACAGCTCCTATGTACAAGAATATAACTACTATAATACTGCCTCTATGTACAAGAATATAACTACTATAATACTGCTCCTATGTACAAGAATATAACTACTATAATACTGCTCCTATGTACAAGAATATAACTACTATAATACTGCTCCTATGTACAAGAATATAACTACTATAATACTGCTCCTATGTACAAGAATATAACTACTATAATACTGCTCCTATGTACAAGAATATAACTACTATAATACTGCTCCTATGTACAAGAATATAACTACTATAATACTGCTCCTATGTACAAGAATATAACTACTATAATACTGCTCCTATGTACAAGAATATAACTACTATAATACTGCCCCTATGTACAAAAATATAATTACTATAATACTGCCCCTATATACAAGAATATAACTACTATAATACTACTCCTATATACAAGAATATAACTACTATAATACAGCTCCTATGTACAAGAATATAACTACTATAATACTGACCCCTATGTACAAGAATATAATTACTATAATACTGCCCCCTATGTACAAGAATATAACTACTATAATACTGCCCCTATGTCCAAGAATATAAGTACTATAATACTGCCCCCTATTTACAAGAATATAACTACTATAATACTGCCCCTATATACAAGAATATAACTACTATAATACTGCTCCTATATACAAGAATATAACTACTATAATACTGCCCTCTATGTACAAGAATATAACTACTATAATACTGCTCCTGTGTACAAGAATGTAACTACCATAATAATGCTCCTGTGTACAAGAATGTAACTACTGTTATACTGCCCCTATGTACAAGAATATAACTACTATAATACTGCCCCTATGTACAAGAATATAACTACTATAATACTGCCCCTATGTACAAGAATATAACTATTATAATACTGCTCCTATGTACAAGAATATAACTACTATAATACTGCTCCCTATGTACAGGAATATAACTACTATAATACTGCTCCTATGTACAAGAATATATCTACTATAATACTGCCCCTATGTACAAGAATATAACTACTATAATACTGCCCCCTATGTACAAGAATATAACGACTATAATACTGCTCCTATGTACAAGAATATAACTACTATAATACTGCTCCTATGTACAAGAATATAACTACTATAATACTGCCCCCTATGTACAAGAATATAACTGCTATAATACTGCCCCTATGTACAAGAATATAACTACTATAATACTGCCCCTATGTACAAGAATATAACTACTATAATACTGCCCCTATGTACAAGAATATAACTACTATAATACTGCTCCTATGTACAAGAATATAACTACTATAATACTGCTCCTATGTACAAGAATATAACTACTATAATACTGTTCCTATGTACAAGAATATAACTACTATAATACAGCTCCTATGTACAAGAATATAACTACTATAATACAGCTCCTATGTACAAGAATATAACTACTATAATACTGCTCCCTATGTACAAGAATATAACTACTATAATACTGCCCCTATGTACAAGAATATAACTACTATAATAGTGCCCCTATGTACAAGAATATAACTACTATAACACTGCCCCTATGTACAAGAATATAACTACTATAACACTGCTCCTATGTACAAGAATATAACTACTATAATACTGCTCCTATGTACAAGAATATAACTACTATAACACTGCTCCTATGTACAAGAATATAACTACTATAATACTGCTCCCTATGTACAAGAATATAACTACTATAATACTGCCCCTATGTACAAGAATATAACTACTATAATACTGCTCCTATATAATACTGCTCCTAGACATAACCTCAAGAGAAATGTGCTGTCTTCCAGGAGCAAAAATTAAAGATGTGTCTGACAGGATATCAAGACTCTTCAGACCTACAGATCACTACCCATTCCTGCTAATACATGTGGGGACAAATGACACCGCAAGAAAGGACCTGGAGACCATCTGCAGTGACTTTGAAGACTTAGGCAAGAAAGTGAACGAATTGGGAGCGCAGGTGGTCTTCTCATCCATCCTCCCAGTGGATGGCCATGGAACAATGAGGTGGAATAAGATTCTACAGGTGAACAACTGGCTACGTCGATGGTGCCGTCAACAAGGATTTGGATTTCTGGATCACGGAATGAATTACCTATACGATGGACTACTTGCTAGAGATGGGGTGCACCTTACGAAGACTGGAAAACATGTATTTGGAAGTCGCCTTGCTACACTCATCAGGAGAGCTTTATACCAGAACAATGTGGGAAGGGAAGCAAAAGGCCAGAAAAAGCCATACAGCTGACAAATACTATTGAGATCTCTGCTACTGGAAGTGGAAAAGAAGAACAAAGACAAAACAATTTAAATAATAAAAATATGGGAGGAAGAGAAACCAATCACAAACTAAAATGTTTTTATACAAATGCACAAAGCATGGGCAACAAACAAGGAGAATTGGAACTACTAACGCAGGAAAAGGAATATGATGTCATTGGAATCACTGAAACTTGGTGGGACGATACACATGATTGGAATAAAAGGCTAAAAGGATACAACTTATTTGCAAGAAACAGACTTGATAAACGAGGAGGAGGTGTCGCATTGTATGTTAGAAAAGCGAATATCTGCACAGAGATTGAAGCTTCAGAGACTGGGAGTTCTGTGGAAACTGTTTGGGTAAGAATACAAGGAGAGAACAACGGAAAGGACACCATTGTAGGCATTTACTACAGGCCACCTGGGCAAGCTGAAGATATGGATGAACTCTTTATGTATCAAATGACCAAGTTCTCCAAAAAATATGACGTAGTGGTCATGGGAGATTTCAACTATCCAGACATTTGTTGGGAATCTCTCTCAAGTAAAACTAACAGGTCAAGCAAATTCTTATCCTCTCTTGCTGACAACTTTATCTTCCAAAAGGTAGGGGAGAAAACAAGGGGATCTGCTACTTTGGATCTAATCCTTATAAACAGGGAGGAAATGGTTGAGGAGGTAAAGGTGGCTGGGACCCTAGGAGGCAGCGATCATGCTATTATAGAATTTTGGATAACTAGAGGAGGAAGACATGTGAAGACTCAAACTTCAAGGTTAGATTTTAGAAAGGCAGATTTTAAGAGACTCAGAAAAAGAATAGGAGGGATCCAATGGCTGGATGTCCTTAAGGACAAAAATGTCCAGGAAGGATGGGAAATTTTTAAAAATGAAATTCTCAAAGCACAATCGTTAACAATCCCGAAAAGTAGGAAGAATGGGAAGCATTTAAGGAAACCAGGATGGATGAACACAGAACTTAAACACATGCTAAAAAGAAAGAAAGAAATGTTTATTAAATGGAAAGAGGGAGGCATATCTAAAGAAGATTATAATGCAGTCTGCAGATCCTGTAGGGCACGTATCAGGTTAGCTAAAGCTGACAATGAATTAAGGCTTGCAAGAGATGTCAAAAGCAATAAAAAAGGATTTTGGGGGTATGTCAAAAGTAAAAGAAAAGTCAAAGATGCTATAGGATTTTTACAGGATGAAAATGGAGAAATGGTAAGAGAGGATGTTGAGAAGGCCGTACTTTTTAATTCCTATTTTGCATCTATTTTCTCTCAGAAAGAAAATGTAACATCAACTGATCTTCACTGTCCTTTTAAAGGAATAGAGGAATCCAAGTTATCTGTAAACAGAAAGATTGTGAGGGAATATTTAGCTAACATAAATGAGTTCAAGTCTCCAGGTCCAGATGAATTACACCCCAGAGTACTGAAGGAGATCGTAGAAGAAATTTTAGAACCACTCTCCATAATCTTTGAAAATTCTTGGAGAACAGGAGAAGTCCCAGAAGACTGGAGAAGAGCAAATGTTGTTCCTATCTTCATAAAGGGGAAGAAGGTGGACCCAGGGAACTATAGTCCGGTGAGTCTGACTTCTATACCAGGAAAGATCTTTGAACAAATTATTAAACAACATGTATGTAAGTACATGGATAAGAATGAAGTGATTAACCAGAGTCAGCATGGGTTTGTAACTAACAAGTCATGTCAGACTAACTTAATTTCCTTCTATGACAGAATCACTGACTGGGTGGATCAGGGAAATGCTGTAGATATAGTATATCTTGACTTCAGCAAAGCATTTGACAAAGTATCTCACATCATCCTTATTGAAAAAATGACCAAGTATGCAATGGACCAGGCAACTGTTAGGTGGATTCATAACTGGCTTAGTGATCGGACTCAAAGGGTGGTTGTAAATGGCTTCACATCCAGCTGGATGAATGTCTCAAGTGGGGTACCACAGGGCTCCGTCCTGGGACCTGTATTGTTCAACATCTTTATCAATGATTTAGATGAAGGAATTGAGGGAAAACTGATTAAATTTGCTGATGACACAAAGCTAGGAGGGATAGCTAATACTAGAGAAGAGAGAGAGAGGATTCAAAAAGACCTAAATAAACTGGAGCAGTGGGCAGCAACCAACAGAATGGTTTATAACAGGGAAAAATGCAAAGTACTACATCTGGGCAATAAAAATGAAAAAAGCATCTACAGAATGGGAGGAATAGAGCTAAGCAACAGTACATGTGAAAAAGACTTAGGTATACTAATAGATCATAGACTGAACATGAGTCAACAGTGTGATGCAGCAGCAAAAAAGGCAAATACAATTCTGGGATGTATTAACAGAAGCATACAGTCTAGATCACGTGAAGTCATTATCGGTCTTTACTCCTCTTTGGTCAGACCTCATCTGGAATACTGTGTACAGTTTTGGGCACCACATTTTAAAAAAGACATAGACAAACTGGAGCAAGTTCAGAGAAGAGCGACCAGAATGGTGACTGGTCTGCAAACCATGTCCTATGAGGAACGGTTGCAGGATTTGGGAATGTTTAGCTTGCAAAAAAGAAGACTGAGAGGAGACTTAATAGCTGTCTACAAATATGTCAAGGGCTGTCACATTGTAGAAGGATCATCTTTATTCTCATTTGCACAAGGAAAGACTAGAAGCAATGGAAGAAACTAAATGGGAGGAGACACAGATTAGATATTAGAAAAAACTTTTTGACAGTTAGGGTGATTAATGAGTGGAACAGGCTGCCACGAGAGGTGGTGAGTTCCCCTTCAATGGACGTCTTCAAACAGAGGCTGGACAGACATCTGTCTGAGATGATCTAGTGAATCCTGCTTTGAGCAGGGGGTTGGACCAGATGACCCAGGAGGTCCCTTCCAACTCTACCATTCTATGATTCTATGATTCTATGAATATAACTACTATAATACTGCTCCTATGTACAAGAATATAACTACTATAATACTGCCTTTATGTACAAGAATATAACTACTATAATACTGCCCCTATGTACAAGAATATAACAACGATAATACTGCTCCTATGTACAAGAATATAACTACTATAATACTGCCCCTATGTACAAGAATATAACTACTATAATACTGCCCCTATGTACAAGAATATAACTACTATAAAACTGCCCCCTATGTACAAAAATATAACAACGATAAAACTGCCCCCTATGTACCAGAATATAACTACTATAAAACTGCCCCCTATGTACAAGAACATAACTACTACAATACTGCCCCCTATGTACAAGAACATAACTACTATAATACTGCCCCCTATGTACAGGAATATAACTACTATAAAACTGCCCCCTATGTACAAGAATATAACTACTATAATACTGCCCCCTATGTACAGGAATATAACTACAATAAAACTATCCCCTATGTACAAGAATATAACTACTTTAATACTGCCCCCTATGTACAGGAATATAACTACAATAATACTGCCCCCTATGTACAGGAATATAACTACTATAATACTGCCCCCTATGTACAGGAATATAACTACTATAATACTGCTCCTATGTACAAGAATATAACTACTATAATACTGCCCCCTCTGTACAAGAATATAACTACTATAATACTGCCTTCTATGTACAAGAATATAACTATTATAATACTGCCTCCTATGTACAAGAATATAACTACAACAATACTGCCCCCTATGTTCAAGAATATAACTACTACAATACTGCCCTCTATGTACAAGAACATAACTACTACAATACTGCCCCCTATGTACAAGAACATAACTACTATAATACTGCTCCTATGTACAAGGATATAACTTCTATAATACTGCTCCTATGTACAAGAATATAACTCCTATAATACTGCCCCCTATGTACAGGAATATAACTGCTATAATAATGCCCCTATGTACAAGAATATAACTCCTATAATACTGCCCCCTATGTACAGGAATATAACTGCTATAATAATGCCCCTATGTACAAGAATATAACTACTATAATACTGCTCCCTATGTACAAGAATATAACTACTATAATACTGCTCCCTATGTACAAGAATATAACTACTATAATACTGCTCCTATGTACAAGAATATAACTACTATAATACTGACCCCCATGTACAAGAATATAACTACTATAATACTGCTCCCCATGTACAAGAATATAACTACTATAATACTGCTCCTATGTACAAGAATATAACTACTATAATACTGCTCCTATGTACAAGAATATAACTACTATAATACTGATCCTATGTACAAGAATATAACTACTATAATACTGCCCCCCATGTACAAGAATATAACTACTATAATACTGTCCCCTATGTACAGGATTATAACTACTATAATACTGCCCCCTATGTACAAGAATATAACTACTATAATACTGCCCCCTATGTGCAAGAATATAACTACTATAATACTGGCCCCTATGTACAAGAATATAACTACTATAATACTGCCCCCTATGTACAGGAATATAACTACTATAATACTGCTCCTATGTACAAGAATATAACTACTATAATACTGCCCCCTATGTACAAGAATATAACTACTATAATACTGCCTTCTATGTACAAGAATATAACTATTATAATACTGCCTCCTATGTACAAGAATATAACTACTACAATACTGCCCCCTATGTTCAAGAATATAACTACTACAATACTGCCCCCTATGTACAAGAACATAACTACTACAATACTGCCCCCTATGTACAAGAACATAACTACTATAATACTGCTCCTATGTACAAGGATATAACTTCTATAATACTGCTCCTATGTACAAGAATATAACTCCTATAATACTGCCCCCTATGTACAGGAATATAACTGCTATAATAATGCCCCTATGTACAAGAATATAACTCCTATAATACTGCCCCCTATGTACAGGAATATAACTGCTATAATAATGCCCCTATGTACAAGAATATAACTACTATAATACTGCTCCCTATGTACAAGAATATAACTACTATAATACTGCTCCCTATGTACAAGAATATAACTACTATAATACTGACCCCCATGTACAAGAATATAACTACTATAATACTGCTCCTATGTACAAGAATATAACTACTATAATACTGCCCCCCATGTACAAGAATATAACTACTATAATACTGCCCCCTATGTACAGGATTATAACTACTATAATACTGCCCCCTATGTACAAGAATATAACTACTATAATACTGCCCCCTATGTGCAAGAATATAACTACTATAATACTGGCCCCTATGTACAAGAATATAACTACTATAATACTGCCCCCTATGTACAAGAATATAACTACTATAATACTGCCCCTATATATGAGAATATAACTACTATAATACTGCCCCTATATATGAGAATATAACTACTATAATATTGCCCCCATGTACAAGAATAGAACTACTATAATACTGCCCCCATGTACAAGAATATAACTACTATAATACTGCTCCCTATGTACAAGAATATAACTTCTATAATAAGGCCCCCTATGTACAAGAATATAACTACTATAATACTGCCCCCTATGTACAAGAATATAACTACTATAATACTGCCCCCTATGTACAAGAATATAACTACTATAATACTGCCTCCTATGTACAAGAATTTAACTACTATAATACTGCCTCCTATGTACAAGAATATAACTACTATAATACTGCTCCTATGTAGGAGAATATAACTACTATAATACTGCCCCCTATGTACAAGAATATAACTATTATAATACTGCCCCCTATGTACAAGAATATAACTATTATAATACTGCCCCCTATGTACAAGAATATAACTACTATAATACTGCCCCTATATATGAGAATATAACTACTATAATATTGCCCCCATGTACAAGAATATAACTACTATAATACTGCCCCCATGTACAAGAATATAACTACTATAATACTGCTCCCTATGTACAAGAATATAACTTCTATAATAAGGCCCCCTATGTACAAGAATATAACTACTATAATACTGCCCCCTATGTACAAGAATATAACTAATATAATACTGCCCCTATGTACAAGAATATAACTACTATAATACTGCCCCTATATATGAGAATATAACTACTATAATACTGCCCCTATATATGAGAATATAACTACTATAATACTGCCCCTATGTACAAGAATATAACTACTATTAATACTGCCTCCTATGTACAAGAATTTAACTACTATTAATACTGCCTCCTATGTACGAGAATATAACTACTATAATACTGCCCCCTATGTACAAGAATATAACTACTATAATACTGCCCCCTATGTACAAGAATATAACTACTATAATACTGCTCCTATGTACAAGAATATAACTACTATAATACTGCACCTATGTACAAGAATATAACTACTATAATACTGCCCCCTATGTACAAGAATATAACTACTATAATACTGCCCCCTATGTACAAGAATATAACTACTATAATACTGCCCCCTATGTACAAGAATATAACTACTATAATACTGCTCCTATGTACAAGAATATAACTACTATAATACTGTCCCTATGTACAAGAATATAACTGCTATAATACTGATCCTATGTACTAGAATATAACTACTATAATACTGCCACTATGTACAAGAATATAACTACTATAATACTGCTCCCTATGTACAAGTATATAACTACTATAATACTGCCCCCTATGTACAGGAATATAACTACTATAAAACTGCCCCCTATGTACAGGAATATACTGTAACTACTATAAAACTGCCCCCTATTTACAAGAATATAACTACTATAATACTGCCCCCTATGTACAGGAATATAACTACTATAATACTGCCCCCTATGTACAGGAATATAACTACTATAATACTGCCCCCTATGTACAGGAATATAACTACTATAAAACTGCCCTCTATGTACAGGAATATACTGTAACTACTATAAAACTGCCCCCTATTTACAAGAATATAACTACTATAATACTGCTCCTATGTACAAGAATATAACTACTATAATACTGCCCCCTATGTGTAAGAATATAACTACTATAATACTGTTCCTATATACAAGAATATAACTACTATAATACTGCCCCCTATGTACAGGAATATAACTACTATAATACTGCCCCTATGTACAAGAATATAACTACTATAATACTGCCCCTATGTACAAGAATATAACTACTATAATACTGTCCCTATGTACAAGAATATAACTGCTATAATACTGATCCTATGTACTAGAATATAACTACTATAATACTGCCACTATGTACAAGAATATAACTACTATAATACTGCTCCTATGTACAATAATATAACTACTATAATACTGCTCCTATGTACAAGAATATAACTACGATAATACTTCCCCTATGTACAAGAATATAACTACGATAATACTGCCCCTATGTACAAGAATATAACTACGATAATACTGCCCCCTATGTCCAAGAATATACCTACTATAATACTGCCCCCTATGTACGAGAATATAACTACTATAATACTGCTCCTATGTACAAGAATATAACTACGATAATACTGCCCTCTATGTACTAGAATATAACTAATATAATCCTGCCCCTATGTACAAGAATATAACTACTATAATACTGCTCCTATGTACAAGAATATAACTACTATAATACTGCCCCTATGTACAAGAATATAACTACTATAATACTGCTCCCTATGTACGAGAATATAACTACTATAATACTGCTCCTATGTACAAGAATATAACTACTATAATACTGCCCCCTATGTACAAGAATATAACTACTATAATACTGCCCCCTATGTACAAGAATATAACTACTATAATACTGCCCCCTATGTACAAGAATAGAACTACAATAATACTGGTCCTATGTACAAGAATAGAACTACTATAATACTGCCCCTATGTACAAGAATATAACTACTATAATACTGCCCCTATGTACAAGAATATAACTACTATAATACTGCTCCTATGCACAAGAATATAACTACTATAATACTGCCCCTATGTACAAGAATATAACTACTATAATACTGCCCCTATGTACAAGAATATAACTACTATAATACTGCCCCCTATGTACAAGAATATAACTACTATAATACTGCTCCTATGTACGAGAATATAACTACTATAATACTGCCCCCTATGTGTAAGAATATAACTACTATAATACTGTTCCTATATACAAGAATATAACTACTATAATACTGCCCCCTATGTACAGGAATATAACTACTATAATACTGCCCCTATGTACAAGAATATAACTACTATAAAACTGCCCCCTATTTACAAGAATATAACTACTATAATACTACTCCTATGTACAAGAATATAACTACTATAATACTGCCCCCTATGTGTAAGAATATAACTACTATAATACTGTTCCTATATACAAGAATATAACTACTATAATACTGCCCCCTATGTACAGGAATATAACTACTATAATACTGCCCCTATGTACAAGAATATAACTACTATAATACTGCCCCTATGTACAAGAATATAACTACTATAATACTGTCCCTATGTACAAGAATATAACTACTATAATACTGTCCCTATGTACAAGAATATAACTGCTATAATACTGCCCCCTATGTACAAGAATATAACTACTATAATACTGCCCTCTATGTACTAGAATATAACTAATATAATTCTGCCCCTATGTACAAGAATATAACTACTATAATACTGCTCCTATGTACAAGAATATAACTACTATAATACTGCCCCCTGTGTACAAGAATATAACTACTATAATACTGCCCCCTATGTACAAGAATATAACTACTATTATACTGCCCCCTATGTACAAGAATATAAGTACTATAATACTGCCCCCTATGTACAAGAATATAACTACTATAATACTGCTCCTATGTACAAGAATATAACTACTATAATACTGCCCATATGTACAAGAATATAACTACTATAATACTGCTCCTATGTGCGAGAATATAACTACTATAATACTGCTCCTATGTACGAGAATATAACTACTATAATACTGCCCCTATGTACAAGAATATAACTACTATAATACTGCTCCCTATGTACGAGAATATAACTACTATAATAATGCTCCTGTGTACGAGAATATAACTACTATAATACTGGCCCTATGTACAAGGATATAACTACTATAATACTGCCCCTTAGTGAACAAGAATATAACTACTATAATACTGCTCCTATGTACAAGAATATAACTACTATAATACTGCCCTCTATGTACAAGAATATAACTACTATAATACTGCCCCCTACGTACAAGAATATAACTATAATACTGCCCCCTACGTACAAGAATATAACTACTATAATTCTGCCCCTATGTACAAGAATATAACTACTATAATACTGCTCCTATGTACAAGAATATAACTATTATAATACTGCTCCTATGTACAAGAATATAACTACTATAATACTGCCCCCTATGTACAAGAATATAACTACTATAATACTGCTCCTATGTACAAGAATATAACTACTATAATACTGCTCCTATGTACAAGAATATAACTACTATAATACTGCTCCTATGTACAAGAATATAACTACTATAATACTGCTCCTATGTACAAGAATATAACTACTATAATATTGCTCCTATGTACAAGAATATAACTACTATAATACTGCCCCTATTTACAAGAATATAACTACTATAATACTGCCCTTATGTACAGGAATATAACTACTATAATACTGCCCCCTATGTACAAGAATATAACTACTATAATACTGCTCCTATGTACAAGAATATAACTACTATAATACTGCCCCTATGTACAAGAATATACCTACTATAATACTGCCCCCTATGTACAAGAATATAACTACTATAATACTGCCCCTATGTACAAGAATATAACTACTATAATACTGCTCCTATGTACAAGAATATACCTACTATAATACTGCTCCTGTGTACAAGAATATACCTACTATAATACTGCTCCTATGTACAAGAATATACCTACTATAATACTTCCCCCTATGTACAAGAATATAACTGCTATAATACTGCTCCCTATGTACAAGAATATAACTACTATAATACTACCCCTATGTACAAGAATATAACTACTGTAATACTGCTCCTATGTACAAGAATATAACTACTATAATACTGCCCCTATGTACAAGGATATAACTACTATAATACTGCCCCTATGTACAAGGATATAACTACTATAATACTGCCCCCTATGTACAAGAATATAACTACTATAATACTGCCCCTATGTACAGAAATATAACTGCTATAATACTGCCCCTATTTACAAGAATATAACTACTATAATACTGCCCCTATTTACAAGAATATAACTACTATAATACTGCCCTTATGTACAGGAATATAACTACTATAATACTGCCCCCTATGTACAAGAATATAACTACTATAATACTGCTCCTATGTACAAGAATATAACTACTATAATACTGCCCCTATGTACAAGAATATACCTACTATAATACTGCCCCCTATGTACAAGAATATAACTACTATAATACTGCCCCTATGTACAAGAATATAACTACTATAATACTGCTCCTATGTACAAGAATATAACTACTATAATACTTCCCCCTATGTACAAGAATATACCTACTATAATACTTCCCCCTATGTACAAGAATATAACTACTATAATACTTCCCCCTATGTACAAGAATATAACTACTATAATACTGCTCCTATGTACAAGAATATAACTACTATAATACTGCTCCTATGTACAAGAATATAACTACTATAATACTGCTCCTATGTACAAGAATATAACTACTATAATACTGCCCCTATGTACAAGAATATAACTACTATAATACTGCTCCTATGTACAAGAATATAACTACTATAATACTGCCCCTATGTACAAGAATATAACTACTATAATACTGCTCCTATGTACAAGAATATAACTACTATAATACTTCCCCCTATGTACAAGAATATAACTACTATAATACTGCCCCTATGTACAAGAATATACCTACTATAATACTGCCCCCTATGTACAATAATATTACTACTATAATACTGCCCCTATGTACAAGAATATAACTACTATAATACTGCTCCTATGTACAAGAATATAACTACTATAATACTTCCCCCTATGTACAAGAATATACCTACTATAATACTTCCCCCTATGTACAAGAATATAACTACTATAATACTTCCCCCTATGTACAAGAATATAACTACTATAATACTTCCCCCTATGTACAAGAATATAACTACTATAATACTGCCCCTATGTACAAGAATATAACTACTATAATACTGCTCCTATGTACAAGAATATAACTACTATAATACTTCCCCCTATGTACAAGAATATACCTACTATAATACTTCCCCCTATGTACAAGAATATAACTACTATAATACTTCCCCCTATGTACAAGAATATAACTACTATAATACTGCCCCCTATGTACAAGAATATAACTACTATAATACTGCTCCTATGTACAAGAATATACCTACTATAATACTGCTCCTATGTACAAGAATATACCTACTATAATACTGCTCCTATGTACAAGAATATACCTACTATAATACTTCCCCCTATGTACAAGAATATAACTACTATAATACTTCCCCCTATGTACAAGAATATAACTACTATAATACTGCTCCCTATGTACAAGAATATAACTACTATAATACTGCTCCTATGCACAAGAATATAACTACTATAATACTACCCCTATGTACAAGAATATAACTACTATAATAGTGCTCCTATGTATAAGAATATAACTATTATAATAGTGCTCCTATGTACAAGAATATAACTACTATAATACTTCCCCCTATGTACAAGAATATAACTACTATAATACTTCCCCCTATGTACAAGAATATAACTACTATAATACTGCCCCCTATGTACAAGAATATAACTACTATAATACTGCTCCTATGTACAAGAATATACCTACTATAATACTGCTCCTATGTACAAGAATATACCTACTATAATACTGCTCCTATGTACAAGAATATACCTACTATATTACTTCCCCCTATGTACAAGAATATAACTACTATAATACTTCCCCCTATGTACAAGAATATAACTACTATAATACTGCTCCCTATGTACAAGAATATAACTACTATAATACTGCTCCTATGCACAAGAATATAACTACTATAATACTACCCCTATGTACAAGAATATAACTACTATAATAGTGCTCCTATGTATAAGAATATAACTATTATAATAGTGCTCCTATGTACAAGAATATAACTACTATAATACTTCCCCCTATGTACAAGAATATAACTACTATAATACTTCCCCCTATGTACAAGAATATAACTACTATAATACTGCCCCTATGTACAAGAATATACCTACTATAATACTGCCCCCTATGTACAAGAATATAACTACTATAATACTGCCCCTATGTACAAGAATATAACTACTATAATACTGCTCCTATGTACAAGAATATAACTACTATAATACTTCCCCCTATGTACAAGAATATAACTACTATAATACTGCTCCCTATGTACAAGAATATAACTACTATAATACTGCTCCTATGCACAAGAATATAACTACTATAATACTACCCCTATGTACAAGAATATAACTACTTTAATAGTGCTCCCCATGTACAAGAATATAACTACTATAATACTGCTCCTATGTACAAGAATATAACTACTATAATACTGCTCCTATGTACAAGAATATAACTACTATAATACTGCTCCTATGTACAAGAATATAACTACTATAATACTGCTCCTATGTACAAGAATATAACTACTATAATACTGCTCCTATGTACAAGAATATAACTACTATAATACTGCCCCCTATGTACAAGAATATAACTACTATAATACTGCCCCCTATGTACAAGAATATAACTGCTATAATACTGCCCCCTATGTACAAGAATATAACTACTATAATACTGCCCCCTATGTACAAGAATATAACTACTATAATACTGCTCCTATGAACAAGAATATAACACTATAATACTGCTCCTATATACAAGAATATAACTACTATAATACTGCCCCCTATGTACAAGAATATAACTACTATAATACTGCCTCCTATGTACAAGAATATAACTACTATAATACTGCTCCTATGTACAAGAATATAACTACTATAATACTGCCCCCTATGTACAAGAATATAACTACTATAATACTGCTCCTATGTACAAGAATATAACTACTATAATACTGCCCCCTATGTACAAGAATATAACTACTATAATACTGCCCCCTATGTACAAGAATATAACTACTATAATACTGCTCCTATGTGCGAGAATATAACTACTATAATACTGCTCCTATGTACGAGAATATAACTACTATAATACTGCCCCTATGTACAAGAATATAACTACTATAATACTGCTCCCTATGTACGAGAATATAACTACTATAATACTGCTCCTGTGTACGAGAATATAACTACTATAATACTGGCCCTATGTACAAGGATATAACTACTATAATACTGCTCCCTATGTACAAGAATATAACTACTATAATACTGCCCCTATGTACAAGAATATAACTACTATAATACTGCTCCCTATGTACGAGAATATAACTACTATAATACTGCTCCTGTGTACGAGAATATAACTACTATAATACTGGCCCTATGTACAAGGATATAACTACTATAATACTGCCCCTTAGTGAACAAGAATATAACTACTATAATACTGCTCCTATGTACAAGAATATAACTACTATAATACTGCTCCTATGTACAAGAATATAACTACTATAATACTGCCCTCTATGTACAAGAATATAACTACTATAATACTGCTCCTATGTACAAGAATATAACTATAATACTGCCCCCTACGTACAAGAATATAACTACTATAATTCTGCCCCTATGTACAAGAATATAACTACTATAATACTGCTCCTATGTACAAGAATATAACTACTATAATACTGCCCCTATGTACAAGAATATAACTACTATAATACTGCTCCTATGTACAAGAATATAACTACTATAATATTGCTCCTATGTACAAGAATATAACTACTATAATACTGGCCCTATTTACAAGAATATAACTACTATAATACTGCCCTTATGTACAGGAATATAACTACTATAATACTGCCCCCTATGTACAAGAATATAACTACTATAATACTGCTCCTATGTACAAGAATATAACTACTATAATACTGCTCCTATGTACAAGAATATACCTACTATAATACTGCTCCTATGTACAAGAATATACCTACTATAATACTGCTCCTATGTACAAGAATATACCTACTATAATACTTCCCCCTATGTACAAGAATATAACTGCTATAATACTGCTCCCTATGTACAAGAACATAACTACTATAATACTACCCCTATGTACAAGAATATAACTACTGTAATACTGCTCCTATGTACAAGAATATAACTACTATAATACTGCCCCTATGTACAAGGATATAACTACTATAATACTGCCCCTATGTACAAGGATATAACTACTATAATACTGCCCCCTATGTACAAGAATATAACTACTATAATACTGCCCCTATGTACAAGAATATAACTACTATAATACTGCTCCTATGTACAAGAATATAACTACTATAATACTTCCCCCTATGTACAAGAATATAACTACTATAATACTGCCCCTATGTACAAGAATATACCTACTATAATACTGCCCCCTATGTACAATAATATTACTACTATATTACTGCCCCTATGTACAAGAATATAACTACTATAATACTGCTCCTATGTACAAGAATATAACTACTATAATACTTCCCCCTATGTACAAGAATATAACTACTATAATACTTCCCCCTATGTACAAGAATATAACTACTATAATACTTCCCCCTATGTACAAGAATATAACTACTATAATACTTCCCCCTATGTACAAGAATATAACTACTATAATACTTCCCCCTATGTACAAGAATATAACTACTATAATACTGCTCCTATGTACAAGAATATACCTACTATAATACTGCTCCTATGTACAAGAATATACCTACTATATTACTGCTCCTATGTACAAGAATATACCTACTATAATACTTCCCCCTATGTACAAGAATATAACTACTATAATACTGCCCCCTATGTACAAGAATATAACTACTATAATACTGCCCCCTATGTACAAGAATATAACTACTATAATACTGCCCCCTATGTACAAGAATATAACTACTATAATACTGCCCCCTATGTACAAGAATATAACTACTATAATACTGCTCCTATGAACAAGAATATAACACTATAATACTGCTCCTATATACAAGAATATAACTACTATAATACTGCCCCCTATGTACAAGAATATAACTACTATAATACTGCCTCCTATGTACAAGAATATAACTACTATAATACTGCCCCTATGTACAAGAATATAACTACTATAATACTGTCCCTATGTACAAGAATATAACTGCTATAATACTGTCCCTATGTACAAGAATATAACTGCTATAATACTGATCCTATGTACTAGAATATAACTACTATAATACTGCCACTATGTACAAGAATATAACTACTATAATACTGCTCCTATGTACAATAATATAACTACTATAATACTGCTCCTATGTACAAGAATATAACTACGATAATACTTCCCCTATGTACAAGAATATAACTACGATAATACTGCCCCTATGTACAAGAATATAACTACGATAATACTGCCCCCTATGTCCAAGAATATACCTACTATAATACTGCCCCCTATGTACGAGAATATAACTACTATAATACTGCTCCTATGTACAAGAATATAACTACGATAATACTGCCCTCTATGTACTAGAATATAACTAATATAATCCTGCCCCTATGTACAAGAATATAACTACTATAATACTGCTCCTATGTACAAGAATATAACTACTATAATACTGCCCCTATGTACAAGAATATAACTACTATAATACTGCTCCCTATGTACGAGAATATAACTACTATAATACTGCTCCTATGTACAAGAATATAACTACTATAATACTGCCCCCTATGTACAAGAATATAACTACTATAATACTGCCCCCTATGTACAAGAATATAACTACTATAATACTGCCCCCTATGTACAAGAATAGAACTACAATAATACTGGTCCTATGTACAAGAATAGAACTACTATAATACTGCCCCTATGTACAAGAATAGAACTACTATAATACTGCCCCTATGTACAAGAATATAACTACTATAATACTGCTCCTATGCACAAGAATATAACTACTATAATACTGCCCCTATGTACAAGAATATAACTACTATAATACTGCCCCTATGTACAAGAATATAACTACTATAATACTGCCCCCTATGTACAAGAATATAACTACTATAATACTGCTCCTACGTACGAGAATATAACTACTATAATACTGCTCCTATGTACGAGAATATAACTACTATAATACTGCCCCCTATGTACAAGAATATAACTACTATAATACTGCCCCCCATGTACAAGAATATAACTACTATAATACTGCCCCCCATGTACAAGAATATAACTACTATAATACTGCCCCCTATGTACAAGAATATAACTACTATAATACTGCCCTCTATGTACTAGAATATAACTAATATAATTCTGCCCCTATGTACAAGAATATAACTACTATAATACTGCTCCTATGTACAAGAATATAACTGCTATAATACTGCCCCCTGTGTACAAGAATATAACTACTATAATACTGCCCCCTATGTACAAGAATATAACTACTATTATACTGCCCCCTATGTACAAGAATATAACTACTATAATACTGCCCCCTATGTACAAGAATATAACTACTATAATACTGCTCCTATGTACAAGAATATAACTACTATAATACTGCCCATATGTACAAGAATATAACTACTATAATACTGCTCCTATGTGCGAGAATATAACTACTATAATACTGCTCCTATGTACGAGAATATAACTACTATAATACTGCCCCTATGTACAAGAATATAACTACTATAATACTGCTCCCTATGTACGAGAATATAACTACTATAATAATGCTCCTGTGTACGAGAATATAACTACTATAATACTGGCCCTATGTACAAGGATATAACTACTATAATACTGCCCCTTAGTGAACAAGAATATAACTACTATAATACTGCTCCTATGTACAAGAATATAACTACTATAATACTGCTCCTATGTACAAGAATATAACTACTATAATACTGCCCTCTATGTACAAGAATATAACTACTATAATACTGCTCCTATGTACAAGAATATAACTATAATACTGCCCCCTACGTACAAGAATATAACTACTATAATTCTGCCCCTATGTACAAGAATATAACTACTATAATACTGCTCCTATGTACAAGAATATAACTACTATAATACTGCCCCTATGTACAAGAATATAACTACTATAATACTGCTCCTATGTACAAGAATATAACTACTATAATACTGCTCCTATGTACAAGAATATAACTACTATAATACTGCCCTTATGTACAAGAATATAACTAATATAATACTGCTCCTATGTACAAGAATATAACTACTATAATACTGCCCCTATGTACAAGAATATACCTACTATAATACTGCCCCCTATGTACAAGAATATAACTACTATAATACTGCCCCTATGTACAAGAATATAACTACTATAATACTGCTCCTATGTACAAGAATATACCTACTATAATACTGCTCCTGTGTACAAGAATATAACTGCTATAATACTGCTCCCTATGTACAAGAATATAACTACTATAATACTACCCCTATGTACAAGAATATAACTACTGTAATACTGCTCCTATGTACAAGAATATAACTACTATAATACTGCCCCTATGTACAAGGATATAACTACTATAATACTGCCCCTATGTACAAGGATATAACTACTATAATACTGCCCCCTATGTACAAGGATATAACTACTATAATACTGCCCCCTATGTACAAGAATATAACTACTATAATACTGCCCCTATGTACAGAAATATAACTGCTATAATACTGCCCCTATTTACAAGAATATAACTACTATAATACTGCCCCTATTTACAAGAATATAACTACTATAATACTGCCCTTATGTACAGGAATATAACTACTATAATACTGCCCCCTATGTACAAGAATATAACTACTATAATACTGCTCCTATGTACAAGAATATAACTACTATAATACTGCCCCTATGTACAAGAATATACCTACTATAATACTGCCCCCTATGTACAAGAATATAACTACTATAATACTGCCCCTATGTACAAGAATATAACTACTATAATACTGCTCCTATGTACAAGAATATAACTACTATAATACTTCCCCCTATGTACAAGAATATACCTACTATAATACTTCCCCCTATGTACAAGAATATAACTACTATAATACTTCCCCCTATGTACAAGAATATAACTACTATAATACTGCTCCTATGTACAAGAATATAACTACTATAATACTGCTCCTATGTACAAGAATATAACTACTATAATACTGCTCCTATGTACAAGAATATAACTACTATAATACTGCCCCTATGTACAAGAATATAACTACTATAATACTGCTCCTATGTACAAGAATACAACTACTATAATACTGCCCCTATGTACAAGAATATAACTACTATAATACTGCTCCTATGTACAAGAATATAACTACTATAATACTTCCCCCTATGTACAAGAATATAACTACTATAATACTGCCCCTATGTGCAAGAATATACCTACTATAATACTGCCCCCTATGTACAATAATATTACTACTATAATACTGCCCTTATGTACAAGAATATAACTACTATAATACTGCTCCTATGTACAAGAATATAACTACTATAATACTTCCCCCTATGTACAAGAATATACCTACTATAATACTTCCCCCTATGTACAAGAATATAACTACTATAATACTTCCCCATATGTACAAGAATATAACTACTATAATACTTCCCCCTATGTACAAGAATATAACTACTATAATACTGCCCCTATGTACAAGAATATAACTACTATAATACTGCTCCTATGTACAAGAATATAACTACTATAATACTTCCCCCTATGTACAAGAATATACCTACTATAATACTTCCCCCTATGTACAAGAATATAACTACTATAATACTGCCCCCTATGTACAAGAATATAACTACTATAATACTGCCCCCTATGTACAAGAATATAACTACTATAATACTGCTCCTATGTACAAGAATATACCTACTATAATACTGCACCTATGTACAAGAATATACCTACTATAATACTGCTCCTATGTACAAGAATATACCTACTATAATACTTCCCCCTATGTACAAGAATATAACTACTATAATACTTCCCCCTATGTACAAGAATATAACTACTATAATACTTCCCCCTATGTACAAGAATATACCTACTATAATACTTCCCCCTATGTACAAGAATATAACTACTATAATACTTCCCCCTATGTACAAGAATATAACTACTATAATACTTCCCCCTATGTACAAGAATATAACTACTATAATACTGCCCCTATGTACAAGAATATAACTACTATAATACTGCTCCTATGTACAAGAATATAACTACTATAATACTTCCCCCTATGTACAAGAATATACCTACTATAATACTTCCCCCTATGTACAAGAATATAACTACTATAATACTTCCCCCTATGTACAAGAATATAACTACTATAATACTGCCCCCTATGTACAAGAATATAACTACTATAATACTGCTCCTATGTACAAGAATATACCTACTATAATACTGCTCCTATGTACAAGAATATACCTACTATAATACTGCTCCTATGTACAAGAATATACCTACTATAATACTTCCCCCTATGTACAAGAATATAACTACTATAATACTTCCCCCTATGTACAAGAATATAACTACTATAATACTGCTCCCTATGTACAAGAATATAACTACTATAATACTGCTCCTATGCACAAGAATATAACTACTATAATACTACCCCTATGTACAAGAATATAACTACTATAATAGTGCTCCCCATGTACAAGAATATAACTACTATAATAGTGCTCCTATGTATAAGAATATAACTATTATAATAGTGCTCCTATGTACAAGAATATAACTACTATAATACTTCCCCCTATGTACAAGAATATAACTACTATAATACTTCCCCCTATGTACAAGAATATAACTACTATAATACTGCCCCTATGTACAAGAATATACCTACTATAATACTGCCCCCTATGTACAAGAATATAACTACTATAATACTGCCCCTATGTACAAGAATATAACTACTATAATACTGCTCCTATGTACAAGAATATAACTACTATAATACTTCCCCCTATGTACAAGAATATAACTACTATAATACTGCTCCCTATGTACAAGAATATAACTACTATAATACTGCTCCTATGCACAAGAATATAACTACTATAATACTACCCCTATGTACAAGAATATAACTACTTTAATAGTGCTCCCCATGTACAAGAATATAACTACTATAATACTGCTCCTATGTACAAGAATATAACTACTATAATACTGCTCCTATGTACAAGAATATAACTACTATAATACTGCTCCTATGTACAAGAATATAACTACTATAATACTGCTCCTATGTACAAGAATATAACTACTATAATACTGCCCCCTATGTACAAGAATATAACTACTATAATACTGCCCCCTATGTACAAGAATATAACTGCTATAATACTGCCCCCTATGTACAAGAATATAACTACTATAATACTGCCCCCTATGTACAAGAATATAACTACTATAATACTGCTCCTATGAACAAGAATATAACACTATAATACTGCTCCTATATACAAGAATATAACTACTATAATACTGCCCCCTATGTACAAGAATATAACTACTATAATACTGCCTCCTATGTACAAGAATATAACTACTATAATACTGCTCCTATGTACAAGAATATAACTACTATAATACTGCCCCCTATGTACAAGAATATAACTACTATAATACTGCTCCTATGTACAAGAATATAACTACTATAATACTGCCCCCTATGTACAAGAATATAACTACTATAATACTGCCCCCTATGTACAAGAATATAACTACTATAATACTGCCCCCTATGTACAAGAATATAACTACTATAATACTGCTCCTATGTGCGAGAATATAACTACTATAATACTGCTCCTATGTACGAGAATATAACTACTATAATACTGCCCCTATGTACAAGAATATAACTACTATAATACTGCTCCCTATGTACGAGTATATAACTACTATAATACTGCTCCTGTGTACGAGAATATAACTACTATAATACTGGCCCTATGTACAAGGATATAACTACTATAATACTGCTCCCTATGTACAAGAATATAACTACTATAATACTGCCCCTATGTACAAGAGTATAACTACTATAATACTGCTCCCTATGTACGAGAATATAACTACTATAATACTGCTCCTGTGTACGAGAATATAACTACTATAATACTGGCCCTATGTACAAGGATATAACTACTATAATACTGCCCCTTAGTGAACAAGAATATAACTACTATAATACTGCTCCTATGTACAAGAATATAACTACTATAATACTGCTCCTATGTACAAGAATATAACTACTATAATACTGCCCTCTATGTACAAGAATATAACTACTATAATACTGCTCCTATGTACAAGAATATAACTATAATACTGCCCCCTACGTACAAGAATATAACTACTATAATTCTGCCCCTATGTACAAGAATATAACTACTATAATACTGCTCCTATGTACAAGAATATAACTACTATAATACTGCCCCTATGTACAAGAATATAACTACTATAATACTGCTCCTATGTACAAGAATATAACTACTATAATATTGCTCCTATGTACAAGAATATAACTACTATAATACTGGCCCTATTTACAAGAATATAACTACTATAATACTGCCCTTATGTACAGGAATATAACTACTATAATACTGCCCCCTATGTACAAGAATATAACTACTATAATACTGCTCCTATGTACAAGAATATAACTACTATAATACTGCTCCTATGTACAAGAATATACCTACTATAATACTGCTCCTATGTACAAGAATATACCTACTATAATACTTCCCCCTATGTACAAGAATATAACTGCTATAATACTGCTCCCTATGTACAAGAATATAACTACTATAATACTACCCCTATGTACAAGAATATAACTACTGTAATACTGCTCCTATGTACAAGAATATAACTACTATAATACTGCCCCTATGTACAAGGATATAACTACTATAATACTGCCCCTATGTACAAGGATATAACTACTATAATACTGCCCCCTATGTACAAGAATATAACTACTATAATACTGCCCCTATGTACAAGAATATAACTACTATAATACTGCTCCTATGTACAAGAATATAACTACTATAATACTTCCCCCTATGTACAAGAATATAACTACTATAATACTGCCCCTATGTACAAGAATATACCTACTATAATACTGCCCCCTATGTACAATAATATTACTACTATAATACTGCCCCTATGTACAAGAATATAACTACTATAATACTGCTCCTATGTACAAGAATATAACTACTATAATACTTCCCCCTATGTACAAGAATATAACTACTATAATACTTCCCCCTATGTACAAGAATATAACTACTATAATACTGCCCTCTATGTACTAGAATATAACTAATATAATTCTGCCCCTATGTACAAGAATATAACTACTATAATACTGCTCCTATGTACAAGAATATAACTGCTATAATACTGCCCCCTGTGTACAAGAATATAACTACTATAATACTGCCCCCTATGTACAAGAATATAACTACTATTATACTGCCCCCTATGTACAAGAATATAACTACTATAATACTGCCCCCTATGTACAAGAATATAACTACTATAATACTGCTCCTATGTACAAGAATATAACTACTATAATACTGCCCATATGTACAAGAATATAACTACTATAATACTGCTCCTATGTGCGAGAATATAACTACTATAATACTGCTCCTATGTACGAGAATATAACTACTATAATACTGCCCCTATGTACAAGAATATAACTACTATAATACTGCTCCCTATGTACGAGAATATAACTACTATAATAATGCTCCTGTGTACGAGAATATAACTACTATAATACTGGCCCTATGTACAAGGATATAACTACTATAATACTGCCCCTTAGTGAACAAGAATATAACTACTATAATACTGCTCCTATGTACAAGAATATAACTACTATAATACTGCTCCTATGTACAAGAATATAACTACTATAATACTGCCCTCTATGTACAAGAATATAACTACTATAATACTGCTCCTATGTACAAGAATATAACTATAATACTGCCCCCTACGTACAAGAATATAACTACTATAATTCTGCCCCTATGTACAAGAATATAACTACTATAATACTGCTCCTATGTACAAGAATATAACTACTATAATACTGCCCCTATGTACAAGAATATAACTACTATAATACTGCTCCTATGTACAAGAATATAACTACTATAATACTGCTCCTATGTACAAGAATATAACTACTATAATACTGCCCTTATGTACAAGAATATAACTAATATAATACTGCTCCTATGTACAAGAATATAACTACTATAATACTGCCCCTATGTACAAGAATATACCTACTATAATACTGCCCCCTATGTACAAGAATATAACTACTATAATACTGCCCCTATGTACAAGAATATAACTACTATAATACTGCTCCTATGTACAAGAATATACCTACTATAATACTGCTCCTGTGTACAAGAATATAACTGCTATAATACTGCTCCCTATGTACAAGAATATAACTACTATAATACTACCCCTATGTACAAGAATATAACTACTGTAATACTGCTCCTATGTACAAGAATATAACTACTATAATACTGCCCCTATGTACAAGGATATAACTACTATAATACTGCCCCTATGTACAAGGATATAACTACTATAATACTGCCCCCTATGTACAAGGATATAACTACTATAATACTGCCCCCTATGTACAAGAATATAACTACTATAATACTGCCCCTATGTACAGAAATATAACTGCTATAATACTGCCCCTATTTACAAGAATATAACTACTATAATACTGCCCCTATTTACAAGAATATAACTACTATAATACTGCCCTTATGTACAGGAATATAACTACTATAATACTGCCCCCTATGTACAAGAATATAACTACTATAATACTGCTCCTATGTACAAGAATATAACTACTATAATACTGCCCCTATGTACAAGAATATACCTACTATAATACTGCCCCCTATGTACAAGAATATAACTACTATAATACTGCCCCTATGTACAAGAATATAACTACTATAATACTGCTCCTATGTACAAGAATATAACTACTATAATACTTCCCCCTATGTACAAGAATATACCTACTATAATACTTCCCCCTATGTACAAGAATATAACTACTATAATACTTCCCCCTATGTACAAGAATATAACTACTATAATACTGCTCCTATGTACAAGAATATAACTACTATAATACTGCTCCTATGTACAAGAATATAACTACTATAATACTGCTCCTATGTACAAGAATATAACTACTATAATACTGCCCCTATGTACAAGAATATAACTACTATAATACTGCTCCTATGTACAAGAATACAACTACTATAATACTGCCCCTATGTACAAGAATATAACTACTATAATACTGCTCCTATGTACAAGAATATAACTACTATAATACTTCCCCCTATGTACAAGAATATAACTACTATAATACTGCCCCTATGTGCAAGAATATACCTACTATAATACTGCCCCCTATGTACAATAATATTACTACTATAATACTGCCCTTATGTACAAGAATATAACTACTATAATACTGCTCCTATGTACAAGAATATAACTACTATAATACTTCCCCCTATGTACAAGAATATACCTACTATAATACTTCCCCCTATGTACAAGAATATAACTACTATAATACTTCCCCATATGTACAAGAATATAACTACTATAATACTTCCCCCTATGTACAAGAATATAACTACTATAATACTGCCCCTATGTACAAGAATATAACTACTATAATACTGCTCCTATGTACAAGAATATAACTACTATAATACTTCCCCCTATGTACAAGAATATACCTACTATAATACTTCCCCCTATGTACAAGAATATAACTACTATAATACTGCCCCCTATGTACAAGAATATAACTACTATAATACTGCCCCCTATGTACAAGAATATAACTACTATAATACTGCTCCTATGTACAAGAATATACCTACTATAATACTGCACCTATGTACAAGAATATACCTACTATAATACTGCTCCTATGTACAAGAATATACCTACTATAATACTTCCCCCTATGTACAAGAATATAACTACTATAATACTTCCCCCTATGTACAAGAATATAACTACTATAATACTTCCCCCTATGTACAAGAATATACCTACTATAATACTTCCCCCTATGTACAAGAATATAACTACTATAATACTTCCCCCTATGTACAAGAATATAACTACTATAATACTTCCCCCTATGTACAAGAATATAACTACTATAATACTGCCCCTATGTACAAGAATATAACTACTATAATACTGCTCCTATGTACAAGAATATAACTACTATAATACTTCCCCCTATGTACAAGAATATACCTACTATAATACTTCCCCCTATGTACAAGAATATAACTACTATAATACTTCCCCCTATGTACAAGAATATAACTACTATAATACTGCCCCCTATGTACAAGAATATAACTACTATAATACTGCTCCTATGTACAAGAATATACCTACTATAATACTGCTCCTATGTACAAGAATATACCTACTATAATACTGCTCCTATGTACAAGAATATACCTACTATAATACTTCCCCCTATGTACAAGAATATAACTACTATAATACTTCCCCCTATGTACAAGAATATAACTACTATAATACTGCTCCCTATGTACAAGAATATAACTACTATAATACTGCTCCTATGCACAAGAATATAACTACTATAATACTACCCCTATGTACAAGAATATAACTACTATAATAGTGCTCCCCATGTACAAGAATATAACTACTATAATAGTGCTCCTATGTATAAGAATATAACTATTATAATAGTGCTCCTATGTACAAGAATATAACTACTATAATACTTCCCCCTATGTACAAGAATATAACTACTATAATACTTCCCCCTATGTACAAGAATATAACTACTATAATACTGCCCCTATGTACAAGAATATACCTACTATAATACTGCCCCCTATGTACAAGAATATAACTACTATAATACTGCCCCTATGTACAAGAATATAACTACTATAATACTGCTCCTATGTACAAGAATATAACTACTATAATACTTCCCCCTATGTACAAGAATATAACTACTATAATACTGCTCCCTATGTACAAGAATATAACTACTATAATACTGCTCCTATGCACAAGAATATAACTACTATAATACTACCCCTATGTACAAGAATATAACTACTTTAATAGTGCTCCCCATGTACAAGAATATAACTACTATAATACTGCTCCTATGTACAAGAATATAACTACTATAATACTGCTCCTATGTACAAGAATATAACTACTATAATACTGCTCCTATGTACAAGAATATAACTACTATAATACTGCTCCTATGTACAAGAATATAACTACTATAATACTGCCCCCTATGTACAAGAATATAACTACTATAATACTGCCCCCTATGTACAAGAATATAACTGCTATAATACTGCCCCCTATGTACAAGAATATAACTACTATAATACTGCCCCCTATGTACAAGAATATAACTACTATAATACTGCTCCTATGAACAAGAATATAACACTATAATACTGCTCCTATATACAAGAATATAACTACTATAATACTGCCCCCTATGTACAAGAATATAACTACTATAATACTGCCTCCTATGTACAAGAATATAACTACTATAATACTGCTCCTATGTACAAGAATATAACTACTATAATACTGCCCCCTATGTACAAGAATATAACTACTATAATACTGCTCCTATGTACAAGAATATAACTACTATAATACTGCCCCCTATGTACAAGAATATAACTACTATAATACTGCCCCCTATGTACAAGAATATAACTACTATAATACTGCCCCCTATGTACAAGAATATAACTACTATAATACTGCTCCTATGTGCGAGAATATAACTACTATAATACTGCTCCTATGTACGAGAATATAACTACTATAATACTGCCCCTATGTACAAGAATATAACTACTATAATACTGCTCCCTATGTACGAGAATATAACTACTATAATACTGCTCCTGTGTACGAGAATATAACTACTATAATACTGGCCCTATGTACAAGGATATAACTACTATAATACTGCTCCCTATGTACAAGAATATAACTACTATAATACTGCCCCTATGTACAAGAATATAACTACTATAATACTGCTCCCTATGTACGAGAATATAACTACTATAATACTGCTCCTGTGTACGAGAATATAACTACTATAATACTGGCCCTATGTACAAGGATATAACTACTATAATACTGCCCCTTAGTGAACAAGAATATAACTACTATAATACTGCTCCTATGTACAAGAATATAACTACTATAATACTGCTCCTATGTACAAGAATATAACTACTATAATACTGCCCTCTATGTACAAGAATATAACTACTATAATACTGCTCCTATGTACAAGAATATAACTATAATACTGCCCCCTACGTACAAGAATATAACTACTATAATTCTGCCCCTATGTACAAGAATATAACTACTATAATACTGCTCCTATGTACAAGAATATAACTACTATAATACTGCCCCTATGTACAAGAATATAACTACTATAATACTGCTCCTATGTACAAGAATATAACTACTATAATATTGCTCCTATGTACAAGAATATAACTACTATAATACTGGCCCTATTTACAAGAATATAACTACTATAATACTGCCCTTATGTACAGGAATATAACTACTATAATACTGCCCCCTATGTACAAGAATATAACTACTATAATACTGCTCCTATGTACAAGAATATAACTACTATAATACTGCTCCTATGTACAAGAATATACCTACTATAATACTGCTCCTATGTACAAGAATATACCTACTATAATACTGCTCCTATGTACAAGAATATACCTACTATAATACTTCCCCCTATGTACAAGAATATAACTGCTATAATACTGCTCCCTATGTACAAGAATATAACTACTATAATACTACCCCTATGTACAAGAATATAACTACTGTAATACTGCTCCTATGTACAAGAATATAACTACTATAATACTGCCCCTATGTACAAGGATATAACTACTATAATACTGCCCCTATGTACAAGGATATAACTACTATAATACTGCCCCCTATGTACAAGAATATAACTACTATAATACTGCCCCTATGTACAAGAATATAACTACTATAATACTGCTCCTATGTACAAGAATATAACTACTATAATACTTCCCCCTATGTACAAGAATATAACTACTATAATACTGCCCCTATGTACAAGAATATACCTACTATAATACTGCCCCCTATGTACAATAATATTACTACTATAATACTGCCCCTATGTACAAGAATATAACTACTATAATACTGCTCCTATGTACAAGAATATAACTACTATAATACTTCCCCCTATGTACAAGAATATAACTACTATAATACTTCCCCCTATGTACAAGAATATAACTACTATAATACTTCCCCCTATGTACAAGAATATAACTACTATAATACTTCCCCCTATGTACAAGAATATAACTACTATAATACTTCCCCCTATGTACAAGAATATAACTACTATAATACTGCTCCTATGTACAAGAATATACCTACTATAATACTGCTCCTATGTACAAGAATATACCTACTATATTACTGCTCCTATGTACAAGAATATACCTACTATAATACTTCCCCCTATGTACAAGAATATAACTACTATAATACTGCCCCCTATGTACAAGAATATAACTACTATAATACTGCCCCCTATGTACAAGAATATAACTACTATAATACTGCCCCCTATGTACAAGAATATAACTACTATAATACTGCCCCCTATGTACAAGAATATAACTACTATAATACTGCTCCTATGAACAAGAATATAACACTATAATACTGCTCCTATATACAAGAATATAACTACTATAATACTGCCCCCTATGTACAAGAATATAACTACTATAATACTGCCTCCTATGTACAAGAATATAACTACTATAATACTGCCCCTATGTACAAGAATATAACTACTATAATACTGTCCCTATGTACAAGAATATAACTGCTATAATACTGTCCCTATGTACAAGAATATAACTGCTATAATACTGATCCTATGTACTAGAATATAACTACTATAATACTGCCACTATGTACAAGAATATAACTACTATAATACTGCTCCTATGTACAATAATATAACTACTATAATACTGCTCCTATGTACAAGAATATAACTACGATAATACTTCCCCTATGTACAAGAATATAACTACGATAATACTGCCCCTATGTACAAGAATATAACTACGATAATACTGCCCCCTATGTCCAAGAATATACCTACTATAATACTGCCCCCTATGTACGAGAATATAACTACTATAATACTGCTCCTATGTACAAGAATATAACTACGATAATACTGCCCTCTATGTACTAGAATATAACTAATATAATCCTGCCCCTATGTACAAGAATATAACTACTATAATACTGCTCCTATGTACAAGAATATAACTACTATAATACTGCCCCTATGTACAAGAATATAACTACTATAATACTGCTCCCTATGTACGAGAATATAACTACTATAATACTGCTCCTATGTACAAGAATATAACTACTATAATACTGCCCCCTATGTACAAGAATATAACTACTATAATACTGCCCCCTATGTACAAGAATATAACTACTATAATACTGCCCCCTATGTACAAGAATAGAACTACAATAATACTGGTCCTATGTACAAGAATAGAACTACTATAATACTGCCCCTATGTACAAGAATAGAACTACTATAATACTGCCCCTATGTACAAGAATATAACTACTATAATACTGCTCCTATGCACAAGAATATAACTACTATAATACTGCCCCTATGTACAAGAATATAACTACTATAATACTGCCCCTATGTACAAGAATATAACTACTATAATACTGCCCCCTATGTACAAGAATATAACTACTATAATACTGCTCCTATGTACGAGAATATAACTACTATAATACTGCTCCTATGTACGAGAATATAACTACTATAATACTGCCCCCTATGTACAAGAATATAACTACTATAATACTGCCCCCCATGTACAAGAATATAACTACTATAATACTGCCCCCTATGTACAAGAATATAACTACTATAATACTGCCCTCTATGTACTAGAATATAACTAATATAATTCTGCCCCTATGTACAAGAATATAACTACTATAATACTGCTCCTATGTACAAGAATATAACTACTATAATACTGCCCCCTGTGTACAAGAATATAACTACTATAATACTGCCCCCTATGTACAAGAATATAACTACTATTATACTGCCCCCTATGTACAAGAATATAACTACTATAATACTGCCCCCTATGTACAAGAATATAACTACTATAATACTGCTCCTATGTACAAGAATATAACTACTATAATACTGCCCATATGTACAAGAATATAACTACTATAATACTGCTCCTATGTGCGAGAATATAACTACTATAATACTGCTCCTATGTACGAGAATATAACTACTATAATACTGCCCCTATGTACAAGAATATAACTACTATAATACTGCTCCCTATGTACGAGAATATAACTACTATAATAATGCTCCTGTGTACGAGAATATAACTACTATAATACTGGCCCTATGTACAAGGATATAACTACTATAATACTGCCCCTTAGTGAACAAGAATATAACTACTATAATACTGCTCCTATGTACAAGAATATAACTACTATAATACTGCTCCTATGTACAAGAATATAACTACTATAATACTGCCCTCTATGTACAAGAATATAACTACTATAATACTGCTCCTATGTACAAGAATATAACTATAATACTGCCCCCTACGTACAAGAATATAACTACTATAATTCTGCCCCTATGTACAAGAATATAACTACTATAATACTGCTCCTATGTACAAGAATTTAACTACTATAATACTGCCCCTATGTACAAGAATATAACTACTATAATACTGCTCCTATGTACAAGAATATAACTACTATAATATTGCTCCTATGTACAAGAATATAACTACTATAATACTGCCCCTATTTACAAGAATATAACTACTATAATACTGCCCTTATGTACAGGAATATAACTAATATAATACTGCTCCTATGTACAAGAATATAACTACTATAATACTGCCGCTATGTACAAGAATATACCTACTATAATACTGCCCCCTATGTACAAGAATATAACTACTATAATACTGCCCCTATGTACAAGAATATAACTACTATAATACTGCTCCTATGTACAAGAATATACCTACTATAATACTGCTCCTGTGTACAAGAATATAACTGCTATAATACTGCTCCCTATGTACAAGAATATAACTACTATAATACTACCCCTATGTACAAGAATATAACTACTGTAATACTGCTCCTATGTACAAGAATATAACTACTATAATACTGCCCCTATGTACAAGGATATAACTACTATAATACTGCCCCTATGTACAAGGATATAACTACTATAATACTGCCCCCTATGTACAAGGATATAACTACTATAATACTGCCCCCTATGTACAAGAATATAACTACTATAATACTGCCCCTATGTACAGAAATATAACTGCTATAATACTGCCCCTATTTACAAGAATATAACTACTATAATACTGCCCCTATTTACAAGAATATAACTACTATAATACTGCCCTTATGTACAGGAATATAACTACTATAATACTGCCCCCTATGTACAAGAATATAACTACTATAATACTGCTCCTATGTACAAGAATATAACTACTATAATACTGCCCCTATGTACAAGAATATACCTACTATAATACTGCCCCCTATGTACAAGAATATAACTACTATAATACTGCCCCTATGTACAAGAATATAACTACTATAATACTGCTCCTATGTACAAGAATATAACTACTATAATACTTCCCCCTATGTACAAGAATATACCTACTATAATACTTCCCCCTATGTACAAGAATATAACTACTATAATACTTCCCCCTATGTACAAGAATATAACTACTATAATACTGCTCCTATGTACAAGAATATAACTACTATAATACTGCTCCTATGTACAAGAATATAACTACTATAATACTGCTCCTATGTACAAGAATATAACTACTATAATACTGCCCCTATGTACAAGAATATAACTACTATAATACTGCTCCTATGTACAAGAATACAACTACTATAATACTGCCCCTATGTACAAGAATATAACTACTATAATACTGCTCCTATGTACAAGAATATAACTACTATAATACTTCCCCCTATGTACAAGAATATAACTACTATAATACTGCCCCTATGTGCAAGAATATACCTACTATAATACTGCCCCCTATGTACAATAATATTACTACTATAATACTGCCCTTATGTACAAGAATATAACTACTATAATACTGCTCCTATGTACAAGAATATAACTACTATAATACTTCCCCCTATGTACAAGAATATACCTACTATAATACTTCCCCCTATGTACAAGAATATAACTACTATAATACTTCCCCATATGTACAAGAATATAACTACTATAATACTTCCCCCTATGTACAAGAATATAACTACTATAATACTGCCCCTATGTACAAGAATATAACTACTATAATACTGCTCCTATGTACAAGAATATAACTACTATAATACTTCCCCCTATGTACAAGAATATACCTACTATAATACTTCCCCCTATGTACAAGAATATAACTACTATAATACTGCCCCCTATGTACAAGAATATAACTACTATAATACTGCCCCCTATGTACAAGAATATAACTACTATAATACTGCTCCTATGTACAAGAATATACCTACTATAATACTGCACCTATGTACAAGAATATACCTACTATAATACTGCTCCTATGTACAAGAATATACCTACTATAATACTTCCCCCTATGTACAAGAATATACCTACTATAATACTTCCCCCTATGTACAAGAATATAACTACTATAATACTGCTCCCTATGTACAAGAATATAACTACTATAATACTGCTCCTATGCACAAGAATATAACTACTATAATACGGCCCCCTATGTACAAGAATATAACTACTATAATACTACCCCTATGTACAAGAATATAACTACTATAATAGTGCTCCCCATGTACAAGAATATAACTACTATAATTCTACCCCTATGTACAAGAATATAACTACTATAATAGTGCTCCCCATGTACAAGAATATAACTACTATAATAGTGCTCCTATGTATAAGAATATAACTATTATAATAGTGCTCCTATGTACAAGAATATAACTACTATAATACTTCCCCCTATGTACAAGAATATAACTACTATAATACTTCCCCCTATGTACAAGAATATAACTACTATAATACTGCGCCTATGTACAAGAATATACCTACTATAATACTGCCCCCTATGTACAAGAATATAACTACTATAATACTGCCCCTATGTACAAGAATATAACTACTATAATACTGCTCCTATGTACAAGAATATAACTACTATAATACTTCCCCCTATGTACAAGAATATAACTACTATAATACTGCTCCCTATGTACAAGAATATAACTACTATAATACTGCTCCTATGTACAAGAATATAACTACTATAATACTACCCCCTATGTACAAGAATATAACTACTATAATACTACCCCTATGTACAAGAATATAACTACTTTAATAGTGCTCCCCATGTACAAGAATATAACTACTATAATACTGCTCCTATGTACAAGAATATAACTACTATAATACTGCTCCTATGTACAAGAATATAACTACTATAATACTGCTCCTATGAACAAGAATATAACACTATAATACTGCTCCTATATACAAGAATATAACTACTATAATACTGCCCCCTATGTACAAGAATATAACTACTATAATACTGCCTCCTATGTACAAGAATATAACTACTATAATACTGCTCCTATGTACAAGAATATAACTACTATAATACTGCCCCCTATGTACAAGAATATAACTACTATAATACTGCTCCTATGTACAAGAATATAACTACTATAATACTGCCCCCTATGTACAAGAATATAACTACTATAATACTGCCCCCTATGTACAAGAATATAACTACTATAATACTGCCCCTATGTACAAGAATATAACTACTATAATACTGCTCCTATGTACAAGAATATAACTACTATAATACTGCCCATATGTACAAGAATATAACTACTATAATACTGCTCCTATGTGCGAGAATATAACTACTATAATACTGCTCCTATGTACGAGAATATAACTACTATAATACTGCCCCTATGTACAAGAATATAACTACTATAATACTGCTCCCTATGTACGAGAATATAACTACTATAATACTGCTCCTGTGTACGAAAATATAACTACTATAATACTGGCCCTATGTACAAGGATATAACTACTATAATACTGCCCCTTAGTGAACAAGAATATAACTACTATAATACTGCTCCTATGTACAAGAATATAACTACTATAATACTGCTCCTATGTACAAGAATATAACTACTATAATACTGCCCTCTATGTACAAGAATATAACTACTATAATACTGCTCCTATGTACAAGAATATAACTATAATACTGCCCCCTACGTACAAGAATATAACTACTATAATTCTGCCCCTATGTACAAGAATATAACTACTATAATACTGCTCCTATGTACAAGAATATAACTACTATAATACTGCCCCTATGTACAAGAATATAACTACTATAATACTGCTCCTATGTACAAGAATATAACTACTATAATATTGCTCCTATGTACAAGAATATAACTACTATAATACTGGCCCTATTTACAAGAATATAACTACTATAATACTGCCCTTATGTACAGGAATATAACTACTATAATACTGCCCCCTATGTACAAGAATATAACTACTATAATACTGCTCCTATGTACAAGAATATAACTACTATAATACTGCCCCTATGTACAAGAATATACCTACTATAATACTGCCCCCTATGTACAAGAATATAACTACTATAATACTGCCCCTATGTACAAGAACATAAATACTATAATACTGCTCCTATGTACAAGAATATACCTACTATAATACTGCTCCTATGTACAAGAATATACCTACTATAATACTGCTCCTATGTACAAGAATATACCTACTATAATACTTCCCCCTATGTACAAGAATATAACTGCTGTAATACTGCTCCCTATGTACAAGAATATAACTACTATAATACTACCCCTATGTACAATAATATAACTACTGTAATACTGCTCCTATGTACAAGAATATAACTACTATAATACTGCCCCTATGTACAAGGATATAACTACTATAATACTGCCCCTATGTACAAGGATATAACTACTATAATACTGCCCCCTATGTACAAGAATATAACTACTATAATACTGCCCCTATGTACAAGAATATAACTACTATAATACTGCTCCTATGTACAAGAATATAACTACTATAATACTTCCCCCTATGTACAAGAATATAACTACTATAATACTGCCCCTATGTACAAGAATATACCTACTATAATACTGCCCCCTATGTACAATAATATTACTACTATAATACTGCCCCTATGTACAAGAATATAACTACTATAATACTGCTCCTATGTACAAGAATATAACTACTATAATACTTCCCCCTATGTACAAGAATATACCTACTATAATACTTCCCCCTATGTACAAGAATATAACTACTATAATACTTCCCCCTATGTACAAGAATATAACTACTATAATACTGCCCCTATGTACAAGAATATAACTACTATAATACTGCCCCTATGTACAAGAATATAACTACTATAATACTTCCCCCTATGTACAAGAATATAACTACTATAATACTTCCCCCTATGTACAAGAATATAACTATTATAATACTGCCCCCTATGTACAAGAATATAACTACTATAATACTGCTCCTATGTACAAGAATATAACTACTATAATACTGCTCCTATGTACAAGAATATAACTACTATAATACTGCTCCTATGTACAAGAATATACCTACTATAATACTGCTCCTATGTACAAGAATATACCTACTATAATACTTCCCCCTATGTACAAGAATATAACTACTATAATACTTCCCCCTATGTACAAGAATATAACTACTATAATACTGCCCCCTATGTACAAGAATATAACTACTATAATACTTCCCCCTATGTACAAGAATATAACTACTATAATACTGCCCCCTATGTACAAGAATATAACTACTATAATACTGCCCCCTATGTACAAGAATATAACTACTATAATACTGCTCCTATGAACAAGAATATAACACTATAATACTGCTCCTATATACAAGAATATAACTACTATAATACTGCCCCCTATGTACAAGAATATAACTACTATAATACTGCCTCCTATGTACAAGAATATAACTACTATAATACTGCTCCTATGTACAAGAATATAACTACTATAATACTGCCCCCTATGTACAAGAATATAACTACTATAATACTGCTCCTATGTACAAGAATATAACTACTATAATACTGCCCCCTATGTACAAGAATATAACTACTATAATACTGCCCCCTATGTACAAGAATATAACTACTATAATACTGCCCCCTATGTACAAGAATATAACTACTATAATACTGCTCCTATGTACAAGAATATAACTACTATAATACTGCCCATATGTACAAGAATATAACTACTATAATACTGCTCCTATGTGCGAGAATATAACTACTATAATACTGCTCCTATGTACGAGAATATAACTACTATAATACTGCCCCTATGTACAAGAATATAACTACTATAATACTGCTCCCTATGTACGAGAATATAACTACTATAATACTGCTCCTGTGTACGAGAATATAACTACTATAATACTGGCCCTATGTACAAGGATATAACTACTATAATACTGCCCCTTAGTGAACAAGAATATAACTACTATAATACTGCTCCTATGTACAAGAATATAACTACTATAATACTGCTCCTATATACAAGAATATAACTACTATAATACTGCCCTCTATGTACAAGAATATAACTACTATAATACTGCTCCTATGTACAAGAATATAACTATAATACTGCCCCCTACGTACAAGAATATAACTACTATAATTCTGCCCCTATGTACAAGAATATAACTACTATAATACTGCTCCTATGTACAAGAATATAACTACTATAATACTGCCCCTATGTACAAGAATATAACTACTATAATACTGCTCCTATGTACAAGAATATAACTACTATAATATTGCTCCTATGTACAAGAATATAACTACTATAATACTGGCCCTATTTACAAGAATATAACTACTATAATACTGCCCTTATGTACAGGAATATAACTACTATAATACTGCCCCCTATGTACAAGAATATAACTACTATAATACTGCTCCTATGTACAAGAATATAACTACTATAATACTGCCCCTATGTACAAGAATATACCTACTATAATACTGCCCCCTATGTACAAGAATATAACTACTATAATACTGCCCCTATGTACAAGAATATAACTACTATAATACTGCTCCTATGTACAAGAATATACCTACTATAATACTGCTCCTATGTACAAGAATATACCTACTATAATACTGCTCCTATGTACAAGAATATACCTACTATAATACTTCCCCCTATGTACAAGAATATAACTGCTATAATACTGCTCCCTATGTACAAGAATATAACTACTATAATACTACCCCTATGTACAAGAATATAACTACTGTAATACTGCTCCTATGTACAAGAATATAACTACTATAATACTGCCCCTATGTACAAGGATATAACTACTATAATACTGCCCCTATGTACAAGGATATAACTACTATAATACTGCCCCCTATGTACAAGAATATAACTACTATAATACTGCCCCTTAGTGAACAAGAATATAACTACTATAATACTGCTCCTATGTACAAGAATATAACTACTATAATACTGCTCCTATGTACAAGAATATAACTACTATAATACTGCCCTCTATGTACAAGAATATAACTACTATAATACTGCTCCTATGTACAAGAATATAACTATAATACTGCCCCCTACGTACAAGAATATAACTACTATAATTCTGCCCCTATGTACAAGAATATAACTACTATAATACTGCTCCTATGTACAAGAATATAACTACTATAATACTGCCCCTATGTACAAGAATATAACTACTATAATACTGCTCCTATGTACAAGAATATAACTACTATAATATTGCTCCTATGTACAAGAATATAACTACTATAATACTGGCCCTATTTACAAGAATATAACTACTATAATACTGCCCTTATGTACAGGAATATAACTACTATAATACTGCCCCCTATGTACAAGAATATAACTACTATAATACTGCTCCTATGTACAAGAATATAACTACTATAATACTGCCCCTATGTACAAGAATATACCTACTATAATACTGCCCCCTATGTACAAGAATATAACTACTATAATACTGCCCCTATGTACAAGAATATAACTACTATAATACTGCTCCTATGTACAAGAATATACCTACTATAGTACTGCTCCTATGTACAAGAATATACCTACTATAATACTGCTCCTATGTACAAGAATATACCTACTATAATACTTCCCCCTATGTACAAGAATATAACTGCTATAATACTGCTCCCTATGTACAAGAATATAACTACTATAATACTACCCCTATGTACAAGAATATAACTACTGTAATACTGCTCCTATGTACAAGAATATAACTACTATAATACTGCCCCTATGTACAAGGATATAACTACTATAATACTGCCCCTATGTACAAGGATATAACTACTATAATACTGCCCCCTATGTACAAGAATATAACTACTATAATACTGCCCCTATGTACAGAAATATAACTGCTATAATACTGCCCCTATTTACAAGAATATAACTACTATAATACTGCCCCTATTTACAAGAATATAACTACTATAATACTGCCCTTATGTACAGGAATATAACTACTATAATACTGCCCCCTATGTACAAGAATATAACTACTATAATACTGCTCCTATGTACAAGAATATAACTACTATAATACTGCCCCTATGTACAAGAATATACCTACTATAATACTGCCCTCTATGTACAAGAATATAACTACTATAATACTGCCCCTATGTACAAGAATATAACTACTATAATACTGCTCCTATGTACAAGAATATAACTACTATAATACTTCCCCCTATGTACAAGAATATACCTACTATAATACTTCCCCCTATGTACAAGAATATAACTACTATAATACTTCCCCCTATGTACAAGAATATAACTACTATAATACTGCTCCTATGTACAAGAATATAACTACTATAATACTGCCCCTATGTACAAGAATATAACTACTATAATACTGCCCCCTATGTACAAGAATATAACTACTATAATACTGCTCCTATGTACAAGAATATAACTACTATAATACTGCCCATATGTACAAGAATATAACTACTATAATACTGCTCCTATGTGCGAGAATATAACTACTATAATACTGCTCCTATGTACGAGAATATAACTACTATAATACTGCCCCTATGTACAAGAATATAACTACTATAATACTGCTCCCTATGTACGAGAATATAACTACTATAATACTGCTCCTGTGTACGAGAATATAACTACTATAATACTGGCCCTATGTACAAGGATATAACTACTATAATACTGCCCCTTAGTGAACAAGAATATAACTACTATAATACTGCTCCTATGTACAAGAATATAACTACTATAATACTGCTCCTATGTACAAGAATATAACTACTATAATACTGCCCTCTATGTACAAGAATATAACTACTATAATACTGCTCCTATGTACAAGAATATAACTATAATACTGCCCCCTACGTACAAGAATATAACTACTATAATTCTGCCCCTATGTACAAGAATATAACTACTATAATACTGCTCCTATGTACAAGAATATAACTACTATAATACTGCCCCTATGTACAAGAATATAACTACTATAATACTGCTCCTATGTACAAGAATATAACTACTATAATATTGCTGCTATGTACAAGAATATAACTACTATAATACTGCCCCTATTTACAAGAATATAACTACTATAATACTGCCCTTATGTACAGGAATATAACTACTATAATACTGCCCCCTATGTACAAGAATATAACTACTATAATACTGCTCCTATGTACAAGAATATAACTACTATAATACTGCCCCTATGTACAAGAATATACCTACTATAATACTGCCCCCTATGTACAAGAATATAACTACTATAATACTGCCCCTATGTACAAGAATATAACTACTATAATACTGCTCCTATGTACAAGAATATACCTACTATAATACTGCTCCTATGTACAAGAATATACCTACTATAATACTGCTCCTATGTACAAGAATATACCTACTATAATACTTCCCCCTATGTACAAGAATATAACTGCTATAATACTGCTCCCTATGTACAAGAATATAACTACTATAATACTACCCCTATGTACAAGAATATAACTACTGTAATACTGCTCCTATGTACAAGAATATAACTACTATAATACTGCCCCTATGTACAAGGATATAACTACTATAATACTGCCCCTATGTACAAGGATATAACTACTATAATACTGCCCCCTATGTACAAGAATATAACTACTATAATACTGCCCCTATGTACAGAAATATAACTGCTATAATACTGCCCCTATTTACAAGAATATAACTACTATAATACTGCCCCTATTTACAAGAATATAACTACTATAATACTGCCCTTATGTACAGGAATATAACTACTATAATACTGCCCCCTATGTACAAGAATATAACTACTATAATACTGCTCCTATGTACAAGAATATAACTACTATAATACTGCCCCTATGTACAAGAATATACCTACTATAATACTGCCCCCTATGTACAAGAATATAACTACTATAATACTGCCCCTATGTACAAGAATATAACTACTATAATACTGCTCCTATGTACAAGAATATAACTACTATAATACTTCCCCCTATGTACAAGAATATAACTACTATAATACTGCTCCTATGTACAAGAATATAACTACTATAATACTGCCCCTATGTACAAGAATATAACTACTATAATACTGCCCCCTATGTACAAGAATATAACTACTATAATACTGCTCCTATGTACAAGAATATAACTACTATAATACTGCCCCTATGTACAAGAATATAACTACTATAATACTGCTCCTATGTACAAGAATATAACTACTATAATATTGCTGCTATGTACAAGAATATAACTACTATAATACTGCCCCTATTTACAAGAATATAACTACTATAATACTGCCCTTATGTACAGGAATATAACTACTATAATACTGCCCCCTATGTACAAGAATATAACTACTATAATACTGCTCCTATGTACAAGAATATAACTACTATAATACTGCCCCTATGTACAAGAATATACCTACTATAATACTGCCCCCTATGTACAAGAATATAACTACTATAATACTGCCCCTATGTACAAGAATATAACTACTATAATACTGCTCCTATGTACAAGAATATACCTACTATAATACTGCTCCTATGTACAAGAATATACCTACTATAATACTGCTCCTATGTACAAGAATATACCTACTATAATACTTCCCCCTATGTACAAGAATATAACTGCTATAATACTGCTCCCTATGTACAAGAATATAACTACTATAATACTACCCCTATGTACAAGAATATAACTACTGTAATACTGCTCCTATGTACAAGAATATAACTACTATAATACTGCCCCTATGTACAAGGATATAACTACTATAATACTGCCCCTATGTACAAGGATATAACTACTATAATACTGCCCCCTATGTACAAGAATATAACTACTATAATACTGCCCCTATGTACAGAAATATAACTGCTATAATACTGCCCCTATTTACAAGAATATAACTACTATAATACTGCCCCTATTTACAAGAATATAACTACTATAATACTGCCCTTATGTACAGGAATATAACTACTATAATACTGCCCCCTATGTACAAGAATATAACTACTATAATACTGCTCCTATGTACAAGAATATAACTACTATAATACTGCCCCTATGTACAAGAATATACCTACTATAATACTGCCCCCTATGTACAAGAATATAACTACTATAATACTGCCCCTATGTACAAGAATATAACTACTATAATACTGCTCCTATGTACAAGAATATAACTACTATAATACTTCCCCCTATGTACAAGAATATAACTACTATAATACTGCTCCTATGTACAAGAATATAACTACTATAATACTGCCCCTATGTACAAGAATATAACTACTATAATACTGCCCCCTATGTACAAGAATATAACTACTATAATACTGCTCCTATGTACAAGAATATAACTACTATAATACTGCTCCTATGTACAAGAATATAACTACTATAATACTGCTCCTATGAACAAGAATATAACACTATAATACTGCTCCTATATACAAGAATATAACTACTATAATACTGCCCCCTATGTACAAGAATATAACTACTATAATACTGCCTCCTATGTACAAGAATATAACTACTATAATACTGCCCCTATGTACAAGAATATAACTACTATAATACTGTCCCTATGTACAAGAATATAACTGCTATAATACTGATCCTATGTACTAGAATATAACTACTATAATACTGCCACTATGTACAAGAATATAACTACTATAATACTGCTCCTATGTACAAGAATATAACTACTATAATACTGCTCCTATGTACAAGAATATAACTACGATAATACTTCCCCTATGTACAAGAATATAACTACGATAATACTGCCCCTATGTACAAGAATATAACTACGATAATACTGCCCCCTATGTACGAGAATATAACTACTATAATACTGCTCCTATGTACAAGAATATAACTACGATAATACTGCCCTCTATGTACTAGAATATAACTAATATAATCCTGCCCCTATGTACAAGAATATAACTACTATAATACTGCTCCTATGTACAAGAATATAACTACTATAATACTGCCCCTATGTACAAGAATATAACTACTATAATACTGCTCCTATGTACAAGAATATAACTACTATAATACTGCCCCTGTGTACAAGAATATAACTACTATAATACTGCTCCTATGTACGAGAATATAACTACTATAATACTGCTCCTATGTACAAGAATATAACTACTATAATACTGCCCCCTATGTACAAGAATATAACTACTATAATACTGCCCCCTATGTACAAGAATATAACTACTATAATACTGCCCCCTATGTACAAGAATAGAACTACAATAATACTGGTCCTATGTACAAGAATAGAACTACAATAATACTGGTCCTATGTACAAGAATATAAGTACTATAATACTGGTCCTATGTACAAGAATATAAGTACTATAATACTGCTCCCTATGTACGAGAATATAACTACTATAATACTGCTCCTATGTACGAGAATATAACTACTATAATACTGCTCCCTATGTACGAGAATATAACTACTATAATACTGCTCCTATGTACAAGAATATAACTACTATAATACTGCCCCCTATGTACAAGAATATAACTACTATAATACTGCCCCCTATGTACAAGAATATAACTACTATAATACTGCCCCCTATGTACAAGAATAGAACTACAATAATACTGGTCCTATGTACAAGAATAGAACTACAATAATACTGGTCCTATGTACAAGAATATAAGTACTATAATACTGGTCCTATGTACAAGAATATAAGTACTATAATACTGCCCCCTATGTACAAGAATAGAACTACAATAATACTGGTCCTATGTACAAGAATATAAGTACTATAATACTGCTCCCTATGTACGAGAATATAACTACTATAATACTGCTCCTATGTACAAGAATATAACTACTATAATACTGCCCCCTATGTACAAGAATATAACTACTATAATACTGCCCCCTATGTACAAGAATATAACTACTATAATACTGCCCCCTATGTACAAGAATAGAACTACAATAATACTGGTCCTATGTACAAGAATAGAACTACTATAATACTGCCCCTATGTACAAGAATAGAACTACTATAATACTGCCCCTATGTACAAGAATATAACTACTATAATACTGCTCCTATGCACAAGAATATAACTACTATAATACTGCCCCTATGTACAAGAATATAACTACTATAATACTGCCCCTATGTACAAGAATATAACTACTATAATACTGCCCCCTATGTACAAGAATATAACTACTATAATACTGCTCCTATGTACGAGAATATAACTACTATAATACTGCTCCTATGTACGAGAATATAACTACTATAATACTGCCCCCTATGTACAAGAATATAACTACTATAATACTGCCCCCTATGTACAAGAATATAACTACTATAATACTGCCCCCTATGTACAAGAATATAACTACTATAATACTGCCCTCTATGTACTAGAATATAACTAATATAATTCTGCCCCTATGTACAAGAATATAACTACTATAATACTGCTCCTATGTACAAGAATATAACTACTATAATACTGCCCCCTGTGTACAAGAATATAACTACTATAATACTGCCCCCTATGTACAAGAATATAACTACTATTATACTGCCCCCTATGTACAAGAATATAACTACTATAATACTGCCCCCTATGTACAAGAATATAACTACTATAATACTGCTCCTATGTACAAGAATATAACTACTATAATACTGCCCATATGTACAAGAATATAACTACTATAATACTGCTCCTATGTGCGAGAATATAACTACTATAATACTGCTCCTATGTACGAGAATATAACTACTATAATACTGCCCCTATGTACAAGAATATAACTACTATAATACTGCTCCCTATGTACGAGAATATAACTACTATAATAATGCTCCTGTGTACGAGAATATAACTACTATAATACTGGCCCTATGTACAAGGATATAACTACTATAATACTGCCCCTTAGTGAACAAGAATATAACTACTATAATACTGCTCCTATGTACAAGAATATAACTACTATAATACTGCCCTCTATGTACAAGAATATAACTACTATAATACTGCTCCTATGTACAAGAATATAACTATAATACTGCCCCCTACGTACAAGAATATAACTACTATAATTCTGCCCCATGTACAAGAATATAACTACTATAATACTGCTCCTATGTACAAGAATATAACTACTATAATACTGCCCCTATGTACAAGAATATAACTACTATAATACTGCTCCTATGTACAAGAATATAACTACTATAATATTGCTCCTATGTACAAGAATATAACTACTATAATACTGCCCCTATTTACAAGAATATAACTACTATAATACTGCCCTTATGTACAGGAATATAACTACTATAATACTGCTCCTATGTACAAGAATATAACTACTATAATACTGCCCCTATGTACAAGAATATACCTACTATAATACTGCCCCCTATGTACAAGAATATAACTACTATAATACTGCCCCTATGTACAAGAATATAACTACTATAATACTGCTCCTATGTACAAGAATATACCTACTATAATACTGCTCCTGTGTACAAGAATATAACTGCTATAATACTGCTCCCTATGTACAAGAATATAACTACTATAATACTACCCCTATGTACAAGAATATAACTACTGTAATACTGCTCCTATGTACAAGAATATAACTACTATAATACTGCCCCTATGTACAAGGATATAACTACTATAATACTGCCCCTATGTACAAGGATATAACTACTATAATACTGCCCCCTATGTACAAGGATATAACTACTATAATACTGCCCCCTATGTACAAGAATATAACTACTATAATACTGCCCCTATGTACAGAAATATAACTGCTATAATACTGCCCCTATTTACAAGAATATAACTACTATAATACTGCCCCTATTTACAAGAATATAACTACTATAATACTGCCCTTATGTACAGGAATATAACTACTATAATACTGCCCCCTATGTACAAGAATATAACTACTATAATACTGCTCCTATGTACAAGAATATAACTACTATAATACTGCCCCTATGTACAAGAATATACCTACTATAATACTGCCCCCTATGTACAAGAATATAACTACTATAATACTGCCCCTATGTACAAGAATATAACTACTATAATACTGCTCCTATGTACAAGAATATAACTACTATAATACTTCCCCCTATGTACAAGAATATACCTACTATAATACTTCCCCCTATGTACAAGAATATAACTACTATAATACTTCCCCCTATGTACAAGAATATAACTACTATAATACTGCTCCTATGTACAAGAATATAACTACTATAATACTGCTCCTATGTACAAGAATATAACTACTATAATACTGCTCCTATGTACAAGAATATAACTACTATAATACTGCCCCTATGTACAAGAATATAACTACTATAATACTGCTCCTATGTACAAGAATACAACTACTATAATACTGCCCCTATGTACAAGAATATAACTACTATAATACTGCTCCTATGTACAAGAATATAACTACTATAATACTTCCCCCTATGTACAAGAATATAACTACTATAATACTGCCCCTATGTGCAAGAATATACCTACTATAATACTGCCCCCTATGTACAATAATATTACTACTATAATACTGCCCCTATGTACAAGAATATAACTACTATAATACTGCTCCTATGTACAAGAATATAACTACTATAATACTTCCCCCTATGTACAAGAATATACCTACTATAATACTTCCCCCTATGTACAAGAATATAACTACTATAATACTTCCCCATATGTACAAGAATATAACTACTATAATACTTCCCCCTATGTACAAGAATATAACTACTATAATAGTGCTCCCCATGTACAAGAATATAACTACTATAATAGTGCCCCTATGTACAAGAATATAACTACTATAATAGTGCTCCCCATGTACAAGAATATAACTACTATAATAGTGCTCCTATGTATAAGAATATAACTATTATAATAGTGCTCCTATGTACAAGAATATACCTACTATAATACTTCCCCCTATGTACAAGAATATAACTACTATAATACTGCCCCCTATGTACAAGAATATAACTACTATAATACTGCCCCCTATGTACAAGAATATAACTACTATAATACTGCTCCTATGTACAAGAATATACCTACTATAATACTGCACCTATGTACAAGAATATACCTACTATAATACTGCTCCTATGTACAAGAATATACCTACTATAATACTTCCCCCTATGTACAAGAATATAACTACTATAATACTTCCCCCTATGTACAAGAATATAACTACTATAATACTGCTCCCTATGTACAAGAATATAACTACTATAATACTGCTCCTATGCACAAGAATATAACTACTATAATACGGCCCCCTATGTACAAGAATATATCTACTATAATACTACCCCTATGTACAAGAATATAACTACTATAATAGTGCTCCCCATGTACAAGAATATAACTACTATAATACTACCCCTATGTACAAGAATATAACTACTATAATAGTGCTCCCCATGTACAAGAATATAACTACTATAATAGTGCTCCTATGTATAAGAATATAACTATTATAATAGTGCTCCTATGTACAAGAATATAACTACTATAATACTTCCCCCTATGTACAAGAATATAACTACTATAATACTTCCCCCTATGTACAAGAATATAACTACTATAATACTGCCCCTATGTACAAGAATATACCTACTATAATACTGCCCCCTATGTACAAGAATATAACTACTATAATACTGCCCCTATGTACAAGAATATAACTACTATAATACTGCTCCTATGTACAAGAATATAACTACTATAATACTTCCCCCTATGTACAAGAATATAACTACTATAATACTGCTCCCTATGTACAAGAATATAACTACTATAATACTGCTCCTATGCACAAGAATATAACTACTATAATACTACCCCTATGTACAAGAATATAACTACTTTAATAGTGCTCCCCATGTACAAGAATATAACTACTATAATACTGCTCCTATGTACAAGAATATAACTACTATAATACTGCTCCTATGTACAAGAATATAACTACTATAATACTGCTCCTATGTACAAGAATATAACTACTATAATACTGCCCCCTATGTACAAGAATATAACTACTATAATACTGCCCCCTATGTACAAGAATATAACTACTATAATACTGCCCCCTATGTACAAGAATATAACTACTATAATACTGCCCCCTATGTACAAGAATATAACTACTATAATACTGCTCCTATGAACAAGAATATAACACTATAATACTGCTCCTATATACAAGAATATAACTACTATAATACTGCCCCCTATGTACAAGAATATAACTACTATAATACTGCCTCCTATGTACAAGAATATAACTACTATAATACTGCTCCTATGTACAAGAATATAACTACTATAATACTGCCCCCTATGTACAAGAATATAACTACTATAATACTGCTCCTATGTACAAGAATATAACTACTATAATACTGCCCCCTATGTACAAGAATATAACTACTATAATACTGCCCCTATGTACAAGAATATAACTACTATAATACTGCTCCTATGTACAAGAATATAACTACTATAATACTGCCCCTATGTACAAGAATATAACTACTATAATACTGCTCCTATGTACAAGAATACAACTACTATAATACTGCCCCTATGTACAAGAATATAACTACTATAATACTGCTCCTATGTACAAGAATATAACTACTATAATACTTCCCCCTATGTACAAGAATATAACTACTATAATACTGCCCCTATGTGCAAGAATATACCTACTATAATACTGCCCCCTATGTACAATAATATTACTACTATAATACTGCCCCTATGTCCAAGAATATAACTACTATAATACTGCTCCTATGTACAAGAATATAACTACTATAATACTTCCCCCTATGTACAAGAATATACCTACTATAATACTTCCCCCTATGTACAAGAATATAACTACTATAATACTTCCCCATATGTACAAGAATATAACTACTATAATACTTCCCCCTATGTACAAGAATATAACTACTATAATACTGCCCCTATGTACAAGAATATAACTACTATAATACTGCTCCTATGTACAAGAATATAACTACTATAATACTTCCCCCTATGTACAAGAATATACCTACTATAATACTTCCCCCTATGTACAAGAATATAACTACTATAATACTGCCCCCTATGTACAAGAATATAACTACTATAATACTGCCCCCTATGTACAAGAATATAACTACTATAATACTGCTCCTATGTACAAGAATATACCTACTATAATACTGCACCTATGTACAAGAATATACCTACTATAATACTGCTCCTATGTACAAGAATATACCTACTATAATACTTCCCCCTATGTACAAGAATATAACTACTATAATACTTCCCCCTATGTACAAGAATATAACTACTATAATACTGCTCCCTATGTACAAGAATATAACTACTATAATACTGCTCCTATGCACAAGAATATAACTACTATAATACGGCCCCCTATGTACAAGAATATAACTACTATAATACTACCCCTATGTACAAGAATATAACTACTATAATAGTGCTCCCCATGTACAAGAATATAACTACTATAATACTACCCCTATGTACAAGAATATAACTACTATAATAGTGCTCCCCATGTACAAGAATATAACTACTATAATAGTGCTCCTATGTATAAGAATATAACTACTATAATACTGCCCCCTATGTACAAGAATATAACTACTATAATACTGCCCCCTATGTACAAGAATATAACTACTATAATACTGCTCCTATGAACAAGAATATAACACTATAATACTGCTCCTATATACAAGAATATAACTACTATAATACTGCCCCCTATGTACAAGAATATAACTACTATAATACTGCCTCCTATGTACAAGAATATAACTACTATAATACTGCTCCTATGTACAAGAATATAACTACTATAATACTGCCCCCTATGTACAAGAATATAACTACTATAATACTGCTCCTATGTACAAGAATATAACTACTATAATACTGCCCCCTATGTACAAGAATATAACTACTATAATACTGCCCCCTATGTACAAGAATATAACTACTATAATACTGCCCCTATGTACAAGAATATAACTACTATAATACTGCTCCTATGTACAAGAATATAACTACTATAATACTGCCCATATGTACAAGAATATAACTACTATAATACTGCTCCTATGTGCGAGAATATAACTACTATAATACTGCTCCTATGTACGAGAATATAACTACTATAATACTGCCCCTATGTACAAGAATATAACTACTATAATACTGCTCCCTATGTACGAGAATATAACTACTATAATACTGCTCCTGTGTACGAAAATATAACTACTATAATACTGGCCCTATGTACAAGGATATAACTACTATAATACTGCCCCTTAATGAACAAGAATATAACTACTATAATACTGCTCCTATGTACAAGAATATAACTACTATAATACTGCTCCTATGTACAAGAATATAACTACTATAATACTGCCCTCTATGTACAAGAATATAACTACTATAATACTGCTCCTATGTACAAGAATATAACTATAATACTGCCCCCTACGTACAAGAATATAACTACTATAATTCTGCCCCTATGTACAAGAATATAACTACTATAATACTGCTCCTATGTACAAGAATATAACTACTATAATACTGCCCCTATGTACAAGAATATAACTACTATAATACTGCTCCTATGTACAAGAATATAACTACTATAATATTGCTCCTATGTACAAGAATATAACTACTATAATACTGGCCCTATTTACAAGAATATAACTACTATAATACTGCCCTTATGTACAGGAATATAACTACTATAATACTGCCCCCTATGTACAAGAATATAACTACTATAATACTGCTCCTATGTACAAGAATATAACTACTATAATACTGCCCCTATGTACAAGAATATACCTACTATAATACTGCCCCCTATGTACAAGAATATAACTACTATAATACTGCCCCTATGTACAAGAACATAACTACTATAATACTGCTCCTATGTACAAGAATATACCTACTATAATACTGCTCCTATGTACAAGAATATACCTACTATAATACTGCTCCTATGTACAAGAATATACCTACTATAATACTTCCCCCTATGTACAAGAATATAACTGCTGTAATACTGCTCCCTATGTACAAGAATATAACTACTATAATACTACCCCTATGTACAATAATATAACTACTGTAATACTGCTCCTATGTACAAGAATATAACTACTATAATACTGCCCCTATGTACAAGGATATAACTACTATAATACTGCCCCTATGTACAAGGATATAACTACTATAATACTGCCCCCTATGTACAAGAATATAACTACTATAATACTGCCCCTATGTACAAGAATATAACTACTATAATACTGCCCCCTATGTACAAGAATATAACTACTATAATACTGCTCCTATGTACAAGAATATAACTACTATAATACTTCCCCCTATGTACAAGAATATAACTACTATAATACTGCCCCTATGTACAAGAATATACCTACTATAATACTGCCCCCTATGTACAATAATATTACTACTATAATACTGCCCCTATGTACAAGAATATAACTACTATAATACTGCTCCTATGTACAAGAATATAACTACTATAATACTTCCCCCTATGTACAAGAATATACCTACTATAATACTTCCCCCTATGTACAAGAATATAACTACTATAATACTTCCCCCTATGTACAAGAATATAACTACTATAATACTGCCCCTATGTACAAGAATATAACTACTATAATACTGCCCCTATGTACAAGAATATAACTACTATAATACTTCCCCCTATGTACAAGAATATACCTACTATAATACTTCCCCCTATGTACAAGAATATAACTACTATAATACTTCCCCCTATGTACAAGAATATAACTACTATAATACTGCCCCCTATGTACAAGAATATAACTACTATAATACTGCTCCTATGTACAAGAATATACCTACTATAATACTGCTCCTATGTACAAGAATATACCTACTATAATACTGCTCCTATGTACAAGAATATACCTACTATAATACTTCCCCCTATGTACAAGAATATAACTACTATAATACTTCCCCCTATGTACAAGAATATAACTACTATAATACTGCCCCCTATGTACAAGAATATAACTACTATAATACTGCCCCCTATGTACAAGAATATAACTACTATAATACTGCCCCCTATGTACAAGAATATAACTACTATAATACTGCTCCTATGAACAAGAATATAACACTATAATACTGCTCCTATATACAAGAATATAACTACTATAATACTGCCCCCTATGTACAAGAATATAACTACTATAATACTGCCTCCTATGTACAAGAATATAACTACTATAATACTGCTCCTATGTACAAGAATATAACTACTATAATACTGCCCCCTATGTACAAGAATATAACTACTATAATACTGCTCCTATGTACAAGAATATAACTACTATAATACTGCCCCCTATGTACAAGAATATAACTACTATAATACTGCCCCCTATGTACAAGAATATAACTACTATAATACTGCCCCCTATGTACAAGAATATAACTACTATAATACTGCTCCTATGTACAAGAATATAACTACTATAATACTGCCCATATGTACAAGAATATAACTACTATAATACTGCTCCTATGTGCGAGAATATAACTACTATAATACTGCTCCTATGTACGAGAATATAACTACTATAATACTGCCCCTATGTACAAGAATATAACTACTATAATACTGCTCCCTATGTACGAGAATATAACTACTATAATACTGCTCCTGTGTACGAGAATATAACTACTATAATACTGGCCCTATGTACAAGGATATAACTACTATAATACTGCCCCTTAGTGAACAAGAATATAACTACTATAATACTGCTCCTATGTACAAGAATATAACTACTATAATACTGCTCCTATGTACAAGAATATAACTACTATAATACTGCCCTCTATGTACAAGAATATAACTACTATAATACTGCTCCTATGTACAAGAATATAACTATAATACTGCCCCCTACGTACAAGAATATAACTACTATAATTCTGCCCCTATGTACAAGAATATAACTACTATAATACTGCTCCTATGTACAAGAATATAACTACTACAATACTGCCCCTATGTACAAGAATATAACTACTATAATACTGCTCCTATGTACAAGAATATAACTACTATAATATTGCTCCTATGTACAAGAATATAACTACTATAATACTGGCCCTATTTACAAGAATATAACTACTATAATACTGCCCTTATGTACAGGAATATAACTACTATAATACTGCCCCCTATGTACAAGAATATAACTACTATAATACTGCTCCTATGTACAAGAATATAACTACTATAATACTGCCCCTATGTACAAGAATATACCTACTATAATACTGCCCCCTATGTACAAGAATATAACTACTATAATACTGCCCCTATGTACAAGAATATAACTACTATAATACTGCTCCTATGTACAAGAATATACCTACTATAATACTGCTCCTATGTACAAGAATATACCTACTATAATACTGCTCCTATGTACAAGAATATACCTACTATAATACTTCCCCCTATGTACAAGAATATAACTGCTATAATACTGCTCCCTATGTACAAGAATATAACTACTATAATACTACCCCTATGTACAAGAATATAACTACTGTAATACTGCTCCTATGTACAAGAATATAACTACTATAATACTGCCCCTATGTACAAGGATATAACTACTATAATACTGCCCCTATGTACAAGGATATAACTACTATAATACTGCCCCCTATGTACAAGAATATAACTACTATAATACTGCCCCTATGTACAGAAATATAACTGCTATAATACTGCCCCTATTTACAAGAATATAACTACTATAATACTGCCCCTATTTACAAGAATATAACTACTATAATACTGCCCTTATGTACAGGAATATAACTACTATAATACTGCCCCTTATGTACAAGAATATAACTACTATAATACTGCTCCTATGTACAAGAATATAACTACTATAATACTGCCCCTATGTACAAGAATATACCTACTATAATACTGCCCCCTATGTACAAGAATATAACTACTATAATACTGCCCCTATGTACAAGAATATAACTACTATAATACTGCTCCTATGTACAAGAATATAACTACTATAATACTTCCCCCTATGTACAAGAATATACCTACTATAATACTTCCCCCTATGTACAAGAATATAACTACTATAATACTTCCCCCTATGTACAAGAATATAACTACTATAATACTGCTCCTATGTACAAGAATATAACTACTATAATACTGCCCCTATGTACAAGAATATAACTACTATAATACTGCCCCCTATGTACAAGAATATAACTACTATAATACTGCTCCTATGTACAAGAATATAACTACTATAATACTGCCCATATGTACAAGAATATAACTACTATAATACTGCTCCTATGTGCGAGAATATAACTACTATAATACTGCTCCTATGTACGAGAATATAACTACTATAATACTGCCCCTATGTACAAGAATATAACTACTATAATACTGCTCCCTATGTACGAGAATATAACTACTATAATACTGCTCCTGTGTACGAGAATATAACTACTATAATACTGGCCCTATGTACAAGGATATAACTACTATAATACTGCCCCTTAGTGAACAAGAATATAACTACTATAATACTGCTCCTATGTACAAGAATATAACTACTATAATACTGCCCTCTATGTACAAGAATATAACTACTATAATACTGCTCCTATGTTCAAGAATATAACTATAATACTGCCCCCTACGTACAAGAATATAACTACTATAATTCTGCCCCTATGTACAAGAATATAACTACTATAATACTGCTCCTATGTACAAGAATATAACTACTATAATACTGCCCCTATGTACAAGAATATAACTACTATAATACTGCTCCTATGTACAAGAATATAACTACTATAATATTGCTGCTATGTACAAGAATATAACTACTATAATACTGCCCCTATTTACAAGAATATAACTACTATAATACTGCCCTTATGTACAGGAATATAACTACTATAATACTGCCCCCTATGTACAAGAATATAACTACTATAATACTGCTCCTATGTACAAGAATATAACTACTATAATACTGCCCCTATGTACAAGAATATACCTACTATAATACTGCCCCCTATGTACAAGAATATAACTACTATAATACTGCCCCTATGTACAAGAATATAACTACTATAATACTGCTCCTATGTACAAGAATATACCTACTATAATACTGCTCCTATGTACAAGAATATACCTACTATAATACTGCTCCTATGTACAAGAATATACCTACTATAATACTTCCCCCTATGTACAAGAATATAACTGCTATAATACTGCTCCCTATGTACAAGAATATAACTACTATAATACTACCCCTATGTACAAGAATATAACTACTGTAATACTGCTCCTATGTACAAGAATATAACTACTATAATACTGCCCCTATGTACAAGGATATAACTACTATAATACTGCCCCTATGTACAAGGATATAACTACTATAATACTGCCCCCTATGTACAAGAATATAACTACTATAATACTGCCCCTATGTACAGAAATATAACTGCTATAATACTGCCCCTATTTACAAGAATATAACTACTATAATACTGCCCCTATTTACAAGAATATAACTACTATAATACTGCCCTTATGTACAGGAATATAACTACTATAATACTGCCCCCTATGTACAAGAATATAACTACTATAATACTGCTCCTATGTACAAGAATATAACTACTATAATACTGCCCCCTATGTACAAGAATATAACTACTATAATACTGCCCCTATGTACAAGAATATAACTACTATAATACTGCTCCTATGTACAAGAATATAACTACTATAATACTTCCCCCTATGTACAAGAATATAACTACTATAATACTGCTCCTATGTACAAGAATATAACTACTATAATACTGCCCCTATGTACAAGAATATAACTACTATAATACTGCCCCCTATGTACAAGAATATAACTACTATAATACTGCTCCTATGTACAAGAATATAACTACTATAATACTGCTCCTATGTACAAGAATATAACTATTATAATACTGCCCCTATGTACAAGAATATAACTACTATAATACTGCTCCTATGTACAAGAATATAACTACTATAATACTGCTCCTATGTACAAGAATATAACTACTATAATACTGCTCCTATGTACAAGAATATAACTACTATAATACTGCTCCTATGTACAAGAATATAACTACTATAATACTGCCCCTATGTACAAGAATATAACTACTATAATACTGCTCCTATGTACAAGAATATAACTACTATAATACTGCCCCTATGTACAAGAATATAACTACTATAATACTGCTCCTATGTACAAGAATATAACTACTATAATACTTCCCCCTATGTACAAGAATATAACTACTATAATACTGCTCCTATGTACAAGAATATAACTACTATAATACTTCCCCCTATGTACAAGAATATACCTACTATAATACTTCCCCCTATGTACAAGAATATAACTACTATAATACTTCCCCCTATGTACAAGAATATAACTACTATAATACTTCCCCCATGTACAAGAATATAACTACTATAATACTGCCCCTATGTACAAGAATATAACTACTATAATACTGCTCCTATGTACAAGAATATAACTACTATAATACTTCCCCCTATGTACAAGAATATACCTACTATAATACTTCCCCCTATGTACAAGAATATAACTACTATAATACTTCCCCCTATGTACAAGAATATAACTACTATAATACTGCCCCCTATGTACAAGAATATAACTACTATAATACTGCTCCTATGTACAAGAATATACCTACTATAATACTGCTCCTATGTACAAGAATATACCTACTATAATACTGCTCCTATGTACAAGAATATACCTACTATAATACTTCCCCCTATGTACAAGAATATAACTACTATAATACTTCCCCCTATGTACAAGAATATAACTACTATAATACTGCTCCCTATGTACAAGAATATAACTACTATAATACTGCTCCTATGCACAAGAATATAACTACTATAATACTACCCCTATGTACAAGAATATAACTACTATAATAGTGCTCCCCATGTACAAGAATATAACTATTATAATAGTGCTCCTATGTACAAGAATATAACTACTATAATACTTCCCCCTATGTACAAGAATATAACTACTATAATACTGCCCCTATGTACAAGAATATACCTACTATAATACTGCCCCCTATGTACAAGAATATAACTACTATAATACTGCCCCTATGTACAAGAATATAACTACTATAATACTGCTCCTATGTACAAGAATATAACTACTATAATACTGCTCCTATGTACAAGAATATAACTACTATAATACTGCTCCTATGTACAAGAATATAACTACTATAATACTGCTCCTATGTACAAGAATATAACTACTATAATACTGCTCCTATGTACAGGAATATAATTACTATAATACTGCTCCTATGTACAAGAATATAACTACTATAATACTGCTCCTATGTACAAGAATATAACTACTATAATACTACCCCTATGTACAAGAATATAACTACTATAATAGTGCTCCCCATGTACAAGAATATAACTACTATAATAGTGCTCCTATGTACAAGAATATAACTATTATAATACTGCCCCTATGTACAAGAATATAACTACTATAATACTTCCCCCTATGTACAAGAATATAACTACTATAATACTGCCCCTATGTACAAGAATATACCTACTATAATACTTCCCCCTATGTACAAGATTATAACTACTATAATACTGCTCCCTATGTACAAGAATATAACTACTATAATACTGCTCCTATGCACAAGAATATAACTACTATAGTACTACCCCTATGTACAAGAATATAACTACTATAATACTGCCCCTATGTACAAGAATATACCTACTATAATACTTCCCCCTATGTACAAGATTATAACTACTATAATACTGCTCCTATGTACAAGAATATAACTACTATAATACTGCTCCTATGTACAAGAATATAACTACTATAATACTGCTCCTATGTACAAGAATATAACTACTATAATACTGTTCCTATGTACAAGAATATAACTACTATAATACTGCTCCTATGTACAGGAATATAATTACTATAATACTGCTCCTATGTACAAGAATATAACTACTATAATACTGCCCCCTATGTACAAGAATATAACTGCTATAATACTGCTCCTATGTACAAGAATATAACTACTATAATACTGCTCCTATGTACAAGAATATAACTACTATAATACTGCTCCTATGTACAAGAATATAACTACTATAATACTGCTCCTATGTACAGGAATATAATTACTATAATACTGCTCCTATGTACAAGAATATAACTACTATAATACTGCCCCCTATGTACAAGAATATAACTGCTATAATACTGCTCCTATATACAAGAATATAACTACTATAATACTGCTCCTATGTACAAGAATATAACTACTATAATACTGCTCCTATGTACAAGAATATAACTACTATAATACTGCTCCCTATGTACAAGAATATAACTACTATAATACTGCCCCATATGTGCAAGAATATAACTACTATAATACTGCCCCGTATGTGCAAGAATATAACTAATATAATACTGCCCCCTATGTACAACTACTATAATACTGCTCCTATATACAAGAATATAACTACTATAATACTGCCCCCTATGTACAAGAATATAACTACTATAATACTGCTCCTATGTACAAGAATATAATTACTATAATACTGCCCCCTATGGACAGGACATGAGTCTGGCTCTTCATTGTCTGCAGTTACATCCCGGTTGTCAGGAGATATAGTGACACAATCATGCGTCTCGGGGTCCCGGACCCTCCGTCCTGTGGTTGCAGGGGGCGCTCACACTTTCAGGTCTCGGTTGTCCTTGTTCTCGGTGCTGATGTTGCTCCGGCTGAGGGTTGTAGTTCAGAGATGACTTTCTTGCTATTGTAGGGCTTTACAGTTTGGTTAGTTGGGATGGAGATGTGTCCGCAGGGAGTAGTAGTGCGGGGATATTGAGGAGAACACTGCCTGCCTCATGGCTTGTCCTCGGTGGGCGGCAGAGATCTTACATGTGCGGCCCCTTGGTCCCAGCGTCCTCCGCGCCTCCCCGGCCTCACTCCTTACTGGAGAGCTCATTGCTCATCACTTCTCTTACAGTAGAGAATCCTTCCCTTTTGCTTCCAGTTCCCGCAGGCCGAGCACGGCCATCTGTATATTCTCACACGCTGTGAAGATTTGCTGGAATTGACCTTACACTAGAGACTCGGTGAGAGGGACGGCGGACGACTGACTCACTGCCAGGAGGAGCTGCACAGGTCATGATACAAGGATGGGAAAGAGAGGAGACGTCTGCTGCAGACACCAGGTTTCCTGGCTCCAAATCTCCCGAGACGGGGCGAATCCCACATTACAGAGAGTGGTGCAGAAATCACAGGGACGTCGGAGTGTCAGCTCTGTGCTCGAGCTGAGAAACACCCTCCCAGCCTCTGACATTCATGGTCGGTGGTAACTCCGGCATTATGGTCCCGGCCACCGGAATCAGGGACACAAAAACCGCAGAGCGCAGCAGCGTCCGAGCGCAGCAGCATCCGAGCAGCAGCGTCTGAGCGCAGCAGCGTCCGAGCAGCAGCGACCGAGCGCAGCAGCACCGAGCGCAGCAGCTCTGAGCAGCGTACGAGCGCAGCAGCGTCCGAGCAGCAGCACCGAGCAGCAGCGTCCGAGCAGCGACCGAGCGCAGCAGCACCGAGCGCAGCAGCTCTGAGCAGCGTACGAGCGCAGCAGCGTCCGAGCAGCAGCACCGAGCAGCAGCGTCCGAGAGCAGCAGCGACCGAGCGCAGCAGCGTCCGAGCAGCAGCACCGAGCAGCAGCGTCCGAGAGCAGCAGCGACCGAGCGCAGCAGCGTCCGAGCAGCAGCACCGAGCAGTGTCCGAGCGGAGCAGCGACCGAGCGCAGCAGCGTCTGAGCAGCGTACGAGCGCAGCAGCGTCCGAGAGCAGCAGCATCCGAGCAGCGACCGAGCGCAGCAGCACCGAGCAGCAGCGTACGAGCGCAGCAGCGTCTGAGCAGCGTAAGAGCGCAGCAGCACCGAGCAGCAGCGACCGAGCGCAGCAGCGACCGAGCGCAGCAGTGTCCGAGCAGCAGCACCGAGCAGTGTCCGAGCGCAGCAGCGTCCGAGCAGCGACCGAGCGCAGCAGCGTCTGAGCAGCGTACGAGCGCAGCGTCCGAGAGCAGCAGCGTCCGAGCAGCGACCGAGCGCAGCAGCACCGAGCAGAGTACGAGAGCAGCAGCGTCTGAGCAGCGTACGAGCGCAGCAGCGTACGAGCGCAGCAGCGTCCGAGCGCAGCAGCACCGAGCAGCGTACGAGAGCAGCAGCGTCTGAGCAGCGTACGAGCGCAGCAGCGTCTGAGCAGCGTAAGAGCGCAGCAGCGTCTGAGCAGCGTACGAGCGCAGCAGCACCGAGCGGCGGAGACGGCTCCTGACTGTGCTGAAGGCCGCCCGTCAACCAATTCACCTCTATGGGAGTCACGCAGCAGCAGCTCTGCCCCCTATGGGCCATGGGGGGGGGTGGGACGACAACAATTCAGGACCGGGTCTGGTTAAAGACCACGCTCCGTGGTATGATGGGTCACTTGAAAGCCGAGGCCATGACGCCACCACGGCGGCAGAGGCTGTGGAGAGAGAGCTGCAAAAATAGCACGTTTCTATGGAAACAGGACAAAAAGGAGTCCGTTTAAAATGTCAGAAATACCAACCGAGAAAAAGAGAGGTGCGAAATAAAGAGCAAGAGCAAAAGAGCAACAGAGCGAGTGCAAGAGCAAAAGAGCAAAAACGTGAGAGTCCATAAGAGGTCGAAAGACAGCGAGTGTGAAAGAGCAAGAGAGCGATGGGAGCAAAAGAGAGTGAGCATAAAAAAAGCAAGCATGAAAGCATGTGAAAGAGAGCGAGCAAGAAATCGAGCAAGAGACCGCGCGTGAACAAGTGAGAGTGTAATAACTAGGGCAGAGACAGACGGGCGTACAGCTCGTGCGAGGATGGCATCGCGGCGCACGGACTGCCGCACCTCTCCTGACCTGAGCGTGATGACTTCTGTGCAGCTGGTCAGGAGCGCAGACGGCCAGGACCAGGTTTACGATACGATCCGCGCGTGAGAAATACGGCCGTCTGACTCTGCCCTTACACGAGAGTGCAAATGAGCAAGTGTGAAAGAGATAGAGACAGAATTAGAGAGCGGACACGTTGGGGTGTTATCGCTGTGGCTGCTTTCATCCTGATTTCAGCTCCTGCAGCCAACACCTGGGATCTGGGGCCTCCCACACACTGACAGGCGCTGCCCATTATCAGCCCATATACAAGTGAGCGAGCGCACTCACAGAGACACACTGCTTGTGAGCTGACACTTCCATCTTTCCCCAGTAGGGGGCAGACATATTTTACAAGTCATACCTTCAATAACTAATTGGATCAACTAAAATAACCTGAGAAAATTCCAAATAATTTCAAAGTTTATTTCAAGACACCACATAACAATTAGAAAACATGCAAAGACATGATAAAAAATGTGTGAAAAAAAAGGGGGAAGGCGATGGAGAACCTGCAACAGCCTGAATTCATATACAGTGGATATGGAAAGTATTCAGACCCCTTTACATTTTTCACTCTTTGTTTCATTGCAGCCATTTGGTAAATTCTATAAAGTTAATTTTTTTCTCCTTACAGTCCACTCTGTTCCCATCTGGACTGAAAAAAAACAGAAATGTAGAAACTTTTGCAAATTTATTAAAAAAGAAAAACTGAAATATCCCATGGTCATAAGTCTTCAGCCCCTTTGCTCAGTATTGAGTAGAAGCCCCTTTTGAGCTAGTACAGCCATGAGTCTTCTTGGGAATGATGTAACCAGTTTTTCACCCCTGGATTTGGGGATCCTCGGCCATTCCTCCTTGCAGATCCTCTCCAGTTCCGTCAGGTTGGATGGTGAACGTTGGTGGACAGCCATTTTCAGGTCTCTCCAGAGATGATCAATTGGGTTTAGGTCAGGGCTCTGGCTGGGCCGGTCAAGAATGGTCACAGAGTTGTTGTGAAGCCAGTCCTTTGTTATTTTAGCTGTGTGCTTAGGGTCATTGTCTTGTTGGAAGGTGAACCTTCGGCCAAGTCTGAGGTCCAGAGCACTCTGGAAGAGGTTTTCATCCAGGATATCTCTGTACTTGGCCGCATTCATGTTTCCTTCAATTGCAACCAGTCGTCCTGTCCCTGCAGCTGAAAAACACCCCCATAGCATGATGCTGCCTCCACCATGTTTCACTGTTGGGATTGTATTGGGCAGGTGATGAGCAGTGTCTGGTTTTCTCCACTCATACCGCTTAGAATTATCACCAACAAGTTCTATCTTCGTCTCATCAGACCAGAGAATCTTATTTCTCATAGTCTGGGGGTCCTTTATATGTTTTTGAGTAAACTCTATGTGGGCTTTCATATGTCTTGCAGTGAGAGGCTTCCGTCGGGCCACTCTGCCATAACGGCCTGACTGGTGGAGGGCTGCAGTGACAGTTGACTTTGTGGAGCTTTCTCCCATCTCCCTACTGCATCTCTGGAGCTCAGCCACAGTGATCTTGGGGTTCTTCTTTACCTCTCTCACCAAGGCTCTTCTCCCACGATTGCTCAGTTTGACTTGACGGCCAGGTCTAGGAAGACTTCTGGTGGTCCCAAACATCTTCCATTTAAGGATTATGGAGGCCACTGTGCTCTTAGGAACCTTGAGTAATGCAGAAATTCTTTGGTAACCTTGGCCAGATCTGTCCCTTGCCACAATTCTGTCTCTGAGCTCCTTGGGCAGTTCCTTTGAGCTCATGAATCTCATTTGGTCTGACATGCACTGTGAGCGGTGAGGTCTTATATAGACAGGTGTGCGCCTTTCCAAATCAAGTCCTATCAGTTTAATTAAACACAGCTGGACTCCAATGAAGGAGTAGAACCATCTCAAGGAGGATCACAAGGAAATGGACAGCATGTGACTTACATATGAGTGTCTGAGCAAAGGGTCTGAATACTTATGACCATGGGATATTTTAGTTTTTCTTTTTTAATAAATTTGCAAAAATTTCTGGTTTTTTTTCAGACAAGATGGGGTGCAGAGTGTACTTAAATGAGAAAAAAATGAACTTTTTAGAATTTACCAAATGGCTGCAATGAAACAAAGAGTGAAAAATGTAAAGGGGTCTGAATACTTTCCGTACCCACTGTATGTGTGTGTGTATATCACAAGTTGTGGCAGCGAGTGGTGACCGCTCTGTGAGTGGACGGAGCTCCTGGAAATGAAAGCATGTGGATGGACGCTCAGTAAGACCACTGCGAGCTCCCTGACTCCACTACAGATCAGTGGCCAGAAAAGCAACCCCCAAGACATGATGATCTGGGGGGGAACAAAGGATGAAGACAGCAGAGAATACTGCAGAGTCTGATGCAGACATGTGACGTCACCGAGCTCCAATTACTGCGGTCTCTGTATCTGCCGGCAAGAATCCCAGGCCTGAGAGCAGGAGACCGCGGCAACAATGTGTACAATTCTGCACTATCCTCCAGAGCTGCACTCACTATTCTGCTGGTGCAGTCACTGTGTACATACATTACATTACTGATCCTGAGTTACATCCTGTATTATACTCCAGAGCTGCACTCACTATTCTGCTGGTGCAGTCACTGTGCACATACATTACATTACTGATCCTGAGTTACATCCTGTATTATACTCCAGAGCTGCACTCACTATTCTGCTGGTGCAGTCTCTGTGTACATACATTACATTACTGATCCTGCGTTACCTCCTGTATTATACTCCAGAGCTGCACTCACTATTCTGCTGGTGCAGTCACTGTGTACATACATTACATTACTGATCCTGAGTTACATCCTGTATTATACTCCAGAGCTGCACTCACTATTCTGCTGGTGCAGTCACTGTGTACATACATTACATTACTGATCCTGAGTTACATTCTGTATTATACTCCAGAGCTGCACTCACTATTCTGCTGGTGCAGTCACTGTGTACATACATTACATTACTGATCCTGAGTTACATCCTGTATTATACTCCAGAGCTGCACTCACTATTCTGCTGGTGCAGTCACTGTGTACATACATTACATTACTGATCCTGAGTTACATCCTGTATTATACTCCAGAGCTGCACTCACTATTCTGCTGGTGCAGTCATTGTGTACATACATTACATTACTGATCCTGATTTACATCCTGTATTATACTCCAGAGCTGCACTCACTATTCTGCTGGTGCAGTCACTGTGTACATACATTACATTACAGATCCTGAGTTACATCCTGTATTATACTCCAGAGCTGCACTCACTATTCTGCTGGTGCAGTCACTGTGTACATACATTACATTACTGATCCTGAGTTACATCCTGTATTATACTCCAGAGCTGCACTCACTATTCTGCTGGTGCAGTCACTGTGTACATACATTACTGATCCTGAGTTACATCCTGTATTATACCCCAGAGCTGCACTCACTATTCTGCTGGTGCAGTCACTGTGTACATACATTACATTACTGATCCTGAGTTACATCCTGTATTATACTCCAGAGCTGCACTCACTATTCTGCTGGTGCAGTCACTGTGTACATACATTACATTACTGATCCTGAGTTACATCCTGTATTATACTCCAGAGCTGCACTCATATTCTGCTGGTACAGTCACTGTGTACATACATTACATTACTGATCCTGAGTTACATCCTGTATTATACCCCAGAGCTGCACTCGCTATTCTGCTGGTGCAGTCACTGTGTACATACATTACATTACTGATCCTGAGTTACCTCCTGTATTATACCCCAGAGCTGCACTCACTATTCTGCTGGTGCAGTCACTGTGTACATACATTACATTACTGATCCTGAGTTACCTCCTGTATTATACTCCAGAGCTGCACTCACTATTCTGCTGCTGCAGTCACTGTGTACATACATTACATTACTGATCCTGAGTTACCTCCTGTATTATACTCCAGAGCTGCACTCACTATTCTGCTGGTGCAGTCACTGTGTACATACATTACATTACTGATCCTGAGTTACATCCTGTATTATACTCCAGAGCTGCACTCACTATTCTGCTGGTGCAGTCACTGTGTACATACATTACATTACTGATCCTGAGTTACCTCCTGTATTATACTCCAGAGCTGCACTCACTCTTCTGGTGCAGTCACTGTGTACATACATTACATTACTGATCCTGAGTTACCTCCTGTATTATACTCCAGAGCTGCACTCACTATTCTGCTGGTGAAGTCACTGTGTACATACATTACATTACTGATCCTGAGTTACCTCCTGTATTATACTCCAGAGCTGCACTCACTATTCTGCTGGTGCAGTCACTGTGTACATACATTACATTACTGATACTGAGTTACATCCTGTATTATCCTCCAGAGCTGCACTCACTATTCTGCTGGTGCAGTCACTGTGTACATACATTACATTACTGATCCTGAGTTACCTCCTGTATTATACTCCAGAGCTGCACTCACTATTCTGCTGGTGCAGTCACTGTGTACATACATTACATTACTGATCCTGAGTTACCTCCTGTATATACTCCAGAGCTGCACTCACTATTCTGCTGGTGCAGTCACTGTGTACATACATTACATTACTGATCCTGAGTTACCTCCTGTATTATACTCCAGAGCTGCACTCACTATTCTGCTGGTGCAGTCACTGTGTACATACATTACATTACTGATCCTGAGTTACCTCCTGTATTATACTCCAGAGCTGCACTCACTATTCTGCTGGTGCAGTCACTGTGTACATACATTACATTACTGATCCTGAGTTACATCCTGTATTATACTCCAGAGCTGCACTCACTATTCTGCTGGTGCAGTCACTGTACATACATTACATTACTGATCCTGAGTTACATCCTGTATTATACTCCAGAGCTGCACTCACTATTCTGCTGGTGCAGTCACTGTGTACATACATTACATTACTGATCCTGAGTTACCTCCTGTATTATACTCCAGAGCTGCACTCACTATTCTGCTGGTGCAGTCACTGTGTACATACATTACATTACTGATCCTGAGTTACCTCCTGTATTATACTCCAGAGCTGCACTCACTATTCTGCTGGTGCAGTCACTGTGTACATACATTACATTACTGATCCTGAGTTACATCCTGTAATACTGCAGAGCTGCACTCAGTTTTGGGAGTCTAGCTGTGACGTAGTAACGTTTGACAGGCGTAGCTGTGACGTCAGCCGTACGCGCCCTGAGGTCACCTGTAGGTTGCCGTCGTGCTCCTGCTATGCTTTGCGGCAGCCGGGTGGTGACGTCACGGTCGCTCACGTGACAGCTGCGTGAGGCGCTGCCGGGCGCTCAATAACAGAGCAGGCTCCCGCCCCTCCAGACCTTTAGCATAAGTAGGAGGCGGAGCCTAAGCATTTGACGTAATCTGTCTCCTCCCCTAGCTTGCACTGGAAGCTATAAGGCCCCGTCTTGTTTTGGAATATGCAGATATGAGACTATTGCCCCGCCCTAGTCCCGGAATATTAGCATAGTTCCGCCCCCGGAGCGGCAGCGCTGCTGCGGCTCCTCGCACTAACGTCAGTGTCGGAGGGACCCGGCCCGGGATGTCCGGCTGGAAGGACGGCGCGGTGCAGGACAAGTACCCCTGGTGGTGGTGGGCGGCGGCGGGGTGGGCAAGTCTGCGCTCACCATCCAGTTCATCCAGGTGCGTACCTGCGGGGCCCCAGTGCTGGAATGTGGGAGCGGGCGCCCCTGGGTCCTAGTGTCCGGCAAGTGTGACTGAGGGCTGAGGCCCTAGTTTAGTGGGTGTGGCTGGTCTGTACCACGATGGGGGGCGGCAGTCCGGTGCTCGTACCTGACGGGGGGGCGGCAGTCCGGTGCTCGTACCTGACGGGGGGGTGGGCTGCAGTCCGGTGCTCGTACCTGACGGGGGGGGCGGCAGTCTGGGGCTCGTACCTGATGGGAGGGGGGGGGGGTCGGCAGTCTCGGTGCTCGTACCTGATGGGAGGGGGGGGGGGTCGGCAGTCCGGTGCTCGTACCTGATGGGAGGGGGAGGGGGGGGGGGTCGGCAGTCCGGTGCTCGTACCTGATGGGAGGGGGGTCGGCAGTCCGGTGCTCGTACCTGATGGGAGGGAGGGGGGGGGTCGGCAGTCCGGTGCTCGTACCTGATGGGAGGAGGGAGGGGGGGGGGTCGGCAGTCCGGTGCTCGTACCTGATGGGAGGGGGGGGGGGGGGGGGTCGGCAGTCCCGGTGCTCGTACCTGATGGGAGGGGGGGGGTCGGCAGTCCGGTGCTCGTACCTGATGGGAGGGGGAGGGGTCGGCAGTCGGTGCTCGTACCTGATGGGAGGGGGGAGGGGTCGGCAGTCCGGTGCTCGTACCTGATGGGAGGGGGGGGGGTCGGCAGTCCGGTGCCTGACCTGATGGGAGGGGGGGGGTCGGCAGTCCCGGTGCTCGTACCTGATCCGGTGCTCATACCTGATGGGAGGGGGGGGGGGGGTCGGCAGTCCGGTGCTCGTACCTGATGGGAGGGGGGGGGGTCGGCAGTCCGGTGCTCCCCCTGATCCGGTGCTCATACCTGATGGGAGGGGGGGGGGTCGGCAGTCCGGTGCTCGTACCTGATGGGAGGGGGGGGTCGGCAGTCCGGTGCTCGTACCTGATGGGAGGGGGGGGGTCGGCAGTCCGGTGCTCGTACCTGATCCGGTGCTCGTACCTGATGGGAGGTGGGGGTCGGCAGTCCGGTGCTCGTACCTGATGGGAGGGTGGGGGGTCGGCAGTCCGGTGCTCGTACCTGATGGGAGGGGGGGGGGGTCGGCAGTCCGGTGCTCGTACCTGATGGGAGGGTGGGGGGTCGGCAGTCCGGTGCTCGTACCTGACGGGGGGGGGGGGTGGCAGTCCAGTGCTCGTACCTGATGGGAGGGGGGGGTCGGCAGTCCGGTGCTCGTACCTGATGGAGGGGGGGGGGGTCGGCAGTCCGGTGCTCGTACCTGATGGGAGGGTGGGGGGGTCGACAGTCCGGTGCTCGTACCTGATGGGGGGGGGGGGGGGGTCGGCAGTCCGGTGCTCGTACTGATGGGAGGGTGGAGGGTCGGCAGTCCGGTGCTCGTACCTGACGGGGGGGGGGGGGTGGCAGTCCAGTGCTCGTACCTGATGGGGGGGGGGGGGGGGGGTCGGCAGTCCGGTGCTCGTACCTGATGGGAGGGTGGGGGGGTCGGCAGTCCGGTGCTCGTACCTGATGGGGAGGGGGGGGGGGGGGGGTCGGCAGTCCGGTGCTCGTACCTGGTGGGGGGTGGGCAGTCCGGTGCTCGTACCTGATGGGAGGGTGGGGGGGTCGGCAGTCCGGTGCTCGTACCTGATGGGAGGGGGGGGGGTCGGCAGTCCGGTGCTCTGTACCTGATGGGAGGGTGGGGGGGTCGGCAGTCCGGTGCTCGTACCTGATGGGAGGGGGGGGGGGGGGGGCGCAGTCCGGTGCTCGTACCTGGTGGGGGGGTGGGCAGTCCGGTGCTCGTACCTGATGGGAGGGTGGGGGGGTCGGCAGTCCGGTGCTCGTACCTGATGGGAGGGGGGGGGGTCGGCAGTCCGGTGCTCGTACCTGATGGGAGGGGGGGGGGGGGGGTCGGCAGTCCGGTGCTCGTACCTGATGGGAGGGGGGGGGTCGGCAGTCCGGTGCTCGTACCTGATGGGAGGGTGGGGGTCGGCAGTCCGGTGCTCGTACCTGACGGGGGGGGGGGGGGGGGTGGCAGTCCAGTGCTCGTACCTGACGGGGGGGGGTGGCAGTCCAGTGCTCGTACCTGATGGGAGGGGGGGGGGGGTCGGCAGTCAGTGCTCGTACCTGATGGGAGGGGGGGGGGGGGGCGGCAGTCCGGTGCTCGTACCTGATGGAGGGGGGGGGGGGGGTCGGCAGTCCGGTGCTCGTACCTGATGGGAGGGGGGGGGGGTCGGCAGTCCGGTGCTCGTACCTGATGGGAGGGGGGGGGGGGTCGCAGTCCGGTGCTCGTACCTGATCCGGTGCTCGTACCTGATGGGAGGGTGGGGGGGTCGGCAGTCCGGTGCTCGTACCTGACGGGGGGGGGGGGTGGCAGTCCAGTGCTCGTACCTGATGGGAGGGGGGGGGTCGGCAGTCCGGTGCTCGTACTGATGGGAGGGGGGGGGGGGGGTCGGCAGTCCGGTGCTCGTACCTGATGGGGGGGGGGGGTCGGCAGTCCGGTGCTCGTACCTGATGGGAGGGGGGGGGGGGGTCGGCAGTCCGGTGCTCGTCCTGATGGAGAGGGGGGGGGGGGGGTCGGCAGTCCGGTGCTCGTACCTGATGGGAGGGTGGGGGGGTCGGCAGTCCGGTGCTCGTACCTGATGGGAGGGTGGGGGGTCGGCAGTCCGGTGCTCGTACCTGATGGGAGGGTGGGGGGGGTCGGCAGTCCGGTGCTCGTACCTGATGGGAGGGGGGGGGGGGGTCGGCAGTCCGGTGCTCGTACCTGATGGGAGGGGGGGGGGGTCGGCAGTCCGGTGCTCGTACCTGATGGGAGGGGGGGGGGGGGTCGGCAGTCCAGTGCTCGTACCTGATGGGAGGGTGGGGGGTCGGCAGTCCCGGTGCTCGTACCTGACGGGGGGGGGGGGGGGTGGCAGTCCAGTGCTCGTACCTGATGGGAGGGGGGGGGGGGTCGGCAGTCCGGTGCTCGTACCTGATGGGAGGGTGGGGGGGTCGGCAGTCCGGTGCTCGTACCTGATGGGAGGGTGGGGGGGGGTCGGCAGTCCGGTGCTCCGTACCTGATGGGAGGGGGGGGGGGGTCGGCAGTCCGTGCTCGTACCTGATGGGAGGGTGGGGGGGTCGGCAGTCCGGTGCTCGTACCTGATCCGGTGCTCGTACCTGATGGGAGGGTGGGGGGTCGGCAGTCCGGTGCTCGTACCTGATGGGAGGGTGGGGGGGTCGGCAGTCCGGTGCTCTGACCTGATGGGAGGGGGGGGTCGGCAGTCCGGTGCTCGTACCTGATGGGGGTAGTAGTGCACGTGATATTACTGCTGTGTGTACTCTGATTTTCTTTTATGCTAATGAGGGTGTGTGGCCCAATCGCTGTCATTTTCTGGCACCATAGCTGGGGCTGTCGGTGCTTTGGCCTCTGCCTGTGGCCCCTGCGACCTCTGCCTGTGGCCCCTGCACTGTGTTGCCCTCGCCTCTGCTTGCTGTCTGTGAATAGGGAGAATTCATTAACAGCAAACCAAGATCTGGGAAATGACGACACATGAGATGACCGTGTGTGTGTGTGACGGGGCGCATGTGACGGCTTATGATTATGGCGGCGGTGTACGGCGCCACCTTGTGTAGACGGCACAGTTGTGCGCTCAGACTGCGGACCCCAATTATGAGGCAAATAGAAGTCTGTTACTCGTAGCAACCAATCACAGCGCAGCTAACACCTCACAGAGGCATGAAATGAAAGCTGAGCTGTGATTGGTTGCTGAGGGTATGACCCGAGGCCGCGTATAATCACCGATTAAATTGAATACGGTGGAGGGATGGTTCCTGGTATACGGCTGCTCTTGTGGGGGGTTCTCCTCCACTTGTCTCCATCCAGCACATCAAGGACGTCATTGGTCGGTGATTACACAGGAGCTGCCGGCAGCGTCACCAGACTTGTCTCCATACATCACATCGGGGACGCCACTGAACGGTGGTGACCGTCCCCAGATGACTCTTATGACCTCGGTGACAGCAGGGGGGTGCCGGGATTTCTGCACATGGCTCAGATTGGAGAATCCAGAGGTCGTGAATGTTTCCACTTTTTCACCATTTGCAGATCCGGTAATTTCCACCAGTCTCGACTTGTCAGGTCTCTGCTTGCTGTCATGAGTCTTGCTTACGTCCAGCTGCTGACAATCGTCTCGACCTCCTCCTTCTCACAGTTCATCAGTGGCTTCTCTGATCTGAGTGATTGTTACAATGTATCAGTGTAGACTTCCAGAGGATTCTCTGCCTCCACATACAGTGACAGCGGGCAGAGCCGGGTCCATCCCCTGCTCCCACTGTCAGCATTACCGGGCAGAGTGCGGGCGCTCGGCACCACGTCTGGTGGACGCAGCTGTTGTGGCTCCGGCCTCGTGCTGCCAGCTGTCACTCGCTGACCTGCCCCCTCTCGCCTGCCGCCATCTTGTCCGGCCATTTTTAGCTCTTTACGTTTGTCACCCGTTTGATGCGGTGTCAACGTGCTGTGCTGGAGCGCGGCCAGATCTGGACAGACCCCATATCCCAGGGCTTTGGGGTTTAGATGGAGACCCCCCCCTCCCAGCTTTGCACAATTTTCCTTTACTGCCGTTTTTATCTTCAGTTTATAAAAAACTTCTCATTACTGAAAATACTCTACTCACATCCAGAGCTGCATTCACAAGTCTGCCATTACATTCTCTTAGATTGCACTCACACCCAGAGCTGCATTTTTGTCTCCTCTTCTATTGTTCTTGTCCTGGTGCTGTGCTGATTGCAGATTTGTATGTGACTGGAGTGTAGGATTCGTTGGTGAGGGGGGTTATTGTGTCCGGTGATCTGGGGTCCTGGATAGGTGGGTGGCAGCCCCCCAGTGTAAGCCGTTATTTGCAGGGACGTCTGGTGCGCGGTGACCTTGTGGGGCGGCGCCGGCTCTCCTGGAACATTGATCCTTTACTGGGAAGACGAGAAAACATTAACCAGAGAGATGGAGCGGCGGCCGGGCGCTCGTCCAGAGTGACGTCTGTATGCAAGAAACTCCGCATGTGCCCCCCGGCGAGACGGCCCCTCATGCTGTAATCGCAGCGACCGTTCATGAATAGGAGACGCACTCCTCCATCCGACGGGTCGTCAGCGCAGGTTTCATAAGACGTTCATCACTGATCACAAGAGGACGACAGCGAGCGACGAGGCGACTGCAAAGATGGCGCAATTCTTCACAATCGTCCTTGTCCCCCACTGAGGAATAGAATATTCCGGCTGCTGCCGTCTGCACAGCATCTTAAGAGACTGACACAAGGTGACGGAAAGGCTGCTGCAGACAAACCTGATGGGTCACACAGCTGGGAGATTGTAACAGTGCATCAGTGCAGGAAATCCTCTGAGCGAATCACACCAGCCGCTCAGATCTCTCTCCCACTGACACACTGTAACAAGCCCTCAGCTGTGAGCAGGACTAGGAGGTTTACAGCCTCAGGATGGAAGAGATGAAAGGTCCAAGTCACTGCAGTATCCAAACACCTGACTTAAACCTCGGGCCCGTGACGGGGGGCGGCTCCTGGGGGCCCGAGTTTCTTCTACCCCATTTGCTCTGGGTGTGAGGCTGCAGACTGATTTCTGCTCTGTTTTTTTGGGGCGATGTGAGATGGGGAGTTTGCGGCGCTTTTTCTTTTTGTCTCTCAAATTCAAAGCTTTATTCGTAGGAACAAATCCACATTAGTATAGCCAAAGCCCCACGCCGCGCTCTGTCCCCCGCGCCGCGCTCTGTCCCCCGCGCCGCGCTCTGTCCCCCGTGCCGCGCTCTGTCCCTGTATATCTTCCCGTCCTGCATGTTACTGTCGCCTCCTCTGTATTTTTGCTTTGTGTCTTAGGCTGTGTGCCCACTATGCGTTTTCCAAGCCTAAACGCTTGGGAAACGCTTGGTAATCCGTCCCCCATGGTCCCCAATGGCGATCCCCAATTTATGCTGCGCTCAAAAATCCACAGCACGTCCATTAATTTTGCAGACACAAAGCGTAATCGCCGCCATTGACTTGCATTGGACCGCGTGACATCCGCATCACTACATCTGTACATGCAGATATCACACGGTTCAATGTGCGGATGGTACTCGGGTGTGGAGGACAGGAGACTCTCATCAAGACCCGGGTACCATATTACCTGTAAAAAAAAAAAAAAGAATTGAAAATAAAAAATAAATATTATACTCCCCTTCCGATGTCCTCCCGGTGTTTTCTCCCCTCCGTCTGCTCTGCTGTATGGGTCGCAGTGTTGTGAAGGACCTGCCATGACGTCATTGAGTCATGTGACCTGTCACATGACTCAATGACGTCCCCGCAGTTCCTTCACACCACCGTGAGCCGCCCAAGACACCGGACGCAGCAAAGGAAACACTGGGAGGACATCGGAAGGTGAGTATAATCTTTATTTTTTACCATTCTTTCGGTCACACTATATATACCGTTTGCATGGATTTATATAGTGTGACCAAGTTGTCAAGCACTTTCCAAGTGATGCTAAAATTGCTTGACAACCCGCATGCGGAAATGCTTGACAAACGCTTCTACCTGGCAGGAAAAACTCATGTACAATCCACATGCATTTTTTTTCTGCCAGGGAGATGCAGAAACGCTCAGGAAAAATCTGGAGCATTTCTGCATCGTGGGCACATAGCCTAACAGCAAGCTTGCGTGGATGTGTGAGGACTCAGCGGCGGCTCCCCTCGCCCCTTCCTTGCTGCCGCCGCTCCCCTCGCCCCTTCCTTTCTGCCGCTCCCCTCGCCCCTTCCTTGCTGCCGCCGCTCCCCTCGCCCCTTCCTTTCTGCCGCTCCCCTCGCCCCTTCCTTTCTGCCGCCGCTCCCCTCGCCCCTTCCTTGCTGCCGCCGCTCCCCTCGCCCCTTCCTTGCTGCCGCCGCTCCCCTCGCCCCTTCCTTGCTGCCGCCGCTCCCCTCGCCCCTTCCTTGCTGCCGCCGCTCCCCTCGCCCCTTCCTTGCTGCCGCCGCTCCCCTCGCCCCTTCCTTGCTGCCGCCTCTGGACATAGTTTATCGCCGTCTTGCTCACATCCTGTATTTTCAGCTCCCTGATCTGAACCTGGGCCGTTGCCCCCAGTGATGTGTTCGGGGGTCTCATTTTTTGCCTTCATTGGCTATGACTCCTTCCCATTCGCCCTGCGGACTCGCAGCGGCCCAGCGGGCGCCTGGAGGACGGTTTTGGTGCACACCGGGTGCCTACGGCCGCAAGATGCGAGGGAGCCGGGTTCTCTCAGCACAATCCAAAGGGGCGCAAAAACCTAATGTGAACTGAGGCTTGTGGAAAAGCCCCTGAAGATTCACAACAGACTACCGGCTCCCAACTGCCCCACAGGGGACCCTCTACCCCCTGGATAAAGAGGGCAGAGGGGCGGCAGTCATCTGATAGGCCTGTTCCTGCCTGCCGGCTCCAGAATTACTTGGGGTCTGTGCTTCCAGGAGGTGGAGGGGTCTCCTCCATACATCAGCCGTAGGCAGGTCTCGCCAGGTCACAGAGATGGCTCCGAAAATCAGAGGGGAAAACCGGCCTGAACCCCCCCCCCCCCAAACGCCAAACACCGGAGCTGAGGCATGTCCTGTGCTGCAGTCACATCGTGTCCTGTGCTCCACTCACCTCCAGAGCTGCAGTCACATCGTGTCCTGTGCTCCACTCACCTCCAGAGCTGCAGTCACATCGTGTCCTGTGCTCCACTCACCTCCAGAGCTGCAGTCACATAATGTCCTGTGCTGCCGGCGTAGTATGCGAGCGCGGGGGAGAGAGCGGCGCAGTACGTGTGACGCCCCCATCTTTACACTTGCTTTGGCCATACTAATGTGGATTTGTTCCTACGAATGTCCTGTGCTCCAGTCACCTCCAGAGCTGCAGTCACTAGTCTGACAATCTTGTAGGCTGCTTGCACTTTTCTCCAGCGTTCTCTTCTTGCCGATGAGATGATGGTGATGTCCGTGGTGTTCTCCGCTCTCATTTTTCGCCGTCTCGCTTCCACATTCCTCTGATGCCAGACGGAGTCTACAGAGGGGCCGCAGCTGTTTACTTCCACTGAGCTACTACTAGTCCAGGGTCCTCGGAGACCCCAGATCACAGAGGAGCAATAATTAGACTCGGGAATCTTAATCTCTTCATCTCTTTCCTGAAATAATCTGTAAATGTCGCAGAAAACGGACGCAGCCGACAACTGAGGCCTCAGTCACTTATATATAGACGTATAGAAGACCCTCGCCACATTGTACCCCAGGACTGACTGCAGAAAACACATAGGAGCAGTATTATAGTAGTTATATTCTTGTACATAGGGGGCAGTATTATAGTAGTTATATTCCTGTACATAGGAGCAGTATTATAGTAGTTATATTCCTGTACATAGGAGCAGTATTATAGTAGTTATATTCTTGTACATAGGAGCAGTATTATAGTAGTTATATTCTTGTACATAGGGAGCAGTATTATAGTAGTTATATTCCTGTACATAGGGGGCAGTATTATAATAGTTATATTCCTGTATATAGGGGACAGTATTATAGTAGTTATATTCTTGTACATAGGGAGCAGTATTATAGTAGTTATATTCTTGTACATAGGAGCAGTATTATAGCAGTTATATTCCTGTACATAGGAGGCAGTATTATAGTAGTTATATTCTTGTACATAGGAGCAGTATTATAGCTGTTATATTCTTGTACATAGGGGGCAGTATTATAGTAGATATATTCTTGTACATAGGGGGCAGTATTATAGTAGTTATATTCTTGTACATAGGGGGCAGTATTATAGTAGTTATATTCTTGTACATAGGAGCAGTATTATAGTAGTTATATTCCTGTATATAGGGGGCAGTATTATAGTAGTTATATTCTTGTACATAGGGGACAGTATTATAGTAGTTATATTCTTGTACATAGGGAGCAGTATTATAGTAGTTATATTCTTGTACATAGGAGCAGTATTATAGTAGTTATATTCCTGTACATAGGAGGCAGTATTATAGTAGTTATATTCTTGTACATAGGAGCAGTATTATAGCAGTTATATTCTTGTACATAGGGGGCAGTATTATAGTAGTTATATTCTTGTACATAGGAGCAGTATTATAGTAGTTATATTCTTGTACATAGGGGACAGTATTATAGTAGTTATGTTCTTGTACATGGGGAGCAGTATTATAGTAGTTATATTCTTGTACATAGGGGACAGTATTATAGTAGTTATGTTCTTGTACATAGGGACAGTATTATAGTAGTTATGTTCTTGTACATGGGGAGCAGTATTATAGTAGTTATATTCTTGTACATAGGGGACAGTATTATAGTAGTTATGTTCTTGTACATAGGGGCAGTATTATAGTAGTTATATTCCTGTATATAGGGGACAGTATTATAGTAGTTATATTCTTGTACATAGGGAGCAGTATTATAGTAGTTATATTCTTGTACATAGGAGCAGTATTATAGCAGTTATATTCCTGTACATAGGAGGCAGTATTATAGTAGTTATATTCTTGTACATAGGAGCAGTATTATAGTAGCTATATTCTTGTACATAGGAGCAGTATTATAGTAGTTATATTCCTGTATATAGGGGACAGTATTATAGTAGTTATATTCTTGTACATAGGGGACAGTATTATAGTAGTTATATTCTTGTACATAGGGAGCAGTATTATAGTAGTTATATTCTTGTACATAGCAGCAGTATTATAGTAGTTATATTCCTGTACATAGGAGGCAGTATTATAGTAGTTATATTCTTGTACATAGGAGCAGTATTATAGCTGTTATATTCTTGTACATAGGGGGCAGTATTATAGTAGATATATTCTTGTACATAGGGGGCAGTATTATAGTAGTTATATTCTTGTACATAGGGGGCAGTATTATAGTAGTTATATTCTTGTACATAGGAGCAGTATTATAGTAGTTATATTCCTGTATATAGGGGGCAGTATTATAGTAGTTATATTCTTGTACATAGGGGACAGTATTATAGTAGTTATATTCTTGTACATAGGGAGCAGTATTATAGTAGTTATATTCTTGTACATAGGAGCAGTATTATAGTAGTTATATTCTTGTACATAGGAGCAGTATTATAGTAGTTATATTCTTGTACATAGGAGCAGTATTATAGCAGTTATATTCTTGTACATAGGGGGCAGTATTATAGTAGTTATATTCTTGTACATAGGAGCAGTATTATAGTAGTTATATTCTTGTACATAGGAGCAGTATTATAGTAGTTATATTCTTGTACATAGGGGACAGTATTATAGTAGTTATGTTCTTGTACATGGGGAGCAGTATTATAGTAGTTATATTCTTGTACATAGGGGACAGTATTATAGTAGTTATGTTCTTGTACATAGGGACAGTATTATAGTAGTTATATTCTTGTACATAGGAGCAGTATTATAGTAGTTATATTCCTGTACATAGGGGCAGTATTATAGTAGTTATATTCTTGTATATAGGGGCAGTATTATAGTAGTTATATTCTTGTACATAGGAGCTGTATTATAGTAGTTATATTCTTGTACATAGGAGCTGTATTATAGTAGTTATATTCCTGTACATAGGGGCAGTATTATAGTAGTTATATTCTTGTATATAGGGGCAGTATTATAGTAGTTATATTCTTGTACATAGGAGCAGTATTATAGTAGTTATATTCTTGTACATAGGAGCAGTATTATAGTAGTTATATTCTTGTACATAGGGGGCAGTATTATAGTAGTTATATTCTTGTACATAGGGGGCAGTATTATAGTAGTTATATTCTTGTATATAGGAACAGTATTATAGTAGTTATATTCTTGTACATAGGGGCAGTATTATAGTAGTTATATTCTTGTACATAGGGGGCAGTATTATAGTAGTTATATTCTTGTACATAGGGAGCAGTATTATAGTAGTTATATTCTTGTACATAGGGAGCAGTATTATAGTAGTTATATTCTTGTACATAGGAGCAGTATTATAGTAGTTATATTCTTGTACATAGGGGGCAGTATTATAGTAGTTATATTCTTGTACATAGGGGCAGTATTATAGTAGTTATATTCTTGTACATAGGGGCAGTATTATAGTAGTTATATTCTTGTACATAGGAGCAGTATTATAGTAGTTATATTCTTGTACATAGGGGCAGTATTATAGTAGTTATATTCTTGTACATAGGGGGCAGTATTATAGTAGTTATATTCTTGTACATAGGGGCAGTATTATAGTAGTTATATTCTTGTACATAGGGGCAGTATTATAGTAGTTATATTCTTGTACATAGGAGCAGTATTATAGTAGTTATATTCTTGTACATAGGGGCAGTATTATAGTAGTTATATTCTTGTACATAGGGGGCAGTATTATAGTAGTTATATTCTTGTACATAGGGGCAGTATTATAGTAGTTATATTCTTGTACATAGGGGGCAGTATTATACTAGTTATATTCTTGTACATAGGGAGCAGTATTATAGTAGTTATATTTTTGTACATAGGAGGCAGTATTATAGTAGTTATATTCTTGTATATAGGGGGCAGTATTATAGTAGTTATATTCTTGTATATAGGGAGCAGTATTATAGTAGTTATATTCTTATACATAGGGGGCAGTATTATAGTAGTTATATTCTTATACATAGGAGGCAGTATTATAGTAGTTATATTCTTGTACATAGGGGCAGTATTATAGTAGTTATATTCTTGTACATAGGGGCAGTATTATAGTAGTTATATTCTTGTACATAGGGGGCAGTATTATAGTAGTTATATTCTTGTACATAGGAGGCAGTATTATAGTAGTTATATTCTTGTATATAGGAGCAGTATTATAGTAGTTATATTCTTGTACATAGGGGCAGTATTATAGTAGTTATATTCTTGTACATAGGGGGCAGTATTATAGTAGTTATATTCTTGTACATAGGAGGCAGTATTATAGTAGTTATATTCTTGTATATAGGAGCAGTATTATAGTAGTTATATTCTTGTACACGGGGGCAGTATTATAGTAGTTATATTCTTGTACACGGGGGCAGTATTATAGTAGTTATATTCTTGTACATAGGGGGCAGTATTATAGTAGTTATATTATTGTACATAGGGGGCAGTATTATAGTAGTTATACTCTTGTACATAGGAGCAGTATTATAGCAGTTATATTCTTGTACATAGGGGGCAGTATTATAGTAGTTATATTCTTGTACATAGGGGCAGTATTATAGTAGTTATATTCTTGTACATAGGGGCAGTATTATAGTAGTTATATTCTTGTACATAGGGGGCAGTATTATAGTAGTTATATTCTTGTACATAGGAGGCAGTATTATAGTAGTTATATTCTTGTATATAGGCGCAGTATTATAGTAGTTATATTCTTGTACATAGGGGCAGTATTATAGTAGTTATATTCTTGTACATAGGGGGCAGTATTATAGTAGTTATATTCTTGTACATAGGAGGCAGTATTATAGTAGTTATATTCTTGTATATAGGAGCAGTATTATAGTAGTTATATTCTTGTACACGGGGGCAGTATTATAGTAGTTATATTCTTGTACACGGGGGCAGTATTATAGTAGTTATATTCTTGTACATAGGGGGCAGTATTATAGTAGTTATATTCTTGTACATAGGGGGCAGTATTATAGTAGTTATACTCTTGTACATAGGAGCAGTATTATAGCAGTTATATTCTTGTACATAGGGGGCAGTATTATAGTAGTTATATTCTTGTACATAGGGGCAGTATTATAGTAGTTATATTCCTGTACATAGGGGCAGTATTATAGTAGTTATATTCCTGTACATAGGGGGCAGTATTATAGTAGTTATATTCTTGTACATAGGAGCAGTATTATAGTAGTTATATTCTTGTACATGGGGGTAGTATTATAGTAGTTATATTCTTGTACATAGGAGCAGTATTATAGTAGTTATATTATTGTACATAGGGGGCAGTATTATAGTAGTTATATTCTTGTACATAGGGGGCAGTATTATAGTAGTTATATTCTTGTACATAGGGGCAGTATTATAGTAGTTATATTCTTGTATATAGGGGCAGTATTATAGTCTTACAGTTTTCCATGTTGTCTTGCGTTGCCTGCGGTCTGCTCCCGAGCACTGGGTGGCGGTATTGTTGTAGCACAGGTGTCTTGTAGGTCTGTACCGCTATGATCGCTTGTCCTCGTTAGTTCTCGCCGTTCTCTTGCGCCTTTTCTGTTGACACTGATGTATTATAGCGTCGCGGTGTAATGGTTTTGCAGTGGTATCACGCTGACATCAGATGTCGCTCTTTCCTTAGTGGGGGTCCCTCGGTCTTTGGAGGTTATTTGGGGGGATTCGGAGCTTTTCAGAGCCTGATGCATGGTGATGGAGATGGATGGCGTCTGTCCTCTGCCGGCGGTCCCTGCTGCAGACAGATATCGTCCAGACTGCGCAGATTGATCGGGGAATTCATTACTTGACGTCCGGGTTGTTAAATCTTTGTGGCTTGAAGCCTTAAAGTGCTCCTGTACGTATTTTGTCCGGCGGGGTCAGTCGTGAGAGCGAGGGTCCTTAGAGGGAAAACTGAATGTGAAGATGTAATGGTATTTGGTGAGTGTGTCTGATGGAGCAGGTATGTTTGTTATTACTGTGCAGTCATGTGTATGCTTCCTGCTGGTGACTGATGTGCTGGTGCCTCCTGGTGGCGAGTCAGGTCATTACATGGTGCTGGCAGTGACTCCACTCTCTTCTCTCTCCGCAGTCCTACTTTGTGACCGACTATGACCCGACCATCGAGGATTCCTACACCAAGCAGTGCGTCATTGATGAGCGCGCCGCGCGGCTGGACAGTGAGTGCCGTGTGTATACAGGGGTATATAGTGTGTGCAGGGCGCCATTCACACCCGACAATGTGTCTGTGTCTTCCAGTTCTGGACACGGCCGGGCAGGAGGAGTTCGGAGCGATGCGAGAGCAGTACATGAGGACCGGAGAGGGCTTCTTACTGGTGTTCTCCGTCACTGACCGAGGAAGGTGCGTCCCAGCCAGACCAGGTCACGGCGCACGGCCCCTGACACCTGGGGAGGGGGGAGCTCGGCGCACGGCCCCTGACACCTGGGGAGGGGGGAGCTCGGCGCACGGCCCCTGACACCTGGGGAGGGGGGAGCTCGGCGCACGGCCCCTGACACCTGGGGAGGGGGGAGCTCGGCGCACGGCCCCTGACACCTGGGGAGGGGGGAGCTCGGCGCACGGCCCCTGACACCTGGGGAGGGGGGAGCTCGGCTCACGGCCCCTGACACCTGGGGAGGGGGGAGCTCGGCGCACGGCCCCTGACACCTGGGGAGGGGGGAGCTCGGCGCACGGCCCCTGACACCTGGGGAGGGGGGAGCTCGGCGCACGGCCCCTGACACCTGGGGAGGGGGGAGCTCGGCGCACGGCCCCTGACACCTGGGGAGGGGGGAGCTCGGCGCACGGCCCCTGACACCTGGGGAGGGGGGAGCTCGGCGCACGGCCCCTGACACCTGGGGAGGGGGGAGCTCGGCGCACGGCCCCTGACACCTGGGGAGGGGGGAGCTCGGCGCACGGCCCCTGACACCTGGGGAGGGGGGAGCTCGGCGCACGGCCCCTGACACCTGGGGAGGGGGGAGCTCGGCGCACGGCCCCTGACACCTGGGGAGGGGGGAGCTCGGCGCACGGCCCCTGACACCTGGGGAGGGGGGAGCTCGGCGCACGGCCCCTGACACCTGGGGAGGGGGGAGCTCGGCGCACGGCCCCTGACACCTGGGGAGGGGGGAGCTCGGCGCACGGCCCCTGACACCTGGGGAGGGGGGAGCTCGGCGCACGGCCCCTGACACCGGGGTAACTCAGCCGGGTTGTCAGCACAGTAGACGATGGGCTGGGGCATCAGGGCTGTGGATGATGGAGGAGTAGTCCGTGGTCAGTCTCCTCGGCTCCGTTCATCTCCTTATGACGATTTCTTGCTGTTTTTCAGTTTTGAGGAGATCTACAAGTTCCAGAGACAGATCCTGCGAGTGAAGGATCGCGATGAGTTTCCCATGATCCTGGTTGGGAACAAGGCGGATCTGGAGCATCAGCGTCAGGTACCGCTGCCCCCGCTCTCAGTGCCTGTGATCCTGTGTCAGTGGCGGGGGAAGGACATCTGACTGTGGCACTGTTCATCCTGAGCCATCTGGTTCACGAATCTCTCATCCACACTGAAGGCTGACACTTGGGATCTATAGATTCCCTCCGTCCGCACCAGGAATCTACTATATTGGGAGACTCAATAATAGAGTCACGATGGAAGTTATTTCCCGAGCTGGTGGCGGCACTGTATGATGGGCGGTTCATTACTGCAGGGAGGGCTGTGAACCAATCAGGAGCTGAGTGACCCCCCCATGGGTTCAGGATCGGGGGCGATCAGTCGTTACCCTGAACCTATGTCGTCTTCTTGAGTGAAGTCTTAAAGGGGCGGTACAGTTTCCTGCAGCTGACCATCCGCGTGGTGCATGACACAGTGGTGTGCACAGCGTCCTGTAAGGTGAGAGCTGTGACCCATTACTCCCATCACTCCACTTGTGTTGCCCCGGGGGTCTTCCACAGTCCGGTCTGCTTTTTGTAGAGGCTGTGGTGTGAATATTATAGGGGGTCCTTCTCATCACAGCCCCCATTACCCTGTATGAGGATATAAGTTGTTTCCCCGGGGGTCAGCGGTGGTCTCCTCGCCTGTGTAGAGCAGCCGACCGCGCACGGAGCTATAGATGATACACAGGCGATCACTCTTCTCGGCAGCACATACTGGTTACACCGCTCGATGCGCTGCCGAGAACAGTGACTTTTAAACAAAAATCCTTTCACCCGACGAGCGCTTGGTTTTCTGACTCGGCCAGTGTAAATGCACCGTGACCCCCAGAGACCCCTCTGCACCCCTGAATCACAGACTGGACTTAGTACGTGGATTTTCGTGTGGGTGGGTGAGTGGTGGTGGGCGTCCGCTCTGGCTGGAGATCGGGGTCCACTGGTCGCTCAGTTACGTCCGGCGCCGTCACATTGCTCTTGTCTGGCAGGTAACGCAGGAGGAAGGGCACCAGTTGGCGCGGCAGCTGAAGCTGACGTACATGGAGGCATCAGCGAAAATCCGGATGAATGTCGATCAAGCTTTTCATGAACTAGTGCGAGTAGTGAGGTGAGTGCAGAGGTGGCGGACAGGGGGAGAGGAGGAGGAGGAGGTGGCGGACAGGGGGAGAGGAGGAGGAGGAGGTGGCGGACAGGGGGAGAGGAGGAGGAGGAGGTGGCGGACAGGGGGAGAGGAGGAGGAGGTGGCGGACAGGGGGAGAGGAGGAGGAGGTGGCGGACAGGGGGAGAGGAGGAGGAGGTGGCAGGGGAGGAGGAGGAGGTGGTGGTAGGGGGAGAGGAGGAGGTGGTAACGGGCAGGGGGCAGTGCCGGCGCCATTACTCCTCACCTGTATATGATGTTTTATCCCTGTCTAGTGCGGGGCGGGAGGCTCGCTACTGTCTGGTGTCTGGATGGTATGTGGGGGGCTCTGGATTCTCTGGGTGGGAGGTGGACTGCTCGGTACTGTCTGGTCTCTGGCTGCGGTGCGGGGCTCGGTATTCTCTGGCCGCGGGGCGGGGGGGCTCGTTATTCTCTGGGCGGGGGGCTCATTAGACTTTGGCTGCGGGGCGGGGGCTTGTTATTTTCTGGCCGCGGGGTGGGGGTTCAGTGTTCTCGGGGTGGGGGTCTAGGTATTCTTGGAGCTTGAGGTGGGCAGCTGAGTACTGTCTGGTCTCTGACCACTGGGCGGGGGGCTCGTTATTCTCTGGCTGCGGGACGGGAGCCTCGTTATTCTCTGGGCGGGGGGTCTCGTTATTCTCTGGCTGCGGGACGGGAGCCTCGTTATTCTCTGGGCGGGGGGGCTCGTCATTATCTGGCCGCGGGGCGGGGGTCTCGTTATTCTCTGGGCGAGAGGCTCGTTATTCTCTAGCCGCGGGACGGGAGCCTCGTTATTCTCTAGCCGCGGGGCGGGGGGGCTCGATATTCTCTGGTCAGGGGGCTCGTTATTCTCTGGGCGCGGGGTGGGGGGGCTCGGTATTCTCTGGCCATGGGATGAGGGCTCGGTATTCTCTGGGCGGGGGGCTCGGTATTCTCGGAGCAGGGGGGGCTCGTCATTCTCTGACCATGGGGCTCGGTATTGTCTGGCCGCGGGCGGGGTCCTCGGTATTCTCTGGCCATGGGGTGGGGGCTCGGTATTCTCGGAGCAGGGGGGGCTCGTTATTCTCTGGCCATGGGGTGGGGGCTCGTTATTCTCTGGCCATGGGGCTTGGTATTCTCGGAGCGCGGGGGCTCGTTATTCTCTGGGCGGGGGTCTCGGTATTGTCTGGCCGCGGGGCGGGGAGCTCGGTGTTCTCTGGCTGGGGGTCCTCGGTATTCTCTGGCCATGGGGTGGGGACTCTTTATTCTCTGGCCGCGGGGCGGGGGGGCTCGGTATTCGCTGGCCATGGGGTGGGGGCTCGGTTTTCTCGGAGCGCGGGGGCTCGTTATTCTCTGGGCGGGGGTCTCGGTATTGTCTGGCCGCGGGGCGGGGAGCTCGGTGTTCTCTGGCTGGGGGTCCTCGGTATTCTCTGGCCATGGGGTGGGGCTCTTTATTCACTGGCTGCGGGGCGGGGGGGCTCGGTATTCGCTGGCCATGGGGTGGGGGCTCGGTTTTCTCGGAGCGGGGGTGGGCTTGTTATTCTTTGGCCGCGGGGCGGGGGCCTCGGTATTGTCTGGCTGGGGGCCCTCGGTGTAGTCTGGCCGCGGGGCCCGGCCCTCGGTGTAGTCTGGCCGCGGGAGGTGGGCAGCTCGCCAACCTCTTGCCTTCTGGGGGCCCATCGCGGCTTTGATGTCATCATGTCAGTGTGACGCACAGGTGATGGCAGGAAATGAAAAGCCACTCCAGGGACCCCATAAGATAAGAGGCTGGCGAGACTCCTGACCTGACAGACCGGGCTGTGCCCTCCGCCCAGTCCTGGCTGCAATGTATCAGTGCAAGGTGTGGGTAAACAGGCGGCACAAATGTCATCCGTCCTGATAGTTTGCTCCATTGTGTCAGTCTGAACTGTGACCTCTGAGGATTGTCCAGACTGATGCAACTGAAGCAAAGCCACAGCTGTGAGCATCTCCGGATGTACGCCAGAATCTGTTCACTGACAGCTAGCAGAGATCATGGAAACATGGGATTGATAATGGAAATGGATCAGTAACTTGTGGTTCCTTTCACTCCGGGGATCTGAGCGGATCAGGTCTGTGCAGAACTCCCATCATTCACAGAATACTCCCTCTCTCCACAGGAAGTTCCAGGAGCAGGAATGTCCTCCGTCTCCAGAGCCGACGCGGAAGGAGAAGGACAAGAAGGGCTGTCACTGCGTGGTTGTGTAGGGCGGTCCGCGGCCGTCCTTCTCCCTGTGCTGGTGTCGGGGACCCCGGCTCGTCCAGTCCACGTCACCAGGATGGCCTTAGTCCACCAGACTCCGGACCCTGGACGGTCCCTCGAAGCTCTGCCCCCGCCCAGGAGAGAGCAGGTCTCTCCGGAAATCCACCGCCGGTCAAACACTCGCCACAAATCGGAATTTTTTTATATACTTTTTTCTTTCCATCCGCGGCGGCGGTCTGCCGGCAGGGACGCAGTGTGCGCCGTGTGTCCGCGACTTCCCCAATAGGAACTTAGGGGACTTTTTACTTCTTTTTTCACTTTTTTCATGTTCGCTTTTCACTTTCAGGATCTGATTTTTATCCGCCAAGAATCCGTTTTTAAGTGTCCTTTTTTTACAGATGGCGGTGGTATTTTCCTCTGCTGGTATTGGCGCAGGGGGCAGCTCCCCGTTGTGTCGTTGGGTGTTGGGGGGTCCGTGGCAGCTTTTCACCGTCTCATTATTTTCGTCTTCTCCTAGCGGTAATGTAGCAGCCCTTCTGTCAGCCGCGAACCACGATGTCGCTCGCCCTAGAGCCCCCCCCACCCCCCGACTCAGCAGAAAAAAGATGGCGGCCAAGAAACCAAGTGCCTGATCTGAACTCTGATCCTGGAGGAATGAGCGTGAATATGGCGTCGTACGCGGGCGGTGAGCGTCTTATCCGTTGCCAAATGCTGATCATAATAAAGTTTACTGGTTACATGCTGGAGTGACGCCGGCGGCTGCGTGATTCCCTCCGTTTTCTATGGCGGTATCCATTTATAGAGTCTTAGATGGGGCTTTCCAATATTAGAGAAGGGTGAATAGCACCCCTCCTAGTAACAGGTTGTGTGTGGTATTACAGGAGGGGTCGCTCTCCCTGGACACGATATTACTCTATCAGCTGAATGCAGAAGCTGCACAAATATCTCCATTGCCTTGTTCTCCAGGCTTATGGCTTGTAATGACTTTGAGACACTGCAACAGAACCTCAGCTGTTCAGATAGAGTGGAGCAGGTCAGCATGGGTAGCATAGCTGGGAAGGACAGGGTAAAATCCCAGCTCTCCATGGTCTTCATTAGATGCACCTGTAGAGTTTTGCTAAGACCCAGGAAGTTGCTTCATGGAGTGGCGCTCGTCCGAGGGGAGTGGCGCTCTTCAGCATGTTGAGCAGAGACGTGTTTGTGAGTGACCAGTGAAAGTGTCAGTCTGCTGGAGAGGCAGAGCAGACTGGAAGTGTCTTGGAGCTGAGAAGAGTCTGCTGCTGCCGAGTGCAGAGAACGGCAAGTATCACTGGTTACTATGGCCGGTAGCTGTTGTGTGACCGGGCTGGGGTAGCTCAGCCGTGTGTCTACAGAGTAGTCGGGGGCCTGTGCTGTTTAGTCAATGCCTGGACATGGGTGGGATTTATTTTTATGGTTTTGTTTTTGTGCTGCTCTTTGGACCAAAACTGCATTACCGGTGTGAACGCTAGGCTAATTCCTACCAAAGCGAATCAATCCCTAGACATGTTACTGTGTATTGTACACTGCTCCAAAATCAATACAGGGAACACTGAAACAACAGAGTATAACTCCAAGTAAATGAAACTTCTGTGAAATCAAACTGTCCACTTAGGAAGCGACACTGATTGACAATCAAATTCACCTGCTGTTGTGCAAATGGGATAGACAATAGATGGAAATTATTGGCAATTATCAAGACCCCCTCAATAAAGGAGGGGTTCTGCAGGTGGGGACCACAGACCACATCTCAGTACCAATGCTTTCTGGCTGATGTTTTGGTCACTTTTGAATGTGGGTTGTGCTTTCACACTCGTGGTAGCATGAGATGGACTCTACAACCCACAGAAGTTGCTCAGGTAGTGCAGCTCATCCAGGATGGCACACCAATGTGAGCTGGGGCAAGAAGGTTTGCTGTGTCTGTCAGCGTAGTGTCCAGAGGCTGGAGGCGCTACCAGGAGACAGGCCAGTACACCAGGAGACGCGGAGGGGGCCGTAGAAGGGCAACAACCCAGCAGCAGGACCGCTACCTCTGCCTCTGTGCAAGGAGGAACAGGAGGAGCACTGCCAGAACCCTGCAAAATGACCTCCAGCAGGCCACTAATGTGCATGTGTCTGCACAAACGGTTAGAAACCGACTCCATGAGGGTGGTATGAGGGCCTGACGTCCACAGATGGGGCTTGTGCTCACAGCCCAACACCGTGCAGGACGCTTGGCATTGGCCACAGAACACCAGGATTGGCAAAGTGGCCGCTGGCGCCCTGTGCTCTTCACAGATGAAAGCAGGTTCACACTGAGCACATGTGACAGACGTGACAGAGTCTGGAGACGCCGTGGAGAGCGATCTGCTGCCTGCAACATCCTTCAGCATGAGCGGTTTGGCAGTGGGTTAGTAATGGTGTGGGGTGGCATTTCTTTGGAGGGCCGCACAGCCCTCCATGTGCTCGCCAGAGGTAGCCTGACTGCCATTAGGCAACGAGATGAGCTCCTCAGACCCCTTGTGAGACCATATGCTGGTGCGGTTGGCCCTGGGTTCCTCCTAATGCAGGACAATGCCAGACCTCATGTGGCTGGAGTGTGTCAGCAGTTCCTGCAAGATGAAGGCATTGAAGCTATGGACTGGCCGCCCGTTCCCCAGACCTGAATCCGATAGAGCACATCTGGGACATCATGTCTCGCTCCATCCACCAACGTCAAGTTGCACCACAGACTGTCCAGGAGTTGGCGGATGCTTTAGTCCAGGTCTGGGAGGAGATCCCACAGGAGACCATCCGCAACCTCATCAGGAGCATGCCCAGGCGTTGTAGGGAGGTCATACAGGCACGTGGAGGCCACACACAATACTCAGCCTCATCAGGGGCATGCCCAGGCGTTGTAGAGAGGTCATACAGGCAGGGGGAGGCCACACACAATACTCAGCCTCATCAGGAGCATGCCCAGGCATTGTAGGGAGGTCATACAGGCACGTGGAGGCCACACACAATACTCAGCCTCATCAGGAGCATGCCCAGGCGTTGTAGGGAGGTCATACAGGCACGTGGAGGCCACACACACAATACTCAGCCTCATCAGGAGCATGCCCAGGCGTTGTAGGGAGTTCATACAGGCACGTGGAGGCCACACACACAATACTCAGCCTCATCAGGAGCATGCCCGGGCGTTGTAGGGAGGTCATACAGGCACGTGGAGGCCACGCACAATACTCAGCCTCATCAGGAGCATGCCCGGGCGTTGTAGGGAGGTCATACAGGCACGTGGAGGCCACACACAATACTCAGCCTCATCAGGAGCATGCCCGGGCGTTGTAGGGAGGTCATACAGGCACGTGGAGGCCACACACAATACTCAGCCTCATCAGGAGCATGCCCAGGCGTTGTAGGGAGGTCATACAGGCACGTGGAGGCCACACACAATACTCAGCCTCATCAGGAGCATGCCCAGGCGTTGTAGGGAGGTCATACAGGCACGTGGAGGCCACACACAATACTGAGCCTCATCAGGAGCATGCCCAGGCGTTGTAGGGAGGTCATACAGGCACGTGGAGGCCACACACAATACTCAGCCTCATCAGGAGCATGCCCAGGCGTTGTAGGGAGGTCATACAGGCACGTGGAGGCCACACACAATACTCAGCCTCATCAGGAGCATGCCCAGGCGTTGTAGGGAGGTCATACAGGCACGTGGAGGCCACACACAATACTCAGCCTCATCAGGAGCATGCCCAGGCGTTGTAGGGAGGTCATACAGGCACGTGGAGGCCACACACAATACTCAGCCTCATCAGGAGCGTGTCCAGGCGTTGTAGGGAGGTCATACAGGCACGTGGAGGCCACACACAATACTCAGCCTCATCAGGAGCGTGCCCAGGCGTTGTAGGGAGGTCATACAGGCACGTGGAGGCCACACACAATACTCAGCCTCATCAGGAGCATGCCCAGGCATTGTAGGGAGGTCATACAGGCACGTGGAGGCCACACACAATACTCAGCCTCATCAGGAGCATGCCCGGGCGTTGTAGGGAGGTCATACAGGCACGTGGAGGCCACACACAATACTCAGCCTCATCAGGAGCATGCCCAGGAGTTGTAGGGAGGTCATACAGGCACGTGGAGGCCACACACAATACTCAGCCTCATCAGGAGCATGCCAGGCATTGTAGGGAGGTCATACAGGCACGTGGAGGCCACACACAATACTCAGCCTCATCAGGAGCATGCCCGGGCGTTGTAGGGAGGTCATACAGGCACGTGGAGGCCACACACAATACTCAGCCTCATCAGGAGCATGCCCGGGCGTTGTAGGGCGGTCATACAGGCACGTGGAGGCCACACACAATACTCAGCCTCATCAGGAGCATGCCCAGGCGTAGGGAGGTCATACAGGCACGTGGAGGCCACATGCAATACTCAGCCTCATCAGGAGCATGCCCAGGCGTTGTAGGGAGGTCATACAGGCACGTGGAGGCCACACACAATACTCAGCCTCATCAGGAGCATGCCCAGGCGTTGTAGGGAGGTCACACAGGCACGTGGAGGCCACACATAATACTGAGCCTCATCAGGAGCATGCCCAGGCGTTGTAGGGAGGTCATACAGGCACGTGGAGGCCACACACAATACTCAGCCTCATCAGGAGCATGCCCAGGCGTTGTAGGGAGGTCATACAGGCACGTGGAGGCCACACACTATACTCAGCCTCATCAGGAGCATGCCCAGGCGTTGTAGGGAGGTCATACAGGCACGTGGAGGCCACACACAATACTCAGCCTCATCAGGAGCATGCCCAGGCGTTGTAGGGAGGTCATACAGGCACGTGGAGGCCACACACAATACTCAGCCTCATCAGGAGCATGCCCAGGCTTTGTAGGGAGGTCATACAGGCACGTGGAGGCCACACACAATACTCAGCCTCATCAGGAGCATGCCCAGGCGTTGTAGGGAGGTCATACAGGCACGTGGAGGCCACACACAATACTCAGCCTCATCAGGAGCATGTCCAGGCGTTGTAGGGAGGTCATACAGGCACGTGGAGGCCACACACAATACTCAGCCTCATCAGGAGCGTGCCCAGGCGTTGTAGGGAGGTCATACAGGCACGTGGAGGCCACACACAATACTCAGCCTCATCAGGAGCATGCCCAGGCGTTGTAGGGAGGTCATACAGGCACGTGGAGGCCACACACAATACTCAGCCTCATCAGGAGCATGCCCGGGCGTTGTAGGGAGGTCATACAGGCACGTGGAGGCCACACACAATACTCAGCCTCATCAGGAGCATGCCCAGGAGTTGTAGGGAGGTCATACAGGCACGTGGAGGCCACACACAATACTCAGCCTCATCAGGAGCATGCCAGGCATTGTAGGGAGGTCATACAGGCACGTGGAGGCCACACACAATACTCAGCCTCATCAGGAGCATGCCCGGGCGTTGTAGGGAGGTCATACAGGCACGTGGAGGCCACACACAATACTCAGCCTCATCAGGAGCATGCCCGGGCGTTGTAGGGCGGTCATACAGGCACGTGGAGGCCACACACAATACTCAGCCTCATCAGGAGCATGCCCAGGCGTAGGGAGGTCATACAGGCACGTGGAGGCCACATGCAATACTCAGCCTCATCAGGAGCATGCCCAGGCGTTGTAGGGAGGTCATACAGGCACGTGGAGGCCACACACAATACTCAGCCTCATCAGGAGCATGCCCAGGCGTTGTAGGGAGGTCACACAGGCACGTGGAGGCCACACATAATACTGAGCCTCATCAGGAGCATGCCCAGGCGTTGTAGGGAGGTCATACAGGCACGTGGAGGCCACACACAATACTCAGCCTCATCAGGAGCATGCCCAGGCGTTGTAGGGAGGTCATACAGGCACGTGGAGGCCACACACTATACTCAGCCTCATCAGGAGCATGCCCAGGCGTTGTAGGGAGGTCATACAGGCACGTGGAGGCCACACACAATACTCAGCCTCATCAGGAGCATGCCCAGGTGTTGTAGGGAGGTCATACAGGCACGTGGAGGCCACACACAATACTCAGCCTCATCAGGAGCATGCCCAGGCTTTGTAGGGAGGTCATACAGGCACGTGGAGGCCACACACAATACTCAGCCTCATCAGGAGCATGCCCAGGCGTTGTAGGGAGGTCATACAGGCACGTGGAGGCCACACACAATACTCAGCCTCATCAGGAGCATGTCCAGGCGTTGTAGGGAGGTCATACAGGCACGTGGAGGCCACACACAATACTCAGCCTCATCAGGAGCGTGCCCAGGCATTGTAGGGAGGTCATACAGGCACGTGGAGGCCACACACAATACTCAGCCTCATCAGGAGCATGCCCAGGCGTTGTAGGGAGGTCATACAGGCACGTGGAGGCCACACACAATACTCAGCCTCATCAGGAGCGTGCCCAGGCGTTGTAGGGAGGTCATACAGGCACGTGGAGGCCACACACAATACTCAGCCTCATCAGGAGCATGCCCAGGCGTTGTAGGGAGGTCATACAGGCACGTGGAGGCCACACACAATACTCAGCCTCATCAGGAGCATGTCCAGGCGTTGTAGGGAGGTCATACAGGCACGTGGAGGCCACACACAATACTCAGCCTCATCAGGAGCGTGCCCAGGCGTTGTAGGGAGGTCATAGAGGCACGTGGAGGCCACACACAATACTCAGCCTCATCAGGAGCATGCCCAGGGGTTGTAGGGAGGTCATACAGGCACGTGGAGGCCACACACAATACTCAGCCTCATCAGGAGCATGCCCAGGCGTTGTAGGGTGGTCATACAGGCACGTGGAGGCCACACACAATACTCAGCCTCATCAGGAGCATGCCCAGGCATTGTAGGGAGGTCATACAGGCATGTGGAGGCCACACACAATACTCAGCCTCATCAGGAGCATGCCCGGGCGTTGTAGGGAGGTCATACAGGCACGTGGAGGCCACACACAATACTCAGCCTCATCAGGAGCATGCCCAGGCGTTGTAGGGAGGTCATACAGGCACGTGGAGGCCACACACAATACTCAGCCTCATCAGGAGCATGCCCAGGCGTTGTAGGGAGGTCATACAGGCACGTGGAGGCCACACACAATACTCAGCCTCATCAGGAGCATGTCCAGGCGTTGTAGGGAGGTCATAGAGGCACGTGGAGGCCACACACAATACTCAGCCTCATCAGGAGCGTGCCCAGGCGTTGTAGGGAGGTCATACAGGCACGTGGAGGCCACACACAATACTCAGCCTCATCAGGAGCATGCCCAGGCATTGTAGGGAGGTCATACAGGCATGTGGAGGCCACACACAATACTCAGCCTCATCAGGAGCATGCCCGGGCGTTGTAGGGAGGTCATACAGGCACGTGGAGGCCACACACAATACTCAGCCTCATCAGGAGCATGCCCGGGCGTTGTAGGGAGGTCATACAGGCACGTGGAGGCCACACACAATACTCAGCCTCATCAGGAGCATGCCCAGGCGTTGTAGGGAGGTCATACAGGCACGTGGAGGCCACACACAATACTCAGCCTCATCAGGAGCATGCCCAGGCGTTGTAGGGAGGTCATACAGGCACGTGGAGGCCACACACAATACTCAGCCTCATCAGGAGCATGCCCGGGCGTTGTAGGGAGGTCATACAGGCACGTGGAGGCCACACACAATACACAGCCTCATCAGGAGCATGCCCGGGCGTTGTAGGGAGGTCATACAGGCACGTGGAGGCCACACACAATACTCAGCCTCATCAGGAGCATGCCCAGGCGTAGGGAGGTCATACAGGCACGTGGAGGCCACACACAATACTCAGCCTCATCAGGAGCATGCCCGGGCGTTGTAGGGAGGTCATACAGGCACGTGGAGGCCACACACAATACTCAGCCTCATCAGGAGCATGCCCGGGCGTTGTAGGGAGGTCATACAGGCACGTGGAGGCCACACACAATACTCAGCCTCATCAGGAGCATGCCCGGGCGTTGTAGGGAGGTCATACAGGCACGTGGAGGCCACACACAATACTCAGCCTCATCAGGAGCATGCCCGGGCGTTGTAGGGAGGTCATACAGGCACGTGGAGGCCACACACAATACTCAGCCTCATCAGGAGCATGCCCAGGCGTTGTAGGGAGGTCATACAGGCACTTGGAGGCCACACACAATACTCAGCCTCATCAGGAGCATGCCCAGGCGTTGTAGGGAGGTCATACAGGCACGTGGAGGCCACACACAATACTCAGCCTCATCAGGAGCATGCCCGGGCGTTGTAGGGAGGTCATACAGGCACGTGGAGGCCACACACTATACTCAGCCTCATCAGGAGCATGCCCAGGCTTTGTAGGGAGGTCATACAGGCACGTGGAGGCCACACACAATACTCAGCCTCATCAGGAGCATGCCCAGGCGTTGTAGGGAGGTCATACAGGCACGTGGAGGCCACACACAATACTCAGCCTCATCAGGAGCATGCCCAGGCGTTGTAGGGAGGTCATACAGGCACGTGGAGGCCACACACAATACTGAGCCTCATCAGGAGCATGCCCAAGCGTTGTAGGGAGGTCATACAGGCACGTGGAGGCCACACACAATACTGAGCCTCATCAGGAGCATGCCCAGGCGTTGTAGGGAGGTCATACAGGCACGTGGAGGCCACACACAATACTCAGCCTCATCAGGAGCATGCCCAGGCGTTGTAGGGAGGTCATACAGGCACGTGGAGGCCACACACAATACTCAGCCTCATCAGGTGCATGCCCAGGCGTTGTAGGGAGGTCATACAGGCACGTGGAGGCCACACACAATACTCAGCCTCATCAGGAGCATGCCCAGGCGTTGTAGGGAGGTCATACAGGCACGTGGAGGCCACACACAATACTCAGCCTCATCAGGAGCATGCCCAGGCGTTGTAGGGAGGTCATACAGGCACGTGGAGGCCACACACAATACTCAGCCTCATCAGGAGCGTGCCCAGGCGTTGTAGGGAGGTCATACAGGCACGTGGAGGCCACACACAATACTCAGCCTCATCAGGAGCATGCCCAGGCATTGTAGGGAGGTCATACAGGCACGTGGAGGCCACACACAATACTCAGCCTCATCAGGAGCATGCCCGGGCGTTGTAGGGAGGTCATACAGGCACGTGGAGGCCACACACAATACTCAGCCTCATCAGGAGCATGCCCAGGAGTTGTAGGGAGGTCATACAGGCACGTGGAGGCCACACACAATACTCAGCCTCATCAGGAGCATGCACAGGCGTTGTAGGGAGGTCATACAGGCACGTGGAGGCCACACACAATACTCAGCCTCATCAGGAGCATGCCCGGGCGTTGTAGGGAGGTCATACAGGCACGTGGAGGCCACACACAATACTCAGCCTCATCAGGAGCATGCCCGGGCGTTGTAGGGCGGTCATACAGGCACGTGGAGGCCACACAATACTCAGCCTCATCAGGAGCATGCCCAGGCGTAGGGAGGTCATACAGGCACGTGGAGGCCACATACAATACTCAGCCTCATCAGGAGCATGCCCAGGCATTGTAGGGAGGTCATACAGGCACGTGGAGGCCACACACAATACTCAGCCTCATCAGGAGCATGCCCAGGCGTTGTAGGGAGGTCATACAGGCACGTGGAGGCCACACACAATACTGAGCCTCATCAGGAGCATGCCCAGGCGTTGTAGGGAGGTCATACAGGCACGTGGAGGCCACACACAATACTCAGCCTCATCAGGAGCATGCCCAGGCGTTGTAGGGAGGTCATACAGGCACGTGGAGGCCACACACTATACTCAGCCTCATCAGGAGCATGCCCAGGCGTTGTAGGGAGGTCATACAGGCACGTGGAGGCCACACACAATACTCAGCCTCATCAGGAGCATGCCCAGGCGTTGTAGGGAGGTCATACAGGCACGTGGAGGCCACACACAATACTCAGCCTCATCAGGAGCATGCCCAGGCTTTGTAGGGAGGTCATACAGGCACGTGGAGGCCACACACAATAATCAGCCTCATCAGGAGCATGCCCAGGCGTTGTAGGGAGGTCATACAGGCACGTGGAGGCCACACACAATACTCAGCCTCATCAGGAGCATGTCCAGGCGTTGTAGGGAGGTCATACAGGCACGTGGAGGCCACACACAATACTCAGCCTCATCAGGAGCGTGCCCAGGCGTTGTAGGGAGGTCATACAGGCACGTGGAGGCCACACACAATACTCAGCCTCATCAGGAGCATGCCCAGGCATTGTAGGGAGGTCATACAGGCATGTGGAGGCCACACACAATACTCAGCCTCATCAGGAGCATGCCCGGGCGTTGTAGGGAGGTCATACAGGCACGTGGAGGCCACACACAATACTCAGCCTCATCAAGAGCATGCCCGGGCGTTGTAGGGAGGTCATACAGGCACGTGGAGGCCACACACAATACTCAGCCTCATCAGGAGCATGCCCAGGCGTTGTAGGGAGGTCATACAGGCACGTGGAGGCCACACACAATACTCAGCCTCATCAGGAGCATGCCCAGGCGTTGTAGGGAGGTCATACAGGCACGTGGAGGCCACACACAATACTCAGCCTCATCAGGAGCATGCCCAGGCGTTGTAGGGAGGTCATACAGGCACGTGGAGGCCACACACAATACTCAGCCTCATCAAGAGCATGCCCGGGCGTTGTAGGGAGGTCATACAGGCACGTGGAGGCCACACACAATACTCAGCCTCATCAGGAGCATGCCCAGGCGTTGTAGGGAGGTCATACAGGCACGTGGAGGCCACACACAATACTCAGCCTCATCAGGAGCATGCCCAGGCGTTGTAGGGAGGTCATACAGGCACGTGGAGGCCACACACAATACTCAGCCTCATCAGGAGCATGCCCAGGCGTTGTAGGGAGGTCATACAGGCACGTGGAGGCCACACACAATACTCAGCCTCATCAGGAGCATGCCCAGGCGTTGTAGGGAGGTCATACAGGCACGTGGAGGCCACACACAATACTCAGCCTCATCAGGAGCATGCCCGGGCGTTGTAGGGAGGTCATACAGGCACGTGGAGGCCACACACAATACTCAGCCTCATCAGGAGCATGCCCGGGCGTTGTAGGGAGGTCATACAGGCACGTGGAGGCCACACACAATACTCAGCCTCATCAGGAGCATGCCCAGGCGTTGTAGGGAGGTCATACAGGCACTTGGAGGCCACACACAATACTCAGCCTCATCAGGAGCATGCCCAGGCGTTGTAGGGAGGTCATACAGGCACGTGGAGGCCACACACAATACTCAGCCTCATCAGGAGCATGCCCGGGCGTTGTAGGGAGGTCATACAGGCACGTGGAGGCCACACACTATACTCAGCCTCATCAGGAGCATGCCCAGGCTTTGTAGGGAGGTCATACAGGCACGTGGAGGCCACACACAATACTCAGCCTCATCAGGAGCATGCCCAGGCGTTGTAGGGAGGTCATACAGGCACGTGGAGGCCACACACAATACTCAGCCTCATCAGGAGCATGCCCAGGCGTTGTAGGGAGGTCATACAGGCACGTGGAGGCCACACACAATACTGAGCCTCATCAGGAGCATGCCCAAGCGTTGTAGGGAGGTCATACAGGCACGTGGAGGCCACACACAATACTGAGCCTCATCAGGAGCATGCCCAGGCGTTGTAGGGAGGTCATACAGGCACGTGGAGGCCACACACAATACTCAGCCTCATCAGGAGCATGCCCAGGCGTTGTAGGGAGGTCATACAGGCACGTGGAGGCCACACACAATACTCAGCCTCATCAGGTGCATGCCCAGGCGTTGTAGGGAGGTCATACAGGCACGTGGAGGCCACACACAATACTCAGCCTCATCAGGAGCATGCCCAGGCGTTGTAGGGAGGTCATACAGGCACGTGGAGGCCACACACAATACTCAGCCTCATCAGGAGCATGCCCAGGCGTTGTAGGGAGGTCATACAGGCACGTGGAGGCCACACACAATACTCAGCCTCATCAGGAGCGTGCCCAGGCGTTGTAGGGAGGTCATACAGGCACGTGGAGGCCACACACAATACTCAGCCTCATCAGGAGCATGCCCAGGCATTGTAGGGAGGTCATACAGGCACGTGGAGGCCACACACAATACTCAGCCTCATCAGGAGCATGCCCGGGCGTTGTAGGGAGGTCATACAGGCACGTGGAGGCCACACACAATACTCAGCCTCATCAGGAGCATGCCCAGGAGTTGTAGGGAGGTCATACAGGCACGTGGAGGCCACACACAATACTCAGCCTCATCAGGAGCATGCACAGGCGTTGTAGGGAGGTCATACAGGCACGTGGAGGCCACACACAATACTCAGCCTCATCAGGAGCATGCCCAGGCGTTGTAGGGAGGTCATACAGGCACGTGGAGGCCACACACAATACTCAGCCTCATCAGGAGCATGCCCGGGCGTTGTAGGGAGGTCATACAGGCACGTGGAGGCCACACACAATACTCAGCCTCATCAGGAGCATGCCCGGGCGTTGTAGGGCGGTCATACAGGCACGTGGAGGCCACACAATACTCAGCCTCATCAGGAGCATGCCCAGGCGTAGGGAGGTCATACAGGCACGTGGAGGCCACATACAATACTCAGCCTCATCAGGAGCATGCCCAGGCATTGTAGGGAGGTCATACAGGCACGTGGAGGCCACACACAATACTCAGCCTCATCAGGAGCATGCCCAGGCGTTGTAGGGAGGTCATACAGGCACGTGGAGGCCACACACAATACTGAGCCTCATCAGGAGCATGCCCAGGCGTTGTAGGGAGGTCATACAGGCACGTGGAGGCCACACACAATACTCAGCCTCATCAGGAGCATGCCCAGGCGTTGTAGGGAGGTCATACAGGCACGTGGAGGCCAAACACAATACTCAGCCTCATCAGGAGCATGCCCAGGCGTTGTAGGGAGGTCATACAGGCACGTGGAGGCCACACAATACTCAGCCTCATCAGGAGCATGCCCAGGCGTTGTAGGGAGGTCATACAGGCACGTGGAGGCCACACACTATACTCAGCCTCATCAGGAGCATGCCCAGGCGTTGTAGGGAGGTCATACAGGCACGTGGAGGCCACACACAATACTCAGCCTCATCAGGAGCATGCCCAGGCGTTGTAGGGAGGTCATACAGGCACGTGGAGGCCACACACAATACTCAGCCTCATCAGGAGCATGCCCAGGCTTTGTAGGGAGGTCATACAGGCACGTGGAGGCCACACACAATAATCAGCCTCATCAGGAGCATGCCCAGGCGTTGTAGGGAGGTCATACAGGCACGTGGAGGCCACACACAATACTCAGCCTCATCAGGAGCATGTCCAGGCGTTGTAGGGAGGTCATACAGGCACGTGGAGGCCACACACAATACTCAGCCTCATCAGGAGCGTGCCCAGGCGTTGTAGGGAGGTCATACAGGCACGTGGAGGCCACACACAATACTCAGCCTCATCAGGAGCATGCCCAGGCATTGTAGGGAGGTCATACAGGCATGTGGAGGCCACACACAATACTCAGCCTCATCAGGAGCATGCCCGGGCGTTGTAGGGAGGTCATACAGGCACGTGGAGGCCACACACAATACTCAGCCTCATCAAGAGCATGCCCGGGCGTTGTAGGGAGGTCATACAGGCACGTGGAGGCCACACACAATACTCAGCCTCATCAGGAGCATGCCCAGGCGTTGTAGGGAGGTCATACAGGCACGTGGAGGCCACACACAATACTCAGCCTCATCAGGAGCATGCCCAGGCGTTGTAGGGAGGTCATACAGGCACGTGGAGGCCACACACAATACTCAGCCTCATCAGGAGCATGCCCGGGCGTTGTAGGGAGGTCATACAGGCACGTGGAGGCCACACACAATACTCAGCCTCATCAGGAGCATGCCCAGGCGTAGGGAGGTCATACAGGCACGTGGAGGCCACACACAATACTCAGCCTCATCAGGAGCATGCCCAGGCGTAGGGAGGTCATACAGGCACGTGGAGGCCACACACAATACTCAGCCTCATCAGGAGCATGCCCGGGCGTTGTAGGGAGGTCATACAGGCACGTGGAGGCCACACACAATACTCAGCCTCATCAGGAGCATGCCCAGGCGTTGTAGGGAGGTCATACAGGCACGTGGAGGCCACACACAATACTCAGCCTCATCAGGAGCATGTCCGGGCGTTGTAGGGAGGTCATACAGGCACGTGGAGGCCACACACAATACTCAGCCTCATCAGGAGCATGCCCAGGCGTAGGGAGGTCATACAGGCACGTGGAGGCCACACACAATACTCAGCCTCATCAGGAGCATGCCCAGGCGTAGGGAGGTCATACAGGCACGTGGAGGCCACACACAATACTCAGCCTCATCAGGAGCATGCCCGGGCGTTGTAGGGAGGTCATACAGGCACGTGGAGGCCACACACAATACTCAGCCTCATCAGGAGCATGCCCAGGCTTTGTAGGGAGGTCATACAGGCACGTGGAGGCCACACACAATACTCAGCCTCATCAGGAGCATGCCCAGGCGTTGTAGGGAGGTCATACAGGCACGTGGAGGCCACACACAATACTCAGCCTCATCAGGAGCGTGCCCAGGCGTTGTAGGGAGGTCATACAGGCACGTGGAGGCCACACACAATACTCAGCCTCATCAGGAGCATGCCCAGGCATTGTAGGGAGGTCATACAGGCATGTGGAGGCCACACACAATACTCAGCCTCATCAGGAGCATGCCCGGGCGTTGTAGGGAGGTCATACAGGCACGTGGAGGCCACACACAATACTCAGCCTCATCAGGAGCATGCCCGGGCGTTGTAGGGAGGTCATACAGGCACGTGGAGGCCACACACAATACTCAGCCTCATCAGGAGCATGCCCAGGCGTTGTAGGGAGGTCATACAGGCACGTGGAGGCCACACACAATACTCAGCCTCATCAGGAGCATGCCCAGGCGTTGTAGGGAGGTCATACAGGCACGTGGAGGCCACACACAATACTCAGCCTCATCAGGAGCATGCCCGGGCGTTGTAGGGAGGTCATACAGGCACGTGGAGGCAACACACAATACTCAGCCTCATCAGGAGCATGCCCGGGCGTTGTAGGGAGGTCATACAGGCACGTGGAGGCCACACACAATACTCAGCCTCATCAGGAGCATGCCCGGGCGTTGTAGGGAGGTCATACAGGCACGTGGAGGCCACACACAATACTCAGCCTCATCAGGAGCATGCCCGGGCGTTGTAGGGAGGTCATACAGGCACGTGGAGGCCACACACAATACTCAGCCTCATCAGGAGCATGCCCAGGCGTTGTAGGGAGGTCATACAGGCACTTGGAGGCCACACACAATACTCAGCCTCATCAGGAGCATGCCCAGGCGTAGGGAGGTCATACAGGCACGTGGAGGCCACACACAATACTCAGCCTCATCAGGAGCATGCCCGGGCGTTGTAGGGAGGTCATACAGGCACGTGGAGGCCACACACAATACTCAGCCTCATCAGGAGCATGCCCGGGCGTTGTAGGGAGGTCATACAGGCACGTGGAGGCCACACACAATACTCAGCCTCATCAGGAGCATGCCCGGGCGTTGTAGGGAGGTCATACAGGCACGTGGAGGCCACACACAATACTCAGCCTCATCAGGAGCATGCCCGGGCGTTGTAGGGAGGTCATACAGGCACGTGGAGGCCACACACAATACTCAGCCTCATCAGGAGCATGCCCAGGCGTTGTAGGGAGGTCATACAGGCACTTGGAGGCCACACACAATACTCAGCCTCATCAGGAGCATGCCCAGGCGTTGTAGGGAGGTCATACAGGCACGTGGAGGCCACACACAATACTCAGCCTCATCAGGAGCATGCCCGGGCGTTGTAGGGAGGTCATACAGGCACGTGGAGGCCACACACTATACTCAGCCTCATCAGGAGCATGCCCAGGCTTTGTAGGGAGGTCATACAGGCACGTGGAGGCCACACTCAATACTCAGCCTCATCAGGAGCATGCCCAGGCGTTGTAGGGAGGTCATACAGGCACGTGGAGGCCACACACAATACTCAGCCTCATCAGGAGCATGCCCAGGCGTTGTAGGGAGGTCATACAGGCACGTGGAGGCCACACACAATACTCACCTCATCAGGAGCATGCCCAGGCGTTGTAGGGAGGTCATACAGGCACGTGAAGGCCACACACAATACTCAGCCTCATCAGGAGCATGCCCAGGCATTGTAGGGAGGTCATACAGGCACGTGGAGGCCACACACAATACTCAGCCTCATCAGGAGCATGCCCAGGCGTTGTAGGGAGGTCATACAGGCACGTGGAGGCCACACACAATACTCAGCCTCATCAGGAGCATGCCCAGGCATTGTAGGGAGGTCATACAGGCACGTGGAGGCCACACACAATACTCAGCCTCATCAGGAGCATGCCCAGGCGTTGTAGGGAGGTCATACAGGCACGTGGAGGCCACACACAATACTCAGCCTCATCAGGAGCATGCCCAGGCGTTGTAGGGAGGTCATACAGGCACGTGGAGGCCACACACAATACTCAGCCTCATCAGGAGCATGCCCAGGCATTGTAGGGAGGTCATACAGGCACGTGGAGGCCACACACAATACTCAGCCTCATCAGGAGCATGCCCAGGCGTTGTAGGGAGGTCATACAGGCACGTGGAGGCCACACACAATACTCAGCCTCATCAGGAGCATGCCCGGGCGTTGTAGGGAGGTCATACAGGCACGTGGAGGCCACACACAATACTCAGACTCATCAGGAGCATGCCCAGGCGTTGTAGGGAGGTCATACAGGCACGTGGAGGCCACACACAATACTCAGCCTCATCAGGAGCATGCCCAGGCGTTGTAGGGAGGTCATACAGGCACGTGGAGGCCACACACAATACTCAGCCTCATCAGGAGCATGCCCAGGCGTTGTAGGGAGGTCATACAGGCACGTGGAGGCCACACACAATACTCAGCCTCATCAGGAGCATGCCCAGGCGTTGTAGGGAGGTCATACAGGCACGTGGAGGCCACATACAATACTCAGCCTCATCAGGAGCATGCCCAGGCGTTGTAGGGAGGTCATACAGGCACGTGGAGGCCACACACAATACTCAGCCTCATCAGGAGCATGCCCAGGCGTTGTAGGGAGGTCATACAGGCACGTGGAGGCCACACACAATACTGAGCCTCATCAGGAGCATGCCCAGGCGTTGTAGGGAGGTCATACAGGCACGTGGAGGCCACACACAATACTCAGCCTCATCAGGAGCATGCCCAGGCGTTGTAGGGAGGTCATACAGACACGTGGAGGCCACACACAATACTCAGCCTCATCAGGAGCATGCCCAGGCGTTGTAGGGAGGTCATACAGGCACGTGGAGGCCACACACTATACTCAGCCTCATCAGGAGCATGCCCAGGCGTTGTAGGGGGGTCATACAGACACGTGGAGGCCACACACAATACTCAGCCTCATCAGGAGCATGCCCAGGCGTTGTAGGGAGGTCATACAGACACGTGGAGGCCACACACAATACTCAGCCTCATCAGGAGCATGCCCAGGCTTTGTAGGGAGGTCATACAGGCACGTGGAGGCCACACACAATACTCAGCCTCATCAGGAGCATGCCCAGGCGTTGTAGGGAGGTCATACAGGCACGTGGAGGCCACACACAATACTCAGCCTCATCAGGAGCATGCCCAGGCGTTGTAGGGAGGTCATACAGGCACGTGGAGGCCACACACAATACTCACCTCATCAGGAGCATGCCCAGGCGTTGTAGGGAGGTCATACAGGCACGTGGAGGCCACACACAATACTCAGCCTCATCAGGAGCATGCCCAGGCATTGTAGGGAGGTCATACAGGCACGTGGAGGCCACACACAATACTCACCTCATCAGGAGCATGCCCAGGCGTTGTAGGGAGGTCATACAGGCACGTGGAGGCCACACACAATACTCAGCCTCATCAGGAGCATGCCCAGGCGTTGTAGGGAGGTCATACAGGCACGTGGAGGCCAAACACAATACTCAGCCTCATCAGGAGCATGCCCAGGCATTGTAGGGAGGTCATACAGGCACGTGGAGGCCACACACAATACTCAGCCTCATCAGGAGCATGCCCAGGCGTTGTAGGGAGGTCATACAGGCACGTGGAGGCCACACACAATACTCAGCCTCATCAGGAGCATGCCCAGGCGTTGTAGGGAGGTCATACAGGCACGTGGAGGCCACACACAATACTCAGCCTCATCAGGAGCATGCCCAGGCATTGTAGGGAGGTCATACAGGCACGTGGAGGCCACACACAATACTCAGCCTCATCAGGAGCATGCCCAGGCGTTGTAGGGAGGTCATACAGGCACGTGGAGGCCACACACAATACTCAGCCTCATCAGGAGCATGCCCAGGCATTGTAGAGAGGTCATACAGGCACGTGGAGGCCACACACAATACTCAGCCTCATCAGGAGCATGCCCAGGCGTTGTAGGGAGGTCATAGAGGCACGTGGAGGCCACACACAATACTCAGCCTCATCAGGAGCATGCCCAGGCGTTGTAGGGAGGTCATACAGGCACGTGGAGGCCACACACAATACTCAGCCTCATCAGGAGCATGCCCAGGCGTTGTAGGGAGGTCATACAGGCACGTGGAGGCCACACACAATACTCAGCCTCATCAGGAGCATGCCCAGGCGTTGTAGGGAGGTCATACAGGCACGTAGAGGCCACACACAATACTCAGCCTCATCAGGAGCATGCCCAGGCGTTGTAGGGAGGTCATACAGGCACGTGGAGGCCACACACAATACTCAGCCTCATCAGGAGCATGCCCAGGCGTTGTAGGGGGGTCATACAGGCACGTGGAGGCCACACACAATACTCAGCCTCATCAGGAGCATGCCCAGGCGTTGTAGGGAGGTCATACAGGCACGTGGAGGCCACACACAATACTCAACCTCATCAGGAGCATGCCCAGGCATTGTAGGGAGGTCATACAGGCACGTGGAGGCCACACACAATACTCAGCCTCATCAGGAGCATGCCCAGGCGTTGTAGGGAGGTCATACAGGCACGTGGAGGCCACACACAATACTCAGCCTCATCAGGAGCATGCCCAGGCGTTGTAGGGAGGTCATACAGGCACGTGGAGGCCACACACAATACTCAGCCTCATCAGGAGCATGCCCAGGCGTTGTAGGGAGGTCATACAGGCACGTGGAGGCCACACACAATACTCAGCCTCATCAGGAGCATGCCCAGGAGTTGTAGGGAGGTCATACAGGCACGTGGAGGCCACACACAATACTCAGCCTCATCAGGAGCATGCCCAGGCGTTGTAGGGAGGTCATACAGGCACGTGGAGGCCACACACAATACTGAGCCTCATCAGGAGCATGCCCAGGCGTTGTAGGGAGGTCATACAGGCACGTGGAGGCCACACACAATACTCAGCCTCATCAGGAGCATGCCCAAGCGTTGTAGGGAGGTCATACAGGCACGTGGAGGCCACACACAATACTCAGCCTCATCAGGAGCATGCCCAGGGGTTGTAGGGAGGTCATACAGGCACGTGGAGGCCACACACAATACTCAGCCTCATCAGGAGCATGCCCAGGCGTTGTAGGGAGGTCATACAGGCACGTAGAGGCCACACACAATACTCAGCCTCATCAGGAGCATGCCCAGGCGTTGTAGGGAGGTCATACAGGCACGTGGATGCACACACAATACTCAGCCTCATCAGGAGCATGCCCAGGCGTTGTAGGGGGGTCATACAGGCACGTGGAGGCCACACACAATACTCAGCCTCATCAGGAGCATGCCCAGGCGTTGTAGGGAGGTCATACAGGCACGTGGAGGCCACACACAATACTCAACCTCATCAGGAGCATGCCCAGGCGTTGTAGGGGGGTCATACAGGCACGTGGAGGCCACACACAATACTCAGCCTTATCAGGAGCATGCCCAGGGGTTGTAGGGAGGTCATACAGGCACGTGGAGGCCACACACAATACTCAGCCTCATCAGGAGCATGCCCAGGCGTTGTAGGGAGGTCATACAGGCACGTGGAGGCCACACACAATACTCAACCTCATCAGGAGCATGCCCAGGCGTTGTAGGGGGGTCATACAGGCACGTGGAGGCCACACACAATACTCAGCCTTATCAGGAGCATGCCCAGGGGTTGTAGGGGGGTCATACAGGCACGTGGAGGCCACACACAATACTCAGCCTCATCAGGAGCATGCCCAGGCGTTGTAGGGAGGTCATACAGGCACGTGGAGGCCACACACAATACTCAGCCTCATCAGGAGGATGCCCAGGCGTTGTAGGGAGGTCATACAGGCACGTGGAGGCTACACACAATACTCAGGCTCATCAGAAGCATGCCCAGGCGTTGTAGGGAGGTCATACAGGCACGTGGAGGCCACACACAATACTCAGCCTCATCAGGAGCATGCCCAGGCGTTGTAGGGAGGTCATACAGGCACGTGGAGGCCACACACAATACTCAGCCTCATCAGGAGCATGCCCAGGCATTGTAGGGAGGTCATACAGGCACGTGGAGGCCACACACAATACTCAGCCTCATCAGGAGCATGCCCAGGCGTTGTAGGGAGGTCATACAGGCACGTGGAGGCCACACACAATACTCAGCCTCATCAGGAGCATGCCCAGGCGTTGTAGGGAGGTCATACAGGCACGTGGAGTCCACACACAATACTCAGCCTCATCAGGAGCATGCCCAGGCATTGTAGGGAGGTCATACAGGCACGTGGAGGCCACACACAATACTCAGCCTCATCAGGAGCATGCCCAGGCGTTGTAGGGAGGTCATACAGGCTCGTGGAGGCCACACACAATACTCAGCCTCATCAGGAGCATGCCCAGGCGTTGTAGGGAGGTCATACAGGCACGTGGAGGCCACACACAATACTCAGCCTCATCAGGAGCATGCCCAGGCGTTGTAGGGAGGTCATACAGGCACGTGGAGGCCACACACAATACTCAGCCTCATCAGGAGCATGCCCAGGCGTTGTAGGGAGGTCATACAGGCACGTGGAGGCCACACACAATACTCAGCCTCATCAGGAGCATGCCCAGGCGTTGTAGGGAGGTCATACAGGCACGTGGAGGCCACACACAATACTCAGCCTCATCAGGAGCATGCCCAGGCATTGTAGGGAGGTCATACAGGCACGTGGAGGCCACATACAATACTCAGCCTCATCAGGAGCATGCCCAGGCGTTGTAGGGAGGTCATACAGGCACGTGGAGGCCACATACAATACTCAGCCTCATCAGGAGCATGCCCAGGCGTTGTAGGGAGGTCATACAGGCACGTGGAGGCCACACACAATACTCAGCCTCATCAGGAGCATGCCCAGGCGTTGTAGGGAGGTCATACAGGCACGTGGAGGCCACACACAATACTCAGCCTCATCAGGAGCATGCCCAGGCGTTGTAGGGAGGTCATACAGGCACGTGGAGGCCACACACAATACTCAGCCTCATTGTGACTTGTTTTAAGGACATTACATCACAGTTGGATCGGCCTGTAGTGGGTTTTTCCACTTTAATTTTGGGGGTGACTCCACATCCAGGCCTCCATTGGTTAATAAATGTGATTTCCATTGATGATTTTTGTGTGATTTTGTTGTCAGCACATTCAGCTTCTACAGAACAAAGTATTCAATGAGAAGATTTCATTCATTCAGATCTAGGATGGGGGATTTCAGGGGTCCCTTTATTTTTTTGAGCAGTTTAGTAGCTGAGGTTCTGTTCTGCTCCACTGTAGCGGACCCTCGACTGTCCAGTGCCACTGTAGCGGACCCTCGGCTGTCCAGCGCCACTCTAGTGGACCCTCGGCTGTCCAGCGCCACTCTAGTGGACCCTCGGCTGTCCAGTGCCACTGTAGCGGACCCTCGGCTGTCCAGTGCCACTGTAGCGGACCCTCGGCTGTCCAGTGCCACTGTAGCGGACCCTCGGCTGTCCAGTGCCACTGTAGCGGACCCTCGGCTGTCCAGTGCCACTGTAGCGGACCCTCGGCTGTCCAGTGCCACTGTAGCGGACCCTCGGCTGTCGTGTGAGAGTGTAGGTTTCTTAGGCAGGATGGATAAATGATTTTTCCATTCATTGAGCGTAAACAGAGATGTCACTTGTCCAATGTAACAAAGAATCACCTGGTCCCAGTGTAGCATTTCTTCCTCTCTTGGTCCCCCCTCTGGCCGTTGTCTCGACCCCCCTCTGGCCGTTCTCTTGGCCCCTCTGGCCGTTCTCTTGGCCCCTCTGGCTGTTCTCTTGTCCCCTCTCTGGCCGTTGTCTCGACCCCCCTCTGGCCGTTCTCTTGGCCCCTCTGGCCGTTCTCTTGGCCCCTCTGGCTGTTCTCTCGGGCCCCTCTCTGGCCGTTCTCTTGTCCCCTCTCTGGCCGTTCTCTCGGGCCCCTCTCTGGCCGTTCTCTTGTCCCCTCTCTGGCCGTTCTCTCGGCCCCCTCTGGCTGTTCTGTTGGCCCCTCTCTGGCCGATCTCTCTGCCCCCCCTTTGGCCGTTCTGTTGGCCCCTCTCTGGCCGATCTCTCGGCCCCCCTCTGGCCGATCTCTCGGCCCCCCTCTGGCCGTTCTCTCTGGCCCCTCTGGCCGTTCTCTTGGCGCCTCCTCTGGCCGTTTTCTTGGCCCCCCTCTGGCCGTTCTCTCGTCCCCCCTCTGGCCATTCTCTCAGCCCCCCTCTGGCCGTTCTCTCGGCCCCCCTCTGGCCGTTCTCTCGTCCCCCCTCTGGCCGTTCTCTCGTCCCCCCTTTGGCCGTTCTCTCGGGCCCCTCTGGCCGTTCTCTTGTCCCCTCTCTTGCCATTCTCTCGGCCCCCCTCTGGCCGTTCTCTCGTCCCCCCTCTGGCCGTTCTCTCGTCCCCCCTCTGGCCGTTCTCTCGGCCCCCTCTGGCCGTTCTCTTTGCCCCCTCTGGCCGTTCTCTTTGCCCCCTCTGGCCGTTCTCTCGGGCCCCTCTGGCCGTTCTCTCGGGCCCCTCTGGCCGTCCTCTCGGCCCCCCTCTGGCCGTTCTCTTGTCCCCTCTCTTGCCGTTCTCTCGGCCCCTCTGGCCGTTCTCTCGTCCCCCCTCTGGCCGTTCTCTCGTCCCCCCTCTGGCCGTTCTCTCGTCCCGCCTCTGGCCGTTCTCTCGTCCCCCCTCTTGCCGTTCTCTCGTCCCCCCTCTTGCCGTTCTCTCGTCCCCCCTCTGGCCGGTCTCTCGTCCCCCCTCTGGCCGTTCTCTCGGGCTCCTCTGGCCGTTCTCTCGTCCCCCCTCTGGCCGTTCTCTCGTCCCCCCTCTGGCCGTTCTCTCGTCCCCCCTCTGGCCGTTCTCTCGGCCCCCTCTGGCCATTCTCTCGGGCCCCTCTGGCCGTTCTCTTGGCGCCTCCGCCCCCTGCGCAGGTTTCCATGTTCTCCTGTATAATTATAGTGCAGGCTCTGCAGGGACTGACATTACATTCTCCTGCTCGGGGCCCCCAGGGGCCAATTTGCAGCAGCAGTCGCCGCAGTGTTTGTTTATAAGTAATACCAAATCAGGGGAAACAGGCGTTGCCGGTCCCATCTCCACCGTCCGTCAGCAGAGCCCGAGTGCAGCGAAACCACGGCCTGCGCCTGCATACGGGGCCCTTACCTGAGGTATAAGGGTGCGTGTTTAGCTCCACTGATACCTTGTAACAAACCCTCAGCTGTAAATCCTACAGCATTAATGGTCCGTCATTGGCCCCCACGGTAATTTAAGTCTGACACTCGGCCCCTGGAGGATCAGCGGGGGCCACAGATGCTTTGCTGCGCGCTGGTATTGGTTGTGGTGCTGCTTCTTTGTGTCAGTCACGTGGGGACTGAGCAGCTGCCAACACCCGGACGCCTCCGTGGGCGCAGAGAAGACGAGGGCCATGATGGCTGCCACATTGTCAGCCAGTCCCCTTCTCTGCTGGTGAAGAAGGGGGCGACCCGGCGCTAGAAAGCAGCCGCCATGTTGTCAGTGCTGTGTATGAAGGGGGCTGGCTGCTCAATAGCTAAATGAGCCCCCTTCTGTAATACCACCAGTGCAGACATAAAGGGTCTGGCTTCTGACCCGAGCAGCCAGCCCCCTCCACACATTGCCCTGAGGCCGGTACATAAAATGTCGATGTGAATCTCTCCAGAAGATGTTCTGCAGCAGCTGCCCCATGAGCCCCGCTCTCCCTTTGTGGAGGTGACCTGTAATATTCCTATATTTCGCAGAGGGGCCTCGTCTAGTGGAATATCCCATCACGCACTGAACACTCCTGTGATTTTTGCTGTCAGGGACGAGGAGGTCATGTAATCGGTGTCAGGAGTTATTGGGGGAGGGGGCAGACCCCCGGAGTGCTCCGAGTGCTGATCACTCCTATCAGGCGTACAGCTGTTTCTATGGGAACAGTAGTTCGTGCTCTGGGCCCCGGGCGGCATCTCGCCGTCTGCGGAGAATCTAATTGTCACATCCAGCGTGCGGCCTGACACGAGCGCGGTGTGTGACGCCACATGTGCGCAGGACGCGGCGGAAGAACGGGACGAGGCAGAAACTAACGCAGCAAAGGGGGTTTATCACTGTATTTACTAAATGTTATATGTATAAAGATCCCCCCAGCAATAATACCGCCACGTAATGACAGCCGGAGCCGCTGTGCACAAAGGTGGCAGCACTAATACAGTCTGCGCGGAAAGTGCACCATGTAACGTCTAAACTGCTATTCATGGGAGGAAACTCCGCAGCACTAACATCGTAACGCCGAGGAGAAGAAGTGGTGGAGGTCACCGGACGGAGACTGAATGGTGGAAACATTCACAACCTATGTGTCCATTCCGGAGTCTGAGCCTCGTGCAGAAATCCCGGCACCTCCGGCCTCCGCTGCTGCCGCGGAGTCATTAATGGTCGTCTGAGGAAGGTTCTACAGCAAATCATCAGGATCCGCTGCCGGCAGCTCCTGTGTAATCACCGACCAATGACGTCCCCGATGTGCTGGATGGAGACAAGTCCGGAGACGCTGCCGGCAGCTCCCGTGTAATCACCGACCAATGACGTCATCAATGTGTTCGATGGAGACAAGTCCGGAGATGCTGCCGGCAGCTCCCGTGTAATCACCGACCAATGACGTCATCAATGTGTTCGATGGAGACAAGTCCGGAGACGCTGCCGGCAGCTCCTGTGTAATCACCGACCAATGACGTCCCCGATGTGCCCGATGGAGACAAGTCCGGAGACACTGCTGGCAGCTCCTGTGTAATCACCGACCAATGACGTCCCCGATGTGCTGGATGGAGACAAGTCCAGAGACGCTGCCGGCAGCTCCCGTGTAATCACCGACCAATGACGTCCCCGATGTGCTGGATGGAGACAAGTCCGGAGACGCTGCCGGCAGCTCCCGTGTAATCACCGACCAATGACGTCCCCGATGTGCTGGATGGAGACAAGTCCGGAGACGCTGCCGGCAGCTCCTGTGTAATCACCGACCAATGACGTCCCCGATGTGCTCAATGGAGACAAGTCCAGAGACGCTGCCGGCAGCTCCCGTGTAATCACCGACCAATGACGTCCCCGATGTGCTGGATGGAGACAAGTCCGGAGACACTGCTGGCAGCTCCTGTGTAATCACCGACCAATGACGTCCCCGATGTGCTCAATGGAGACAAGTCCAGAGACGCTGCCGGCAGCTTCCGTGTAATCACCGACCAATGACGTCCCCGATGTGCTGGATGGAGACAATTCCGGAGACGCTGCTGGCAGCTCCTGTGTAATCACCGATCAATGACGTCCCTGATGTGCTGGATGGAGACAAGTCCGGAGACGCTGCTGGCAACTCCTGTGTAATCGCCGACTAATGACGTCCCTGATGTGCTCGATGGAGACAAGTCCGGAGACGCTGCCGGCAGCTCCTGTGTAATCACCGACCAATGACGTCCCTGATGTGCTGGATGGAGACAAGTCTGGAGACACTGCCGGGAGCTCCTGTGTAATCACCGACCAATGACGTCCCCGATGTGCTCAATGGAGACAAGTCCGGAGATGCTGCCAGAAGCTCCTGTGTAATCACCGACCAATGACGACCCTGATGTGCTCGATGGAGACAAATCTGGAGAGGCTGCAGCCACGGGAGCAAGTTTAGGCCACGCAGGCGGCTCATATTAGTAAAAGGAACATGTTCCCATGGCTGCAGCATTTCCGGTCTTTTTCCATTGGGGACTTCATTGGTCAGAGATTACACAGGAGCAGCTGACAGCGTCTCCGGACTTGTCTCCATCAAGCATGTGAGGAGCTGGCCTTGTTCTAAAGACTATTGGACCAATTCACGTAGAGCTGAGTCCGCAGCTCTAAGGGATGCTGACTTTTTCCATCCCGGAGCACTGGTTACGCCGATCATATTGAGTTTTATTTGAGATTTGCTTGCTTGTCAGTTCAGCCTCAGGAATCAATGTTTCAATTCAGTGACAGTAAGACTGCAGGCTGCATCTTATGCATACATAAGGCCAGACCCAAGATTGTTAATCAGTGAAAGCAATCAAGCCATTGTTCTCCCAGCCGCTAGGACCATTGGATGGGGATAGTAGACTCAATGGAGCCGTCACCACAGGGGGTCTCAAATGCAGTGCCAGGTGATGGGCTTCTGGAATATTCTTCATTCTTTGAGCTAAAAGCAAGTGTTTAAGGGGAAGGATGTGAACACTTCTGTCAATCCAGGGGGCTGATCCCAGGAGAGGGAGGACAATTTAAGCCATGTCTTTTAATGAGAGTTGGGAGAGTGACGTCAAAGGGAAGAGGATCTAGGCTGAGGTCCCTATTCTCGCTAACAAGCTGGATGGTCCCTATTCTCGCTAACAAGCTGGATGGTCCCTATTCTCGCTAACAAGCTGGATGGTCCCTATTTCTCGCTAACAAGCTGGATGGTCCCTATTCTCGCTAACAAGCTGGATGGTCCCTCTCCCTGATAACAGGCTGGATGGTCCCTCTCCTCCTGAATCTGCAGGACATGGCGTCTGGGGTTTAAATAAAGATCCGTTTTCTATTTTGCCTATGTCCATTATAAATGAGCTTTGTCCCAGAGAAGACTGCAGCGTTTCTGGATTGTGCAGATGTACGGCATCTTACTTACACGATGGAGCTGCTGTATCTTAGATTTGCGGATTGTACGGCGACCTGTGTTCACACACTGATTTCTGGAAGTTTTCCTGAGCCCATGCAGTGATTTTGTCATGCCCGCAGGTGGCGCATGTGGTTCATGGACCCTCTGTGTCACAGGGCCAGGCTTATCTAGGAAAGGGCATAGCTAAGCGGCTACCAGGTGTGCACTGGAGCTCCTGATGGTGGAGACAGGCTGTGCTGCAGGTGGCCGCCAGGTACCACTCCTAGGCAGTTCCCGTTACTGCAGCTGCTAACCCTTAAGGGTCAGGTACGCTGACACAGGCTCAGAGTAACTTGGCAGGACAGGATATGGACTCAGTTCAGACTGCACAGGTTCTGAATCCTCAAGAAGAACGGATAGTGACACGGAGTCACAGACGGGGTTGGATTCGGATCCTGGATCAGGCTCCAACAGTACGAACCCTGGAACACTAACCAGGATTAGTTCTAGTACTGACAGAATGATTTCAGGTTCTGATACCGCCGGTGCCGTTTCGGGTACTGCTGGTGCGGCTTCACAGAGTTCAGGAACTGGCCGTACAAGGACCAGGGGCTCGGGTGCAGGGCCTTGCCGTACAAGAATCAGGGATTCGGGTTCAGGGCCTGGCCGTATAAGAATCAGGGGTTCAGGTGCAGGGCCTGGCCGTACAAGAATCAGGGGTTCGGGTTCAGGGCCTGGTCGTACAAGAATCAGGGGTTCGGGTGCAGGGCCTGGCCGTACAAGAATCAGGGATTCGGGTTCAGGGCCTGGCCGTATAAGAATCAGGGGTTCGGGTGCAGGGCCTGGCCGTACAAGAATCAGGGGTTCGGGTTCAGGGCCTGGTCGTACAAGGATCAGGGGTTCGGGTGCAGGGCCTGGCCGTACAAGAATCAGGGATTCGGGTTCAGGGCCTGGCCGTATAAGAATCAGGGGTTCAGGTGCAGGGCCTGGCCGTACAAGAATCAGGGGTTCGGGTTCAGGGCCTGGTCGTACAAGGATCAGGGGTTCGGGTGCAGGGCCTGGTCGTACAAGAATCAGGGGTTCGGGTTCAGGGCATGACCGTACAAGGATCAGGAGTTCGGGTTCAGGGCCTGGCAGTACAAGGACCAGGGGTTCAGGTGCAGGGCCTGACCGTACAAGGATAAGGGGTTCGGGTTCAGGGCCTGGCCGTACAAGGATCAGGGGTTCGGGTGCAGGGCCTGGCCGTGCAAGAATCAGGGGTTCGGGTGCAGGGCCTGGCCGTACAAGGATAAGGGGTTCGGGTTCAGGGCCTGGTCGTACAAGAATCAGGGGTTCGGGTTCAGGGCCTGGCCGTACAAGAATCAGGGGTTTGGGTTCAGGGCCTGGCCGTACAAGGATCAGGGGTTCGGGTGCAGGGCCTGGCCGTACAAGAATCAGTGGTTCGGGTGCAGGGCCTGGTCGTGCAAGGATCAGGGGTTCGGGTGCAGGGCCAGGCCGTACAAGGATCAGGGGTTCGGGTGCAGGGCCAGGCCGTACAAGGACCAGGGGTTCGGGTGCAGGGCCAGGCCGTAAAAGGACCAGGGGTTCGGGTGCAGGGCCTGGCCGTACAAGGACCAGGGGTTCGGGTGCAGGGCCTGGTCGTGCAAGGATCAGGGGTTCGGGTGCAGGGCCTGGCCGTACAAGGATCAGGGGTTCGGGTGCAGGTCCAGGCCGTACAAGGACCAGGGGTTCGGGTGCAGGGCCTGGCCGTACAAGGACCAGGGGTTCGGGTTCAGGGCCTGGCCGTGCAAGGACCGGGGGTTCGGGTGCAGGGCCTGGCCGTACAAGGACTGGGGGTTCGGGTGCAGGGCCTGGCCGTACAAGGACCAGGGGTTCGGGTGCAGGGCCTGGCCGTAAAAGGACCGGGGGTTCGGGTGCAGGGCCTGGCCGTAAAAGGACCGGGGAACTTATGTTCAAACTACTCAGGATACTAGTAGTGATAAGCGCAGGAGCTCGGGTATGTACTAAGTATTGCGGGTGCTTGAGGGACATGTTCGAATCCCCGCAGGATGGGGGGCAGTGGCTCTCAGTGGAGGATGGGGGGCAGTGGCGCTCAGTGGAGGATGAGGGGTAGTGGGGCTCAGTGGAGGATGAGGGGTAGTGGGGCTAAGTGGAGAATGAGGGGTAGTGGGGCTCAGTGGAGGATGAGGGGTAGTGGGGCTCAGTGGAGGATGAGGGGTAGTGGCGCTCAGTGGAGGATGGGGGTAGTGGCTCTCAGTGGAGGATGAGGGGTAGTGGCGCTCAGTGGAGGATGGGGGTAGTGGCGCTCAGCGGAGGATGGGGGGCAGTGGCGCTCAGTGGAGGATGGGGGGCAGTGGCGCTCAGTGGAGGATGAGGGGTAGTGGCGCTCAGTGGAGGATGAGGGGTAGTGGTACTCAGTGGAGGATGGGGGTAGTGGCTCTCAGTGGAGGATGAGGGGTAGTGGCGCTCAGTGGAGGATGGGGGCAGTGGCTCTCAGTGGAGGATGGGGGGCAGTGGCGCTCAGTGGAGGATGGGGGGCAGTGGCGCTCAGTGGAGGATGGGGGGCAGTGGCGCTCAGTGGAGGATGGGGGGCAGTGGCGCTCAGTGGAGGATGGGGGGCAGTGGCGCTCAGTGGAGGATGAGGGGTAGTGGCGCTCAGTGGAGGATGGGGGTAGTGGCTCTCAGTGGAGGATGGGGGTAGTGGCGCTCAGTGGAGGATGGGGGGCAGTGGCGCTCAGTGGAGGATGGGGGGCAGTGGCGCTCAGTGGAGGATGGGGGGCAGTGGCGCTCAGTGGAGGATGAGGGGCAGTGGCGCTCAGTAGAGAATGAAGGGTAGTGGTGCTCAGTAGAGGATGAGGGGTAGTGGCGCTCAGTGGAGGATGGGGGTAGTGGCGCTCAGTGGAGGATGAGGGGTAGTGGCGCTCAGTGGAGGATGAGGGGTAGTGGTGCTCAGTGGAGGATGGGGGTAGTGGCTCTCAGTGGAGGATGGGGGCAGTGGCGCTCAGTAGAGGATGAAGGGTAGTGGCGCTCAGTGGAGGATGAGGGGCAGTGGCGCTCAGTGGAGGATGAGGGGTAGTGGCGCTCAGTGGAGGATGGGGGTAGTGGCTCTCAGTGGAGGATGGGGGCAGTGGCGCTCAGTGGAGGATGGGGGGCAGTGGCGCTCAGTGGAGGATGGGGGGCAGTGGCGCTCAGTGGAGGATGGGGGGCAGTGGCGCTCAGTGGAGGATGAGGGGCAGTGGCGCTCAGTGGAGGATGAGGGGTAGTGGCGCTCAGTGGAGGATGGGGGTAGTGGCTCTCAGTGGAGGATGGGGGTAGTGGCGCTCAGTGGAGGATGGGGGTAGTGGCTCTCAGTGGAGGATGGGGGCAGTGGCGCTCAGTAGAGGATGAAGGGTAGTGGCGCTCAGTGGAGGATGGGGGGCAGTGGCGCTCAGTGGAGGATGGGGGGCAGTGGCGCTCAGTGGAGGATGGGGGTAGTGGCGCTCAGTGGAGGATGGGGGTAGTGGCGCTCAGTGGAGGATGGGGGTAGTGGCGCTCAGTGGAGGATGGGGGGCAGTGGCGCTCAGTGGAGGATGAGGGGCAGTGGCGCTCAGTGGAGGATGAGGGGTAGTGGCGCTCAGTGGAGGATGGGGGTAGTGGCTCTCAGTGGAGGATGGGGGTAGTGGCGCTCAGTGGAGGATGGGGGGCAGTGGCGCTCAGTGGAGGATGGGGGGTAGTGGCTCTCAGTGGAGGATGGGGGTAGTGGCGCTCAGTGGAGGATGGGGGGTAGTGGCGCTCAGTGGAGGATGGGGGCAGTGGCTCTCAGTGGAGGATGGGGGGCAGTGGCGCTCAGTGGAGGATGGGGGGCAGTGGCGCTCAGTGGAGGATGGGGGGCAGTGGCGCTCAGTGGAGGATGGGGGGCAGTGGCGCTCAGTGGAGGATGAGGGGTAGTGGCGCTCAGTGGAGGATGGGGGTAGTGGCTCTCAGTGGAGGATGGGGGTAGTGGCGCTCAGTGGAGGATGGGGGGCAGTGGCGCTCAGTGGAGGATGGGGGGCAGTGGCGCTCAGTGGAGGATGGGGGGCAGTGGCGCTCAGTGGAGGATGAGGGGCAGTGGCGCTCAGTAGAGAATGAAGGGTAGTGGTGCTCAGTAGAGGATGAGGGGTAGTGGCGCTCAGTGGAGGATGGGGGTAGTGGCGCTCAGTGGAGGATGAGGGGTAGTGGCGCTCAGTGGAGGATGAGGGGTAGTGGTGCTCAGTGGAGGATGGGGGTAGTGGCTCTCAGTGGAGGATGGGGGCAGTGGCGCTCAGTAGAGGATGAAGGGTAGTGGCGCTCAGTGGAGGATGAGGGGCAGTGGCGCTCAGTGGAGGATGAGGGGTAGTGGCGCTCAGTGGAGGATGGGGGTAGTGGCTCTCAGTGGAGGATGGGGGCAGTGGCGCTCAGTGGAGGATGGGGGGCAGTGGCGCTCAGTGGAGGATGGGGGGCAGTGGCGCTCAGTGGAGGATGGGGGGCAGTGGCGCTCAGTGGAGGATGAGGGGCAGTGGCGCTCAGTGGAGGATGAGGGGTAGTGGCGCTCAGTGGAGGATGGGGGTAGTGGCTCTCAGTGGAGGATGGGGGTAGTGGCGCTCAGTGGAGGATGGGGGTAGTGGCTCTCAGTGGAGGATGGGGGCAGTGGCGCTCAGTAGAGGATGAAGGGTAGTGGCGCTCAGTGGAGGATGGGGGGCAGTGGCGCTCAGTGGAGGATGGGGGGCAGTGGCGCTCAGTGGAGGATGGGGGTAGTGGCGCTCAGTGGAGGATGGGGGTAGTGGCGCTCAGTGGAGGATGGGGGGCAGTGGCGCTCAGTGGAGGATGAGGGGCAGTGGCGCTCAGTGGAGGATGAGGGGTAGTGGCGCTCAGTGGAGGATGGGGGTAGTGGCTCTCAGTGGAGGATGGGGGTAGTGGCGCTCAGTGGAGGATGGGGGGCAGTGGCGCTCAGTGGAGGATGGGGGGCAGTGGCGCTCAGTGGAGGATGGGGGGCAGTGGCGCTCAGTGGAGGATGGGGGGCAGTGGCGCTCAGTGGAGGATGGGGGTAGTGGCGCTCAGTGGAGGATGGGGGTAGTGGCGCTCAGTGCAGGGTTATTTCTGTTATCAGTAGGTTGTTTTTCTGCAGGAAACATTACAGTGAAAACCAGACCCCTGGTAAGGAGTGATCTGCAGCTGGAGATGATGTTCCAGACCCCTGGTAAGGAGTGATCTGCAGCTGGAGATGATGTTCCAGACCCCTGGTAAGGAGTGATCTGCAGGTGGAGATGATGTTCCAGACCCCTGGTAAGGAGTGATCTGCAGCTGGAGGAGATGATGTTCCAGACCCCTGGTAAGGAGTGATCTGCAGCTGGACATGATGTTCCAGACCCCTGGTAAGGAGTGATCTGCAGGTGGAGATGATGTTCCAGACCCCTGGTAAGGAGTGATCTGCAGATGGAGATAATGTTCCAGACCCCTGGTAGGGAGTGATCTGCAGCTGGAGATGATGTTCCAGATCCCTGGTAAGGAGTGATCTGCAGGTGGAGATGATGTTCCAGACCCCTGGCAAGGAGTGATCTGCAGATGGAGATGATGTTCCAGACCCCTGGTAAGGAGTGATCTGCAGCTGGAGATGATGTTCCAGACCCCTGGTAGGGAGTGATCTGCAGCTGGAGATGATGTTCCAGACCCCTGGTAAGGAGTGATCTGCAGGTGGAGATGATGTTCCAGACCCCTGGCAAGGAGTGATCTGCAGCTGGAGATGATGTTCCAGACCCCTGGTAAGGAGTGATCTGCAGCTGGAGATGATGTTCCAGACCCCTGGTAGGGAGTGATCTGCAGCTGGAGATGATGTTCCAGACCCCTGGTAAGGAGTGATCTGCAGCTGGAGATGATGTTCCAGACCCCTGGTAAGGAGTGATCTGCAGCTGGACATGATGTTCCAGACCCCTGGTAAGGAGTGATCTGCAGGTGGAGATGATGTTCCAGACCCCTGGTAGGGAGTGATCTGCAGGTGGAGATGATGTTCCAGACCCCTGGTAAGGAGTGATCTGCAGCTGGAGATGATGTTCCAGACCCCTGGTAAGGAGTGATCTGCAGCTGGAGATGATGTTCCAGACCCCTGGTAGGGAGTGATCTGCAGGTGGAGATGATGTTCCAGACCCCTGGTAAGGAGTGATCTGCAGCTGGAGGAGATGATGTTCCAGACCCCTGGTAAGGAGTGATCTGCAGATGGAGATGATGTTTCAGACCCCTGGTAAGGAGTGATCTGCAGGTGGAGATGATGTTCCAGACCCCTTGTAAGGAGTGATCTGCAGGTGGAGATGATGTTCCAGACCCCTGGTAAGGAGTGATCTGCAGGTGGAGATGATGTTCCAGACCCCTGGTAAGGAGTGATCTGCAGGTGGAGATGATGTTCCAGACCCCTGGTAAGGAGTGATCTGCAGGTGGAGATGATGTTCCAGACCCCTGGTAAGGAGTGAATTGCAGCTGGAGATGATGCTCCAGACCCCTGGTAAGGAGTGATCTGCAGATGGAGATGATGTTCCAGACCCCTGGTAAGGAGTGATCTGCAGCTGGAGATGATGTTCCAGTCCCCTAGTAAGGAGTGATCTGCAGGTGGAGATGATGTTCCAGATCCCTGGTAGGGAGTGATCTGCAGCTGGAGATGATGTTTCAGACCCCTGGTAAGGAGTGATCTGCAGGTGGAGATGATGTTCCAGACCCCTGGTAAGGAGTGATCTGCAGGTGGAGATGATGTTCTAGACCCCTGGTAAGGAGTGATCTGCAGCTGGAGATGATGTTCCAGACCCCTGGTAAGGAGTGATCTGCAGGTGGAGATGATGTTCCAGACCCCTGGTAAGGAGTGATCTGCAGGTGGAGATGATGTTCCAGACCCCTGGTAGGGAGTGATCTGCAGGTGGAGATGATGTTTCAGACCCCTGGTAAGGAGTGATCTGCAGGTGGAGATGATGTTCCAGACCCCTGGTAAGGAGTGATCTGCAGATGGAGATGATGTTCCAGACCCCTGGTAAGGAGTGATCTGCAGGTGGAGATGATGCTCCAGACCCCTGGTAGGGAGTGATCTGCAGGTGGAGATGATGTTCCAGACCCCTGGTAAGGAGTGATCTGCAGCTGGAGATGATGTTCCAGACCCCTGGTAAGGAGTGATCTGCAGCTGGAGATGATGTTCCAGACCCCTGGTAGGGAGTGATCTGCAGGTGGAGATGATGTTCCAGACCCCTGGTAGGGAGTGATCTGCAGGTGGAGATGATGTTTCAGACCCCTGGTAAGGAGTGATCTGCAGCTGGAGATGATGCTCCAGACCCCTGGTAAGGAGTGATCTGCAGCTGGAGATGATGTTCCAGACCCCTGGTAAGGAGTGATCTGCAGCTGGAGATGATGTTCCAGACCCCTGGTAAGGAGTGATCTGCAGGTGGAGATGATGTTCCAGACCCCTGGTAAGGAGTGATCTGCAGGTGGAGATGATGTTCCAGACCCCTGGTAAGGAGTGATCTGCAGGTGGAGATGATGTTCCAGACCCCTGGTAAGGAGTGATCTGCAGATGGAGATGATGTTCCAGACCCCTGGTAAGGAGTGATCTGCAGGTGGAGATGATGTTCCAGACCCCTGGTAAGGAGTGATCTGCAGGTGGAGATGATGTTCCAGACCCCTGGTAAGGAGTGATCTGCAGCTGGAGATGATGTTCCAGACCCCTGGTAAGGAGTGATCTGCAGGTGGAGATGATGTTCCAGACCCCTGGTAAGGAGTGATCTGCAGGTGGAGATGATGTTCCAGACCCCTGGTAAGGAGTGATCTGCAGGTGGAGATGATGTTCCAGACCCCTGGTAAGGAGTGATCTGCAGCTGGAGATGATGTTCCAGACCCCTGGTAAGGAGTGATCTGCAGCTGGAGATGATGTTCCAGACCCCTGGTAAGGAGTGATCTGCAGGTGGAGATGATGTTCCAGACCCCTGGTAAGGAGTGATCTGCAGGTGGAGATGATGTTCCAGACCCCTGGTAAGGAGTGATCTGCAGGTGGAGATGATGTTCCAGACCCCTGGTAAGAAGTGATCTGCAGCTGGAGATGATGTTCCAGACCCCTGGTAAGGAGTGATCTGCAGGTGGAGATGATGTTCCAGACCCCTGGTAAGGAGTGATCTGCAGCTGGACATGATGTTCCAGACCCCTGGTAAGGAGTGATCTGCAGCTGGACATGATGTTCCAGACCCCTGGTAAGGAGTGATCTGCAGGTGGAGATGATGTTCCAGACCCCTGGTAAGGAGTGATCTGCAGATGGAGGAGATGATGTTCCAGACCCCTGGTAAGGAGTGATCTGCAGCTGGAGGAGATGATGTTCCAGACCCCTGGTAAGGAGTGATCTGCAGCTGGAGATGATGTTTCAGACCCCTGGTAAGGAGTGATCTGCAGATGGAGGAGATGATGTTCCAGACCCCTGGTAAGGAGTGATCTGCAGATGGAGGAGATGATGTTTCAGACCCCTGGTAAGGAGTGATCTGCAGCTGGAGGAGATGATGTTCCAGACCCCTGGTAAGGAGTGATCTGCAGCTGGAGGAGATGATGCTCCAGACCCCTGGTAAGGAGTGATCTGCAGCTGGAGATGGTGTTCCAGGTCTCCGTCCCTGCGGCCGCCGGTACCTGCACACGTAGGATTCGATCTGTCAGGCGCAGAGGGACAGTGATGTCAGGATGGAGCCGCAGCTGTAGATACAGGAGGCAGCCAGTGTCAGGAGACCTTCATCTTCACCACATCCTCCATCACTCCGGAGCTGCAGCCAGCACACTGAGGGTCTCGCTGCATAGAAACCGTGCGCTGCTGCACCCCCCTCCTCACACTGAAAGTGGTACATTCCTCAGATTGTGAGAGCCAAGTCAATGAGCCTCCGTGAATCTCTATGTGATGCTACTTACCGGACTGGAGGTACCGATCCCAGCCACGAGCCAGTGCCAGGATCCCTGCCCAGCAGCCGGCAGCACCTGAGGATGGAGGGGGTCAGCAGCAACAGGAGCATGTGCTACAGCAGGTGGAGCTACGACAGGTACGGCGGCGGGCAGGCTCCCTGCTCATCAGCTGGGGCCCAGCGCACCAGGGGTTAATGGGGCCGGTTACAATGTGGCCGATGTCGCTGCCTGCTACTATGTACATGTGTGCATACTGGGGGGGGCGCCCGGCGCGGAGCTCCCCTATAACGCATCCGATGTATATAGACAGCGCTGAATCATTGATGAATCATTTTATAGAGCAGATCAATCGTTTATCTAGGAGAAGTAATAGGAGCGAGCAGAGCGCCCCCTGCTGGTGACAGCACTTTATATGATTGAGCAGAGCGCCCCCTGCTGGTGACAGCACTGTATATGAGTGAGCAGAGCGCCTGCTGGTGACAGCACTTTATATGAGTGAGCAGAGCGCCCCCTGCTGGTGACAGCACTTTATATGAGCCAGCAGAGCGCCCCCTGCTGGTGACAGCACTTTATATGAGCGAGCAGAGTGCCCCCTGCTGGTGACAGCACTGTATATGAGTGAGCAGAGCGCCTGCTGGTGACAGCACTTTATATGAGTGAGCAGAGCGCCCCCTGCTGGTGACAGCACTTTATATGAGCCAGCAGAGCGCCCCCTGCTGGTGACAGCACTTTATATGAGCGAGCAGAGTGCCCCCTGCTGGTGACAGCACTTTATATGAGCGAGCAGAGTGCCCCCTGCTGGTGACAGCACTTTATATGATTGAGCAGAGCGCCCCCTGCTGGTGACAGCACTGTATATGAGTGAGCAGAGCGCCTGCTGGTGACAGCACTTTATATGAGCCAGCAGAGCGCCCCCTGCTGGTGACAGCACTTTATATGAGCGAGCAGAGTGCCCCCTGCTGGTGACAGCACTGTATATGAGTGAGCAGAGCGCCTGCTGGTGACAGCACTTTATATGAGTGAGCAGAGCGCCCCCTGCTGGTGACAGCACTTTATATGAGCCAGCAGAGCGCCCCCTGCTGGTGACAGCACTTTATATGAGGGAGCAGAGCGCCCCCTGCTGGTGACAGCACTTTATATGAGCGAGCAGAGCGCCCCCTGCTGGTGACAGCACTTTATATGAGCGAGCAGAGCGCCCCCTGCTGATGACAGCATTTTATATGAGTGAGCAGAGCGCCCCCTGCTGGTGACAGCACTGTATATGAGCAAGCAGGGCGCCCGCTGGTGACAGCACTTTATATGAGCGAGCAGAGAGCCCCCTGCTGGTGACAGCACTGTATATGAGCGAGCAGAGCGCCCCCTGCTGGTGACAGCACTTTATATGAGCGAGCAGAGAGCCCCCTGCTGGTGACAGCACTGTATATGAGCGAGCAGAGCGCCCCCTGCTGGTGACAGCACTTTATATGAGGCAGCAGAGCGCCCCCTGCTGGTGACAGCACTTTATATGATTGAGCAGAGCGCCCCCTGCTGGTGACAGCACTGTATATGAGTAAGCAGAGCGCCTGCTGGTGACAGCACTTTATATGAGTGAGCAGAGCGCCCCCTGCTGGTGACAGCACTTTATATGAGCCAGCAGAGTGCCCCCTGCTGGTGACAGCACTGTATATGAGTGAGCAGAGCGCCTGCTGGTGACAGCACTTTATATGAGTGAGCAGAGCGCCCCCTGCTGGTGACAGCACTTTATATGAGCCAGCAGAGCGCCCCCTGCTGGTGACAGCACTTTATATGAGCCAGCAGAGCGCCCCCTGCTGGTGACAGCACTTTATATGAGCGAGCAGAGTGCCCCCTGCTGGTGACAGCACTTTATATGAGCGAGCAGAGTGCCCCCTGCTGGTGACAGCACTTTATATGATTGAGCAGAGCGCCCCCTGCTGGTGACAGCACTGTATATGAGTGAGCAGAGCGCCTGCTGGTGACAGCACTTTATATGAGCCAGCAGAGCGCCCCCTGCTGGTGACAGCACTTTATATGAGCGAGCAGAGTGCCCCCTGCTGGTGACAGCACTGTATATGAGTGAGCAGAGCGCCTGCTGGTGACAGCACTTTATATGAGTGAGCAGAGCGCCCCCTGCTGGTGACAGCACTTTATATGAGCCAGCAGAGCGCCCCCTGCTGGTGACAGCACTTTATATGAGGGAGCAGAGCGCCCCCTGCTGGTGACAGCACTTTATATGAGCGAGCAGAGCGCCCCCTGCTGGTGACAGCACTTTATATGAGCGAGCAGAGCGCCCCCTGCTGATGACAGCATTTTATATGAGTGAGCAGAGCGCCCCCTGCTGGTGACAGCACTGTATATGAGCAAGCAGGGCGCCCGCTGGTGACAGCACTTTATATGAGCGAGCAGAGAGCCCCCTGCTGGTGACAGCACTGTATATGAGCGAGCAGAGCGCCCCCTGCTGGTGACAGCACTTTATATGAGCGAGCAGAGAGCCCCCTGCTGGTGACAGCACTGTATATGAGCGAGCAGAGCGCCCCCTGCTGGTGACAGCACTTTATATGAGGCAGCAGAGCGCCCCCTGCTGGTGACAGCACTTTATATGAGGGAGCAGAGCGCCCCCTGCTGGTGACAGCACTTTATATGAGCGAGCAGAGAGCCCCCTGCTGGTGACAGCACTGTATATGAGGGAGCAGAGCGCCTGCTGGTGACAGCACTTTATATGAGGGAGCAGAGCGCCCCCTGCTGGTGACAGCACTTTATATGAGCCAGCAGAGCGCCTGCTGGTGACAGCACTTTATATGAGGGAGCAGAGCGCCCCCTGCTGGTGACAGCACTTTATATGAGCGAGCAGAGCGCCCCCTGCTGGTGACAGCACTTTATATGAGCGAGCAGAGCGCCCCCTGCTGGTGACATCACTTTATATGAGCGAGCAGAGCGCCCCCTGCTGGTGACAGCACTTTATATGAGGGAGCAGGGCGCCTGCTGGTGACAGCACTTTATATGAGGGAGCAGAGCGCCCCCTGCTGGTGACAGCACTTTATATGAGCGAGCAGAGCGCCCCCTGCTGGTGACAGCACTTTATATGAGCGAGCAGAGCGCCCCCTGCTGGTGACATCACTTTATATGAGCGAGCAGAGCGCCTGCTGGTGACAGCACTTTATATGAGGGAGCAGAGCGCCCCCTGCTGGTGACAGCACTTTAAATGAGCGAGCAGAGCGCCCCCTGCTGGTGACAGCACTTTATATGAGCGAGCAGAGCGCCCCCTGCTGGTGACATCACTTTATATGAGCGAGCAGAGCGCCCGCTGGTGACAGCACTGTATATGAGCGAGCAGAGCGCCCCCTGCTGGTGACTGCACTTTATATGAGCGAGCAGAGCGCCCCCTGCTGGTGACAGCACTGTATATGAGCCAGCAGAGCGCCTGCTGGTGACAGCACTGTATATGAGCGAGCAGAGCGCCTGCTGGTGACAGCACTTTATATGAGCGAGCAGAGCGACCCCTGCTGGTGACAGCACTGTATATGAGTGAGCAGAGCGCCCCCTGCTGGTGACAGCACTTTATATGAGCCAGCAGAGCGCCTGCTGGTGACAGCACTTTATATGAGCGAGCAGAGCGCCCCCTGCTGGTGACTGCACTTTATATGAGCGAGCAGAGCGCCCCCTGCTGGTGACTGCACTTTATATGAGCGAGCAGAGCGCCCCCTGCTGGTGACAGCACTTTATATGAGCGAGCAGAGCGCCCCCTGCTGGTGACTGCACTTTATATGAGCGAGCAGAGCGCCTGCTGGTGACAGCACTGTATATGAGCGAGCAGAGTGCCCCCTGCTGGTGACAGCACTTTATATGAGCGAGCAGAGCGCCCCCTGCTGGTGACAGCACTTTATATGAGCGAGCAGAGCGCCCCCTGCTGGTGACATCACTTTATATGAGCGAGCAGAGCGCCCCCTGCTGGTGACAGCACTTTATATGAGCGAGCAGAGCGCCCCCTGCTGGTGACAGCACTTTATATGAGCGAGCAGAGCGCCCCCTGCTGGTGACTGCACTTTATATGAGCGAGCAGAGCGCCCCCTGCTGGTGACAGCACTTTATATGAGCCAGCAGAGCGCCCCCTGCTGGTGACAGCACTGTATATGAGTGAGCAGAGCGCCCCCTGCTGGTGACAGCACTTTATATGAGCGAGCAGAGCGCCTGCTGGTGACAGCACTGTATATGAGCGAGCAGAGCGCCCCCTGCTGGTGACTGCACTTTATATGAGCGAGCAGAGCGCCTGCTGGTGACAGCACTGTATATGAGCGAGCAGAGCGCCCCCTGCTGGTGACTGCACTTTATATGAGCGAGCAGAGCGCCCCCTGCTGGTGACAGCACTTTATATGAGCCAGCAGAGCGCCCCCTGCTGGTGACAGCACTGTATATGAGCGAGCAGAGTGCCCCCTGCTGGTGACAGCACTTTATATGAGCGAGCAGAGCGCCCCCTGCTGGTGACAGCACTTTATATGAGCGAGCAGAGCGCCCCCTGCTGGTGACAGCACTTCATATGTTATTACAGGTTATACGTCTCCTGACCTTCATCATCTCATGGTGTCCCCGCGGCTCCGTGTCTCTGTTGGTCGGTAAGTGCCGGGGTGAGGAGGCCGTTTGCTCTGAGCCTATGGATTCCTGATAGTTCAGATTTAACTCTTTCAGTCCCTTTTTCCTGGTGAACTCTAGGCCTGGCCTCAGGTAAAGTTTTGGTAGTTGCTGTGGAGTTCAGGGGCGCAGATTTAAAGGGACGCGAGAATGATTGTAAAGAGCAGCGTTTCCCATCCAGGTGGATCCCTGACGTCAGTATACGGCTCGTCACATGATGGCAGCACTACCTCCTTCTGCAGATTATTACACCTCCGGCCTCTCTGCAGAGCTCTGCCCCTTTACTTGCTGACCTCATCATCTTCTTGGGATATGTGGCTGCCACTGACCTCGTCTGGCTTCTGTGACGTTGTGCGGAGAGCTGTGCAGCCTCCTGCCTGGCATTGAGCTCACCACTGGCCTCGGGGGTGATGTTACTGAATGTGTGCCCTAGGGTCAGTGACTGATCACAGGGTCCTCCCTGCCAGGCTGATCATTGGGAAGCTGGTGACATGATCTGATCTTCTCCATGTTAGTGATGGATCCTCCGGAGCTGCACTCCATACTGATTCCGGGTCCTATTAGAACAATGTCTTCTCCGCAGCAGCGTCTGTGCTGACTGATCAGTACTGGACCCTGTCATCATTGGCTCTAATGGCTCAGGCCCTTCACTCAATACCATTAGCCCTGGGGAGAGCCCCTTTAATCAATGTGCCTAGAGGGCCCCCTTACACAGGCAACGCCGCACCCTCTGAATAATAATTTTTATATAGCGCCAACATATTCTGTGGGCCCATTATACTGTATGGAGGACTATGTGGAGCCATTATACTGTATGGAGGACTATGTGGGGCCATTATACTGTATGGAGCACTATGTGGGGCCATTATACTATATGGAGGACTATGTGGGGCCATTATACTGTATGGAGGACTATGTGGGGCCATTATACTATATGGAGGACTATGTGGGGCCATTATACTGTATGGAGGACTATGTGGGGCCCATTATACTGTATGGAGGACTATGTGGAGCCATTATACTGTATGGAGGACTATGTGGGGCCCATTATACTGTATGGAGGACTATGTGGAGCCATTATACTGTATGGAGGACTATGTGGGGCCATTATACTGTATGGAGGACTATGTGGGGCCATTATACTGTATGGAGGACTATGTGGGCCCATTATACTGTATGGAGCACTATGTGGAGCCCATTATACTGTATGGAGGACTATGTGGGACCATTATACTGTATGGAGGACTATGTGGGGCCATTATACTGTATGGAGGACTATGTGGGGCCATTATACTATATGGAGGACTATGTGGGGCCATTATACTGTATGGAGGACTATGTGGGGCCCATTATACTGTATGGAGGACTATGTGGAGCCATTATACTGTATGGAGGACTATGTGGGGCCATTATACTGTATGGAGCACTATGTGGAGCCCATTATACTGTATGGAGGACTATGTGGGGCCATTATACTGTATGGAGTACTATGTGGGGCCATTATACTGTATGAAGGACTATGTGAGGCCATTATACTGTATGGAGGACTATGTGGGCCCATTATACTGTATGGAGGACTATGTGGGCCCATTATACTGTATAGAAGACTATGTGGGGCCATTATACTGTATGAAGGACTATGTGAGGCCATTATACTGTATGGAGGACTATGTGGGCCCATTATACTGTATGGAGGGCTATGTGGGGCCCATTATACTGTATAGAAGACTATGTGGGGCCCATTATACTGTATGGAGTACTATGTGGGGCCATTATACTGTATGAAGGACTATGTGAGGCCATTATACTGTATGGAGGACTATGTGGGGCCATTATACTGTATGGAGGACTATGTGGGCCCATTATACTGTATAGAAGACTATGTGGGGCCCATTATACTGTATGAAGGACTATGTGAGGCCATTATACTGTATGGAGGACTTTGTGGGCCCATTATACTGTATGGAGGACTGTGTGGGCCCATTATACTGTATGGAGGACTATGTGGGCTCATTATACTGTATGGAGGACTATGTGGGGCCATTATACTATATGGAGGACTATGTGGGGCCATTATACTGTATGGAGGACTATGTGGGGCCATTATACTATATGGAGGACTATGTGGGGCTCATTATACTGTATGGAGGACTATGTGGGGCCCATTATACTGTATGGAGGACTATGTGGAGCCATTATACTGTATGGAGGACTATGTGGGGCCATTATACTGTATGGAGCACTATGTGGGGCCATTATACTGTATGGAGCACTATGTGGGGCCATTATACTGTATGGAGGACTATGTGGGGCTCATTATTCTGTATGGAGGACCATGTGGAGCCCATTATACTGTGTGGAGGACTATGTGGGGGTCATTATACTGTATGGAGGACTATGTGGGGGTCATTATACTGTATGGAGGACTATGTGGGGCCCATTATACTGTATGGAGGTCTATGTGGGGCCATTATACTGTATGGAGCACTATGTGGGGCCATTATACTGTATGGAGGACTATGTGGGGCTCATTATTCTGTATGGAGGACCATGTGGAGCCCATTATACTGTGTGGAGGACTATGTGGGGGTCATTATACTGTATGGAGGACTATGTGGGGCTCATTATTCTGTATGGAGGACTATGTGGGGCCATTATACTGTATGGAGGACTATGTGGGGGTCATTATACTGTATGGAGGACCATGTGGAGCCCATTATACTGTGTGGAGGACTATGTGGGGGTCATTATACTGTATGGAGGACTATGTGGGGCTCATTATTCTGTATGGAGGACCATGTGGAGCCCATTATACTGTGTGGAGGACTATGTGGGGGTCATTATACTGTATGGAGGACTATGTGGGGGTCATTATACTGTATGGAGGACTATGTGGGGTCATTATACTGTATGGAGGACCATGTGGGACCATTATACTGTATGGAGGACTATGTGGGGCCATTATACCGTCTGGGGGACCATGTGGGGCCCATTATACTGTATACTGGTTGGCCCATGACTTGGTCTAAGTTTTTCCTTTTGGCCCTGTGTGTTTTGACTGTGACATCGCTTTCCTTGTGCGGGGGCTTTGCTCTGATTTTCCCGAGGCCCCCGTTCTTTTACCAGGGTCTGGCGGCGATGCTGAGGCCTCCTGCTCGGGATCAATACCCGGCTGCTCCGCGCTCGGCTCCCGGAGACCTCGCTGTCACTTCTGTTGCTGAGGATTTGTCTTGTGAAATCCCGGGAAGATGAATATTAAAGATTTCTCCTAACAGATTCCGATCCGAGAAACAGAAGAAAACGGCTCCACGACTCCTGTACCAACAGACCCCGACTGCGAATACCACCCAGATATCATCCCAAAACATATCACTTATCCTGCACTAATCGTGTCGTGTCCTCCAGTCACCTCCAGAGCTGCAGTCACTATTCTGCTGTTACATCATGTCGTATCCTCCAGTTACCTCCAGAGCTGCACTCACTATTCTGCTGTTACATCGTGTCTTATCCTCCAGTCACCTCCAGAGCTGCAGTCACTATCCTGCTGTTACATCGTGTCTTATCCTCCAGTCACCTCCAGAGCTGCAGTCACTATTCTGCTGTTACATCTGTCTTATCCTCCAGTCACCTCCAGAGCTGCACTCACTATTCTGCTTTTACATCTGTCTTATCCTCCAGTCACCTCCAGATCTGCGCTCACTATTCTGCTGTTACATCTGTCTGATCCTCCAGTCACCTCCAGAGCTGCACTCACTATTCTGCTGTTACATCGTGTCTTATCCTCCAGTCACCTCCAGAGCTGCACTCACTATTCTGCTGTTACATTGTGTCTTATCCTCCAGTCACCTCCAGAGCTGCACTCACTATTCTGCTGTTACATCGTGTCTTATCCTCCAGTCACCTCCAGAGCTGCACTCACTATTCTGCTGTTACATTGTGTCTTATCCTCCAGTCACCTCCAGAGCTGCAGTCACCATTCTGCTGTTTTATCATATCTTATACACTAGTCACATCTAGAGCTGCACTAACCATGTTCTAATACTCCAGTCACATGACTGGGGGACAAAATCAATCTGACAAGTTTCCTTTTAACCTCATATAGAAGTACACACTCCTCCCAGAATGCACAGCAGCAGCAGACGCGGTGTCCTAGGAGCGCCACTAACCTGTAGGTTTTCTCCAGTGTCTGGACGTGTCCCAATTGCAACCAGCAGAACTGTAAATGCAGCTTTGAATGTGACTGGAGTTAGGCTATGCGCACACTGTGCGTCTTTTATGTGGCAATTCCGCACGGAATTGGCCTCAGAAACGCATTGCAATCCTTATCCCATGATTTCCTATGAGATTTAGGCAGATCTGTGCACATGATCAGGATTTTTCCTGACTGAATTTCATGTACTATTCATGGTAACTACTACACATCACACTGGTAATGATTGTCTTCAGCCACCACTAGGGGGAGCTCCCTGTATACAGAGATACATGATAAGATTCTGTCTGCAGCCACCACTAGGGGGAGCTCCCTGTATACAGAAATACATGATAAGATCCTGTCCGCAGCCACCACTAGGGGGAGCTCCCTGTATACAGAGATACATGATAAGATCCTATCTACAGCCACCACTAGGGGGAGCTCCCTGTATACAGAGATACATGATAAGATTCTGTTTGCAGCCACCACTAGGGGGAGCTCCCTGTATACAGAGATACATGATAAGATCCCATCTGCAGCCACCACTAGGGGGAGCTCCCTGTATACAGAAATACATGATAAGATCCTGTCCGCAGCCAACACTAGGGGAAGTTCCCTGTATACAGAAATACATGATAAGATCCTGTCTGCAGTCACCATTAGGGGGAGCTCCCTGTATGCAGAGATACATGATATTCTGTCTGCAGCCACCACTAGGGGGAGCTCCCTGTATACAGAGATACATGATAAGATTCTGTCTGCAGTCACCATTAGGGGGAGCTCCCTGTATACAGAGATACATGATAAGATTCTGTCTGCAGTCACCACTAGGGGGAGCTTCCTTTATACAGAGATACATGATAAGATCCTGTCTGCAGCCACCATTAGGGGGAGCTCCCTGTATACAAAGATACATGATAAGATCCTGTCTGCAGCCACCACTAGGGGGAGCTTCCTGTATACAGAGATACATGATAAGATCCTGTCTGCAGCCACCACTAGGGGGAGCTCCCTGTATACAGAGATACATGATAAGATCCTGTCTGCAGCCACCACTAGGGGGAGCTCCCTGTATACAGAGATACATGATAAGATCCTGTCTGCAGCCACCACTAGGGGGAGCTCCCTGTATACAGAGATACATGATAAGATTCTGTCAGCAGCCACCACTAGGGGGAGCTCCCTGTATACAGAGATACATGATAAGATCCTGTCTGCAGTCACCACTAGGGGGAGCTCCTGTATACAGAGATACATGATAAGATCCTGTCTGCAGCCACCACTAGTGGGAGCTCCCTGTATACAGAGATACATGATAAGATCCTGTCTGCAGCCACCACTAGGGGGAGCTCCCTGTATACAGAGATACATGATAAGATCCTGTCTGCAGCTACCACTAGGGGGAGCTCCCTGTATACAGAGATACATGATAAGATCCTGTCTGCAGCCACCACTAGGGGGAGCTCTCTGTATACAGAGATACATGATAAGATCCTGTCTGCAGCCACCACTAGGGGGAGCTCCCTGTATACAGAGATACATGATAAGATCCTGTCTGCAGCCACCACTAGGGGGAGCTTCCTGCATACTGAGATACATGATAAGATTCTGTCTGCAGCCACCACTAGGGGCAGCTCCCTGTATACAGAGATACATGACAAGATTCTGTCTGCAGTCACCACTAGGGGGAGCTTCCTGTATACAGAGATACATGATAATATTCTGTGCAGCCACCACTAGGGGGAGCTCCCTGTATACAGAGATACAAGATAAGATCCTGTCTGCAGCCACCACTAGGGGGAGCTCTCTGTATACAGAGATACATGATAAGATTCTTTCTGCAGCCACCACTAGGGGGTGCTCCCTGTATACAGAGATTCGTGATAAGATCCTGTCTGCAGTCACCACTAGGGGGAGCTCCCTGTATACAGAGATACATGATAAGATTATGTCTGCAGACACCACTAGAGGGAGCTCCCTGTATACAGAGATACATGATAAGATCCTGTCTGCAGCCACCACTAGGGGGAGCTCCCTGTATACAGAGATACATGATAAGATCCTGTCTGCAGCCACCACTAGGGGGAGCTCCCTGAATACAGTGATACATGATAAGATCCTGTCTGCAGCCATCACTAGGGGGAGCTCCCTGTATACAGAGATACACGATAAGATCCTGTCTGCAGCCACCACTAGAGGGAGCTCCCTGTATACAGAGATACATGATAAGATCCTGTCTGCAGCCACCACTAGGGGGAGCTCCCTGTATACAGAGATACACGATAAGATCCTGTCTGCAGCCACCACTAGGGGGAGCTCCCTGTATACAGAGATACATGACAAGATCCTGTCTGCAGTCACCACTAGGGGCAGCTCCCTGTATACAGAGATACATGACAAGATTCTGTCTGCAGTCACCACTAGGGGGAGCTTCCTGTATACAGAGATACATGATAATATTCTGTGCAGCCACCACTAGGGGGAGCTCCCTGTATACAGAGATACAAGATAAGATCCTGTCTGCAGCCACCACTAGGGGGAGCTCTCTGTATACAGAGATACATGATAAGATTCTTTCTGCAGCCACCACTAGGGGGTGCTCCCTGTATACAGAGATTCGTGATAAGATCCTGTCTGCAGTCACCACTAGGGGGAGCTCCCTGTATACAGAGATACATGATAAGATTATGTCTGCAGACACCACTAGAGGGAGCTCCCTGTATACAGAGATACATGATAAGATCCTGTCTGCAGCCACCACTAGGGGGAGCTCCCTGTATACAGAGATACATGATAAGATCCTGTCTGCAGCCACCACTAGGGGGAGCTCCCTGTATACAGAGATACACGATAAGATCCTGTCTGCAGCCACCACTAGGGGGAGCTCCCTGTATACAGAGATACACGATAAGATCCTGTCTGTAGCCACCACTAGGGGGAGTTCCCTGTATACAGAGATACATGATAAGATCCTGTCTGCAGCCACCACTAGGGGGAGCTTCCTGTATACAGAGATACATGATAAGATTCTGTCTGCTGACACCACTAGGGGGAGCTCCCTGTATACAGAGATACATGATAAGATCCTGTCTGCAGCCACCACTAGGGGGAGCTTCCTGTATACAGAGATACATGATAAGATCCTGTCTGCAGCCACCACTAGGGGGTGCTCCCTGTATACAGAGATACATGATAAGATTCTGTCTGCTGACACCACTAGGGGGAGCTCCCTGTATACAGAGATACATGATAAGATCCTGTCTGCAGCCACCACTAGGGGGAGCTTCCTGTATACAGAGATACATGATAAGATTCTGTCTGCAGCCACCACTAGGGGGAGCTCCATGTATACAGAGATACATGATAAGATTCTGTCTGCTGACACCACTAGGGGGAGCTCCCTGTATACGGAGATACATGATAAGATCCTATCTGCAGCCACCACTAGGGGGAGCTCCCTGTATACAGAGATACATGATAAGATCCTGTCTGCAGCCACCACTAGGTCGGTTCCGTTTAGTTGTTATTATAGTCGGATTCTTTAGATTTAAAGGCACAGACCCCCTTTTTCCTGTCCTATTGGTGAATCATTGTGTCCTCCCCAGCAGCAGTATCTTGAGGTTTTGGATGAGTGATTGGGCGCTGATCACATGTATCACGCGGCGCCGCTGTCACTTATTGATGATTTCTTCCTTTCTTGAGTATAATTTGGAAGATGAATAAGGATCGTGTCTTATGAAGCCTGGGACACCTCCAAGCAGTCAGCAATCCGCTGCTGTGTGTATGGGGGTCCTCCACACACTGCAAACCTTCCTCTGCTCTCTGCAAACCTTTCTATGGGGGTCCTCTGCTCTCTGCAGACTATTCCTCCTGCTCTTGTCTATGGGGATTTCTGCTCTCTGCAGACCATTCTTCCTGCTCTTGTCTATGGGGGTCCTCTGCTCTCTGCAGACTATTCCTCCTGCTCTTGTCTATGGGGGTCCTCTGCTCTCTGCAGACTATTCCTCCTGCTCTTGTCTACGGGGATTTCTGCTCTCTGCAGACCATTCCTCCTGCTCTTGTCTACGGCGGTCCTCTGCTCTCTGCAGACTATTCCTCCTGCTCTTGTCTACGGGTATTTCTGCTCTCTGCAGACCATTCCTCCTGCTCTTGTCTACGGCGGTCCTCTGCTCTCTGCAGACTATTCCTCCTGCTCTTGTCTACGGGGATTTCTGCTCTCTGCAGACCATTCTTCCTGCTCTTGTCTATGGCGGTCCTCTGCTCTCTGCAGACTATTCCTCCTGCTCTTGTCTACGGGGATTTCTGCTCTCTGCAGACCATTCCTCCTGCTCTTGTCTATGGTGGTCCTCTGCTCTCTGCAGACTATTCCTCTTGCTCTTGTTCACGGGGATTTCTGCTCTCTGCAGACCATTCCTCCTGCTCTTGTCTACGGCGGTCCTCTGCTCTCTGCAGACTATTCCTCCTGCTCTTGTCTGCGGGGATTTCTGCTCTCTGCAGACCATTCTTCCTGCTCTTGTCTATGGGGGTCCTCTGCTCTCTGCAGACTATTCCTCCTGAGCTTGTCTATGGGGGTCCTCTGCTCTCTGCAGACTATTCCTCCTGAGCTTGTCTATGGGGGTACTCTGCTCTCTGCAGACTATTCCTCCTCCTCCTTCTCTTGTCTATGGGGGTACTCTGCTCTCTGCAGACTATTCCTCCTGAGCTTGTCTATGGGGGTACTCTGCTCTCTGCAGACTATTCCTCCTCCTCCTTCTCTTGTCTATGGGGGTACTCTGCTCTCTGCAGACTATTCCTCCTGAGCTTGTCTATGGGGGTCCTCTGCTCTCTGCATACTATTCCTCCTGAGCTTGTCTATGGGGGTTCTCTGCCCTCTGCAGACTATTCCTCCGGAGCTTGTCTATGGGGGACTTCTGCTCTCTGCAGACCCCTTTTCCTGCCCTTTGCTACATTGTATCTATGATGTTTCCTGTTTCCTTCTCTGTGATACAATGTATAAACCCTTCGGATATTCTAACCCTCCGCCTCACACGGTGCAGTTCTGCGACTCTCCTCCGGGCCGCGCTCCTCTCTTCTTCCTCGATGATGAAGGATCTCGTGTTTCTCAGAATTTCCCGCAGATTCCTGGATTCCGGCTGATTCCACGTGAATGAAGTCAGATTCTTTTATATCAGACGACGGCTTTTATTACTAACAATGGTCTCGTAATTTCCCCCCAGAGGTTCCAAAGTGCTATATATAGCAGAGCCCCCTCCTAGCCCCCCGCTCCTGTAGGAATAAGCTGCATCACTTATAGGGGAACTCATCCATAAGGGGGCAAAGGCGACCTATGTAGAAGGGTTAGAGCCCCGTGGAGCCTATAGAGAGGGGCCCCTGCTGTGATCGGCCCCGAGGGAAGCAGCTGACATCTCCCCTGAAGGAGCTAACAAGGCAGCAAGCACTCACAAGACCCTCCTGTGTCAGAATGGTCAGGGGGCTGTGCAGCAGCTCTGGGGGTCCCGGTATAGTGAGATCTGCAGTGATTAAGTACAGGAGACTGAGAACCATGATCGCTTCACAACGAGGAATTCAGGGAGAAGAGCACTAAAATGCTCGAGTGCTCGGTCCAAGTAACGAGCCCAATGTAAGTCTATGGGAAAAAACGAACATTTTTCAGGCGGCTCCCCCACCCCGGCGGTCTGCAGAGGCCCTAAAAATTGCCCAAATCGATGGGAACAGTGCTCAAATGACATGGGAACAGCATGGGGAAGACCCCTGGAAGCATTTCTGACTCCTCCCAGGTCACTGTTGTCAACAACGTTGTCAGAGGCATTACGCCACCTTTACTGACTCACAATAAAACATACAAAAAGCCAAAACGGATTTTCCTGGAATCAAGCTGGAAAATTATCTACAGAGCAAAAAAAATCGCTAGCCACATTAATTCCCCCAAAATGTTATACATACATCAATGCTAAAAAAAAAAAATCAGATGGTATCCGCCCCTTAAAAGATGATAATAACAAGATAATTATAGAGGACAAAGAAAAGGCTGAGATATTAAACAGGCACTTTTCATCCATGTTCACCAACGAACCGTCTGCTCCAAGGATCTTTCAACAGGGCAAAAATGAAAAGTTCACCACCTGATATAACTGGTGTAACACAAAAAGAAGTACGCCTGCGACTGAGCAAATTAAACATTGACAAATCCCCGGCCCAGACGGTATTCACCCACGGATACTGAGGGAGCTGAGCTCAGTATATGACAGACCGCTGTATCTTATATTCTTAGACTCTGTTGTAACAGGGGTAGTGCTTCAGGATTGGAGGAGGCTGATGTGGTACCGATATTTAAGAAAGGTAAGAAGGTGGATCCAGGTAACTACCATCGGGTAAGTCTGACATCAGTTGTGTGTGATGTATATGAGGGCATCATAAGAGACGACCTGCAGAGTTATATCACAGAGAATAATATAATAAATGATAATCAGCGCGGATTCATGAAGTATCGGTCGTGTCTGACAACATGTCGGGTCTATGAGGAGGTGAGTGCAGATCTGGATGGTGGATGCGGCTGATGGGATTTATCTGGACTCTGATCCTGCAGCACATAACAGCCTTATACTGAAGCTCCAGGAGCCGGGACTGGGGGGGACTGTATGCAGATGGGGGAGGAACGGGCTAAATGATAGGAAACAAAGGGTCGCCATAAATGATACGTTCTCTAAATGGGATATAGTCAGCAGTGGGGACCGCAGGGATCCGTACCGGGAGCAGTGGGGACCGCAGGGATCTGTACCGGGAGCAGTGGGGACCGCAGGGATCTGTACTGGGAGCAGTGGGGGCCTTGGGGATCTGTACCGGGAGCAGTGAGGACCGCAGGGATCTGTACTGGGAGCAGTGGGGACCGCAGGGATCTGTACTGGGAGCAGTGGGGGCCGCAGGGATCTGTTCCGGGAGCAGTGGGGACCGCAGGGATCTGTACTGGGAGCAGTGGGGACCGCAGGGATCTGTACTGGGAGCAGTGGGGACAGCAGGGATCTGTACTGGGAGCAGTGGGGACCGCAGGGATCTGTACTGGGAGCAGTGGGGACCGCAGGGATCTGTACTGGGAGCAGTGGGGACCGCAGGGATCTGTACTTTGAGCAGTGGGGACCGCAGGGATCTGTTCCGGGTGCAGTAGGGACCGCAGGGATCTGTACTGGGAGCAGTGAGGGCCGCAGGGATCTGTACTGGAAGCAGTGGGGACCGCAGGGATCTGTACCGGGAGCAGTGAGGGCCGCAGGGATCTGTACCGGGAGCAGTGGGGGCCGCAGGGATCTGTACTGGGAGCAGTGGGGACCGCAGGGATCTGTACTGGAAGCAGTGGGGACCGCAGGGATCTGTACTCGGAGCAGCGGGGACCGCAGGGATCTGCACCGGGAGCAGTGGGGGCCGCAGGGATCTGTACCGGGAGCAGTGGGGACAGCAGGGATCTGTACTGGGAGCAGTGGGGGCCGCAGGGATCTGTACCGGGAGCAGTGGGGACCGCAGGGATCTGTACTGGGAGCAGTCAGGGCCGCAGGGATCTGTACTGGGAGCAGTGGGGACCGCAGGGATCTGTACCGGGAGCAGTGAGGACCGCAGGGATCTGTACTGGGAGCAGTGGGGGCCGCAGGGATCTGTACCGGGAGCAGTGGGGACAGCAGGGATCTGTACCGGGAGCAGTGGGGGCCGCAGGGATCTGTACCGGGAGCAGCGGGGACCGCAGGGATCTGCACCGGGAGCAGTGGGGGCCACAGGGATCTGTACTGGGAGCAGCGGGGACCGCAGGGATCTGTACTGGGAGCAGTGGGGACCGCAGGGATCTGTACTGGAAGCAGTGGGGACCGCAGGGATCTGTACTCGGAGCAGCAGGGACCGCAGGGATCTGCATCGGGAGCAGTGGGGGCCGCAGGGATCTGTACTGGGAGCAGTGAGGACCGCAGGGATCTGCACTGGGAGCAGTGAGGGCCGCAGGGATCTGTACTGGGAGCAGTGGGGACCGCAGGGATCTGTACTGGGAGCAGTGAGGGCCGCAGGGATCTGTACCGGGAGCAGTGGGGGCCGCAGGGATCTGTACCGGGAGCAGTGGGGACCGCAGGGATCTGTACCGGGAGCAGTGGGGACCGCAGGGATCTGTACTGGGAGCAGTGGGGACCGCAGGGATCTGTACTGGAAGCAGTGGGGACCGCAGGGATCTGTACTCGGAGCAGCGGGGACCGCAGGGATCTGCACCAGGAGCAGTGGGGACCGCAGGGATCTGTACTGGGAGCAGTGAGGGCCGCAGGGATCTGTACTGGGAGCAGTGGGGACCGCAGGGATCTGTACTGGGAGCAGTCAGGGCCGCAGGGATCTGTACTGGGAGCAGTGGGGACCGCAGGGATCTGTACCGGGAGCAGTGAGGACCGCAGGGATCTGTACTGGGAGCAGTGGGGACCGCAGGGATCTGTACTGGGAGCAGTGGGGGCCGCAGGGATCTGTACCGGGAGCAGTGGGGACAGCAGGGATCTGTACCGGGAGCAGCGGGGACCGCAGGGATCTGTACCGGGAGCAGTGGGGGCCACAGGGATCTGTACTGGGAGCAGCGGGGACCGCAGGGATCTGTACTGGGAGCAGTGGGGACCGCAGGGATCTGTACTGGAAGCAGTGGGGACCGCAGGGATCTGTACTCGGAGCAGCAGGGACCGCAGGGATCTGCATCGGGAGCAGTGGGGGCCGCAGGGATCTGTACTGGGAGCAGTGAGGACCGCAGGGATCTGCACTGGGAGCAGTGAGGGCCGCAGGGATCTGTACTGGGAGCAGTGGGGACCGCAGGGATCTGTACTGGGAGCAGTGAGGGCCGCAGGGATCTGTACCGGGAGCAGTGGGGGCCGCAGGGATCTGTACCGGGAGCAGTGGGGACCGCAGGGATCTGTACCGGGAGCAGTGGGGACCGCAGGGATCTGTACTGGGAGCAGTGGGGACCGCAGGGATCTGTACTGGAAGCAGTGGGGACCGCAGGGATCTGTACTCGGAGCAGCGGGGACCGCAGGGATCTGTACTGGGAGCAGTGAGGGCCGCAGGGATCTGTACTGGGAGCAGTGGGGACCGCAGGGATCTGTACTGGGAGCAGTCAGGGCCGCAGGGATCTGTACTGGGAGCAGTGGGGACCGCAGGGATCTGTACCGGGAGCAGTGAGGACCGCAGGGATCTGTACTGGGAGCAGTGGGGACCGCAGGGATCTGTACTGGGAGCAGTGGGGGCCGCAGGGATCTGTACCGGGAGCAGTGGGGACAGCAGGGATCTGTACCGGGAGCAGTGGGGACCGCAGGGATCTGTACCGGGAGCAGCGGGGACCGCAGGGATCTGTACCGGGAGCAGTGGGGGCCACAGGGATCTGTACTGGGAGCAGCGGGGACCGCAGGGATCTGTACTGGGAGCAGTGGGGACCGCAGGGATCTGTACTGGAAGCAGTGGGGACCGCAGGGATCTGTACTCGGAGCAGCGGGGACCGCAGGGATCTGCATCGGGAGCAGTGGGGGCCGCAGGGATCTGTACTGGGAGCAGTGAGGACCGCAGGGATCTGCACTGGGAGCAGTGAGGGCCGCAGGGATCTGTACTGGGAGCAGTGGGGACCGCAGGGATCTGTACTGGGAGCAGTGAGGGCCGCAGGGATCTGTACCGGGAGCAGTGGGGGCCGCAGGGATCTGTACCGGGAGCAGTGGGGACCGCAGGGATCTGTACCGGGAGCAGTGGGGACCGCAGGGATCTGTACCGGGAGCAGTGGGGACCGCAGGGATCTGTACTGGGAGCAGTGGGGACCGCAGGGATCTGTACCGGGAGCAGTGGGGGCCGCAGGGATCTGTACCGGGAGCGGTGGGGACCGCAGGGATCTGTACCGGGAGCGGTGGGGACCGCAGGGATCTGTACCGGGAGCAGTGGGGGCCGCAGGGATCTGTACCGGGAGCAGTGGGACCGCAGGGATCTGTACCGGGAGCAGTGGGGACCGCAGGGATCTGTACCGGGAGCAGTGGGGACCGCAGGGATCTGTACTGGGAGCAGTGGGGACCGCAGGGATCTGTACTGGGAGCAGTGGGGGACGCAGGGATCTGTACTGGGAGCAGTGGGGACTGCAGGGATCTGTACTGGGAGCAGTGAGGGCCGCAGGGATCTGTACTGGGAGCAGTGGGGGCCGCAGGGATCTGTATCGGGAGCAGTGGGGGCCGCTGGGATCTGTACTGGGAGCAGTGGGGGCCGCAGGGATCTGTACTGGGAGCAGTGGGGACCGCAGGGATCTGTACTGAGAGCAGTGGGGGCCGCAGGGATCTGTACCGGGAGCAGTGGGGGCCGCAGGGATCTGTACCGGGAGCAATGGGGACCGGAGGGATCTGTACCGGGAGCAGTGGGGACCGGAGGGATCTGCACTGGGAGCAGTGGGGACCGCAGGGATCTGTACTGGGAGCAGTGGGACCGCAGGGATCTGTACCGGGAGCAGTGGGGACCGCAGGGATCTGTACTGGGAGCAGTGGGGACCGCAGGGATCTGTACAGGGAGCAGTGGGGGCCGCAGGGATCTGTACTGGAAGCAATGGGGACCGCGGGGATCTGTACCGGGAGCAGTGGGGACCGCAGGGATCTGTACCGGGAGCAGTGGGGACCGCAGGTATCTGTACCGGGAGCAGTGGGGACCGCAGGGATCTGTACCGGGAGCAGTGGGGACCGCAGGGATCTGTACTGGGAGTAGTGGGGACCGCAGGGATCTGTACTCGGAGCAGCGGGGACCGCAGGGATCTGCACCGGGAGCAGTGGGGACCACAGGGATCTGTACTGGGAGCAGTGAGGGCCGCAGGGATCTGTACTGGGAGCAGTCAGGGCCGCAGGGATCTGTACCGGGAGCAGTGGGGACCGCAGGGATCTGTACCGGGAGCAGTGGGGACCGCAGGGATCTGTACTGGGAGCAGTGGGGACCGCAGGGATCTGTACTGGGAGCAGTGGGGACCGCAGGGATCTGTACTGGAAGCAGTGGGGACCGCAGGGATCTGTACTGGAAGCAGTGGGGACCGCAGGGATCTGTACTCGGAGCAGCGGGGACCGCAGGGATCTGCACCGGGAGCAGTGGGGACCGCAGGGATCTGTACTTTGAGCAGTGGGGTCCGCAGGGATCTGTACCGGGAGCAGTGGGGACCGCAGTGATCTGTACTGGGAGCAGTGGGGACCGCAGGGATCTGTACTCGGAGCAGTGGGGACCGCAGGGATCTGTACTGGGAGCAGTGGGGACCGCAGGGATCTGTACTGGGAGCAGTGGGGACCGCAGGGATCTGTACTGGAAGCAGTGGGGACCGCAGGGATCTGTACTCGGAGCAGCGGGGACCGCAGGGATCTGCACCAGGAGCAGTGGGGACCGCAGGGATCTGTACTGGGAGCAGTGGGGACCGCAGGGATCTGTACTGGGAGCAGTGAGGGCCGCAGGGATCTGTACCGGGAGCAGTGGGGACCGCAGGGATCTGTACTGGAAGCAGTGGGGGCCGCAGGGATCTGTACTGGGAGCAGTGGGGACCGCAGGGATCTGTACTGGGAGCAGTGGGGACCGCAGGGATCTGTACTGGGAGCAGTGAGGGCCGCAGGGATCTGTACCGGGAGCAGTGGGGACCGCAGGGATCTGTACCGGGAGCAGTGGGGACCGCAGGGATCTGTACTGGGAGCAGTGGGGGACGCAGGGATCTGTACTGGGAGCAGTGGGGACTGCAGGGATCTGTACTGGGAGCAGTGAGGGCCGCAGGGATCTGTACTGGGAGCAGTGGGGGCCGCAGGGATCTGTATCGGGAGCAGTGGGGGCCGCTGGGATCTGTACTGGGAGCAGTGGGGGCCACAGGGATCTGTACTGGGAGCAGTGGGGACCGCAGGGATCTGTACTGAGAGCAGTGGGGGCCGCAGGGATCTGTACCGGGAGCAGTGGGGGCCGCAGGGATCTGTACCGGGAGCAATGGGGACCGGAGGGATCTGTACCGGGAGCAGTGGGGACCGGAGGGATCTGCACTGGGAGCAGTGGGGACCGCAGGGATCTGTACTGGGAGCAGTGGGACCGCAGGGATCTGTACCGGGAGCAGTGGGGACCGCAGGGATCTGTACTGGGAGCAGTGGGGACCGCAGGGATCTGTACAGGGAGCAGTGGGGGCCGCAGGGATCTGTACTGGAAGCAATGGGGACCGCGGGGATCTGTACCGGGAGCAGTGGGGACCGCAGGGATCTGTACCGGGAGCAGTGGGGACCGCAGGTATCTGTACCGGGAGCAGTGGGGACCGCAGGGATCTGTACCGGGAGCAGTGGGGACCGCAGGGATCTGTACTGGGAGTAGTGGGGACCGCAGGGATCTGTACTCGGAGCAGCGGGGACCGCAGGGATCTGCACCGGGAGCAGTGGGGACCACAGGGATCTGTACTGGGAGCAGTGAGGGCCGCAGGGATCTGTACCGGGAGCAGTGGGGGCCGCAGGGATCTGTACCGGGAGCAGTGGGGACCGCAGGGATCTGTACTGGGAGCAGTGGGGACCGCAGGGATCTGTACTGGGAGCAGTGGGGACCGCAGGGATCTGTACTGGAAGCAGTGGGGACCGCAGGGATCTGTACTCGGAGCAGCGGGGACCGCAGGGATCTGCACCGGGAGCAGTGGGGACCGCAGGGATCTGTACTTTGAGCAGTGGGGTCCGCAGGGATCTGTACCGGGAGCAGTGGGGACCGCAGTGATCTGTACTGGGAGCAGTGGGGACCGCAGGGATCTGTACTCGGAGCAGTGGGGACCGCAGGGATCTGTACTGGGAGCAGTGGGGACCGCAGGGATCTGTACTGGGAGCAGTGGGGTCCGCAGGGATCTGTACTGGAAGCAGTGGGGACCGCAGGGATCTGTACTCGGAGCAGCGGGGACCGCAGGGATCTGCACCAGGAGCAGTGGGGACCGCAGGGATCTGTACTGGGAGCAGTGGGGACCGCAGGGATCTGTACTGGGAGCAGTGAGGGCCGCAGGGATCTGTACCGGGAGCAGTGGGGACCGCAGGGATCTGTACTGGAAGCAGTGGGGGCCGCAGGGATCTGTACTGGGAGCAGTGGGGACCGCAGGGATCTGTACTGGGAGCAGTGGGGACCGCAGGGATCTGTACTGGGAGCAGTGAGGGCCGCAGGGATCTGTACCGGGAGCAGTGGGGACCGCAGGGATCTGTACCGGGAGCAGTGGGGACCGCAGGGATCTGTACTGGGAGCAGTGGGGACCGCAGGGATCTGTACTAGGAGCAGTGGGGACCGCAGGGATCTGCACCAGGAGCAGTGAGGGCTGCAGGGATCTGTACTGGGAGCAGTGGGGACCGCAGGGATCTGTACCGGGAGCAGTGGGGACCGCAGGGATCTGTACCGGGAGCAGTGGGGACCGCAGGGATCTGTACTGGAAGCAGTGGGGGCCGCAGGGATCTGTACTGGGAGCAGTGGGGACCGCAGGGATCTGTACTGGGAGCAGTGGGGACCGCAGGGATCTGTACTGGGAGCAGTGGGGACCGCAGGGATCTGTACTGGGAGCAGTGGGGACCGCAGGGATCTGTACTGGGAGCAGTGGGGACCGCAGGGATCTGTACTGGAAGCAGTGGGGACCGCAGGGATCTGTACTCGGAGCAGCGGGGACCGCAGGGATCTGCACCGGGAGCAGTGGGGACCGCAGGGATCTGTACTTTGAGCAGTGCGGTCCGCAGGGATCTGTACCGGGAGCAGTGGGGACCACAGGGATCTGTACTGGGAGCAGTGGGGACCGCAGGAATCTGTACTGGGAGCAGTGGGGACCGCAGGGATCTGTACTGGAAGCAGTGGGGACCGCAGGGATCTGTACTCGGAGCAGCGGGGACCGCAGGGATCTGCACCGGGAGCAGTGGGGACCGCAGGGATCTGTACTTTGAGCAGTGCGGTCCGCAGGGATCTGTACCGGGAGCAGTGGGGACCGCAGGGATCTGTACTGGGAGCAGTGGGGACCGCAGGGATCTGTACTCGGAGCAGTGGGGACCGCAGGGATCTGTACTGGGAGCAGTGGGGGCCGCAGAGATCTGTACTGGGAGCGGTGGGGGCCGCAGGGATCTGTACCGGGAGCGGTGGGGGCCGCAGGGATCTGTACCGGGAGCGGTGGGGGCCGCAGGGATCTGTACTGGGAGCAGTGGGACCGCAGGGATCTGTACCGGGAGCAGTGGGGACCGCAGGGATCTGTACTGGGAGCAGTGGGGACCGCAGGGATCTGTACAGGGAGCAGTGGGGGCCGCAGGGATCTGTACTGGAAGCAGTGGAGACCGCAGGGATCTGTACTGGGAGCAGTGGGGGCCGCAGGGATCTGTACTGGAAGCAATGGGGACCGCGGGGATCTGTACCGGGAGCAGTGGGGACCGCGGGGATCTGTACCGGGAGCAGTGGGGACCGCAGGTATCTGTACCGGGAGCAGTGGGGACCGCAGGGATCTGTACTGGGAGCAGTGGGGGCCGCAGAGATCTGTACTGGGAGCGGTGGGGGCCACAGGGATCTGTACCGGGAGCGGTGGGGGCCGCAGGGATCTGTACTGGGAGCAGTGGGACCGCAGGGATCTGTACCGGGAGCAGTGGGGACCGCAGGGATCTGTACTGGGAGCAGTGGGGACCGCAGGGATCTGTACAGGGAGCAGTGGGGGCCGCAGGGATCTGTACTGGAAGCAGTGGAGACCGCAGGGATCTGTACTGGGAGCAGTGGGGGCCGCAGGGATCTGTACTGGAAGCAATGGGGACCGCGGGGATCTGTACCGGGAGCAGTGGGGACCGCGGGGATCTGTACCGGGAGCAGTGGGGACCGCGGGGATCTGTACCGGGAGCAGTGGGGACCGCAGGTATCTGTACTGGGAGCAGTGGGGACCGCAGGGATCTGTACTGGGAGTAGTGGGGACCGCAGGGATCTGTACTCGGAGCAGCGGGGACCGCAGGGATCTGCACCGGGAGCAGTGGGGACCGCAGGGATCTGTACTGGGAGCAGTGAGGGCCGCAGGGATCTGTACTGGGAGCAGTGGGGACCGCAGGGATCTGTACTGGGAGCAGTGAGGGCCGCAGGGATCTGTACCGGGAGCAGTGGGGGCCGCAGGGATCTGTACTGGGAGCAGTGGGGACCGCAGGGATCTGTACTGGGAGCAGTGGGGACCGCAGGGATCTGTACTGGGAGCAGTGGGGACCGCAGGTATCTGTACTGGAAGCAGTGGGGACCGCAGGGATCTGTACTCGGAGCAGTGGGGACCGCAGGGATCTGCACCGGGAGCAGTGGGGACCGCAGGGATCTGTACTTTGAGCAGTGGGGTCCGCAGGGATCTGTACTGGGAGCAGTGGGGACCGCAGGGATCTGTACAGGGAGCAGTGGGGGCCGCAGGGATCTGTACTGGAAGCAGTGGAGACCGCAGGGATCTGTACTGGGAGCAGTGGGGGCCGCAGGGATCTGTACTGGAAGCAATGGGGACCGCGGGGATCTGTACCGGGAGCAGTGGGGACCGCGGGGATCTGTACCGGGAGCAGTGGGGACCGCAGGTATCTGTACCGGGAGCAGTGGGGACCGCAGGGATCTGTACTGGGAGCAGTGGGGGCCGCAGAGATCTGTACTGGGAGCGGTGGGGGCCACAGGGATCTGTACCGGGAGCGGTGGGGGCCGCAGGGATCTGTACTGGGAGCAGTGGGACCGCAGGGATCTGTACCGGGAGCAGTGGGGACCGCAGGGATCTGTACTGGGAGCAGTGGGGACCGCAGGGATCTGTACAGGGAGCAGTGGGGGCCGCAGGGATCTGTACTGGAAGCAGTGGAGACCGCAGGGATCTGTACTGGGAGCAGTGGGGGCCGCAGGGATCTGTACTGGAAGCAATGGGGACCGCGGGGATCTGTACCGGGAGCAGTGGGGACCGCGGGGATCTGTACCGGGAGCAGTGGGGACCGCGGGGATCTGTACCGGGAGCAGTGGGGACCGCAGGTATCTGTACTGGGAGCAGTGGGGACCGCAGGGATCTGTACTGGGAGTAGTGGGGACCGCAGGGATCTGTACTCGGAGCAGCGGGGACCGCAGGGATCTGCACCGGGAGCAGTGGGGACCGCAGGGATCTGTACTGGGAGCAGTGAGGGCCGCAGGGATCTGTACTGGGAGCAGTGGGGACCGCAGGGATCTGTACTGGGAGCAGTGAGGGCCGCAGGGATCTGTACCGGGAGCAGTGGGGGCCGCAGGGATCTGTACTGGGAGCAGTGGGGACCGCAGGGATCTGTACTGGGAGCAGTGGGGACCGCAGGGATCTGTACTGGGAGCAGTGGGGACCGCAGGGATCTGTACTGGAAGCAGTGGGGACCGCAGGGATCTGTACTCGGAGCAGTGGGGACCGCAGGGATCTGCACCGGGAGCAGTGGGGACCGCAGGGATCTGTACTTTGAGCAGTGGGGTCCGCAGGGATCTGTACCGGGAGCAGTGGGGACCGCAGGGATCTGTACTGGGAGCAGTGGGGACCGCAGGGATCTGTACTCGGAGCAGTGGGGACCGCAGGGATCTGTACTGGGAGCAGTGGGGGCCGCAGAGATCTGTACTGGGAGCAGTGGGGGCCGCAGGGATCTGTACCGGGAGCGGTGGGAACCGCAGGGATCTGTACCGGGAGCGGTGGGGGCCGCAGGGATCTGTACCGGGAACGGTGGGGGCCGCAGGGATCTGTACTGGGAGCAGTGGGGACCGCAGGGATCTGTACCGGGAGCAGTGGGGGCCGCAGGGATCTGTACCGGGAGCAGTGGGGACCGCAGGGATCTGTACCGGGAGCAGTGGGGGCCGCAGGGATCTGTACCGGGAGCAGTGGGACCGCAGGGATCTGTACCGGGAGCAGTGGGGACCGCAGGAATCTGTACCGGGAGCAGTGGGGACCGCAGGGATCTGTACCGGGAGCAGTGGGGACCGCAGGGATCTGTACCGGGAGCAGTGGGGACCGCAGGGATCTGTACTAGGAGCAGTGGGGACCGCAGGGATCTGTACTGGGAGCAGTGGGGGCTGCAGGGATCTGTATCGGGAGCAGTGGGGGCCGCAGGGATCTGTACTGGGAGCAGTGGGGACCGCAGGGATCTGTACCGGGAGCAGTGGGGGCCGCAGGGATCTGTACCGGGAGCAGTGGGGACCGGAGGGATCTGTACCGGGAGCAGTGGGGACGGGAGGGATCTGCACTGGGAGCAGTGGGGACCGCAGGGATCTGCACTGGGAGCAGTGGGGGCCGCAGGGATCTGCACTGGGAGCAGTGGGGGCCGCAGGGATCTGCACTGGGAGCAGTGGGGACCGCAGGGATCTGTACTGGGAGCAGTGGGACCGCAGGGATCTGTACCGGGAGCAGTGGGGGCCGCAGGGATCTGTACAGGGAGCAGTGGGGGCCGCAGGGATCTGTACTGGAAGCAGTGGAGACCACAGGATCTGTACTGGGAGCAGTGGGGGCCGCAGGGATCTGTACCGGGAGCAGTGGGGACCGCAGGGATCTGTACCGGGAGCAGTGGGGACCGCAGGTATCTGTACCGGGAGCAGTGGAGACCGCAGGGATCTGTTCCGGGAGCAGTGGAGACCGCAGGGATCTGTACCGGGAGCAGTGGAGACCGCAGGGATCTGTACCGGGAGCAGTGGGGATCGCAGGGATCTGTACTGGGAGCAGTGAGGACCGCAGGGATCTGTACCGGGAGCAGTGGGGACCGCAGAGATCTGTACTGGGAGCAGTGGGGACCGCGGGGATCTGTACTGGGAGCAGTGGGGACCGCAGAGATCTGTACTGGGAGCAGTGGGGACCGCAGGGATCTGTACCAGGAGCAGTGGGGACCTCAGGGATCTGTGCCGGGAGCAGTGGGGACCGCAGGGATCTGTACAGGGAGCAGTGGGGACCGCAGGGATCTGTACAGGGAGCAGTGGGGACCGCAGGGATCTGTACCGGGAGCAGTGGGGACCGCAGGCATCTGTACCGGGAGGAGTGCGGACCGCAGAGATCTGTACCGGGAGCAGTAGGGGTTGCAGGGATCTGTACCGGGAGCAGTGGGGGTCGCAGGGATCTGTGCCGGGAGCAGTAGGGACCGCAGGGATCTGTACCGGGAGCAGTGGGGGCCGCAGGGATCTGTACCGGGAGCAGCGGGGACCGCAGGGATCTGTACCGGGAGCAGTGCAGACCGCAGGGATCGGTACCGGGAGCAGCGGGGACCGCAGGGATCTGTGCAGGGAGCAGTTGGGACCGCAGGGATCTGTGCCGGGAGCAGTGAGGACCGTAGGGATCTGTGCCGGGAGCAGTGCGGATCGCAAGGATCTGTACCGGGAGCAGTGGGGACCGCAGGGATCTGTACCGGGAGCAGTGCGGACCGCAGGGATCTGTACCGGGAGCAGTAGGGGTTGCAGGGATCTGTACCGGGAGCAGTGGGGGTCGCAGGGATCTGTGCCGGGAGCAGTAGGGACCGCAGGGATCTGTACCGGGAGCAGTGGGGGCCGCAGGGATCTGTACCGGGAGCAGCGGGGACCGCAGGGATCTGTACCGGGAGCAGTGCAGACCGCAGGGATCGGTACCGGGAGCAGCGGGGACCGCAGGGATCTGTGCAGGGAGCAGTTGGGACCGCAGGGATCTGTGCCGGGAGCAGTGAGGACCGCAGGGATCTGTGCCGCGAGCAGTGCGGACCGCTGGGATCTGTACCGGGAGCAGTGGGGATCGCAAGGATCTGTACCGGGAGCAGTGCGGACCGCAGGGATCTGTACCGGGAGCAGTGCGGACCACAGGGATCTGTACCGGGAGCAGTGGGGACCGCAGGGATCCGTACCGGGAGCAGTGCGGACCGCAGGGATCTGTGCCGGGAGCAGTGGGGACCGCAGGGATCTGTGCTGGGAGCAGTGGGGACCGCAGGGATCTGTACCGGGAGCAGTGGGGACCGCAGGGATCTGTACCGGGAGGAGTGCGGACCGCAGGGATCTGTACCGGGAGCAGTGGGGACCGCAGGGATCTGTACTGGGAGCAGTGGGGACCGCAGGGATCTGTACTGGGAGCAGTGGGGACCGCAGGGATCTGTGCAGGGAGCAGTGGGGACCGCAGGGATCTGTACTGGGAGCAGTGGGGACCGCAGGGATCTGTACCGGGAGCGGTGGGGACCGCAGGAATCTGTACCGGGAGCAGTGGGGAACTGTGGGAGCAATAATTAGAAGATGGAAGACATACAAGACCAGTGATAATCTCCCTCGATCTGAGGCTCCACACAAGATCTCACCCCGTGGGGTCAAAATGACCTCAAGAACGGTGATCAAAAATCCCAGAACCACACGGGGGGACCTAGTGAATGACCTGCAGAGAGCTGGGACCAACGTTACACAGGGTACCATCAGTAACACACTACACCACCAGGGACTCAGATACTACAGTGCCAGACGTGTCCCCCTGCTTAAGCCATTACATGTCCGGGCCCGTCTGAAGTTTGCTAGAGAGCATTTGGATGATCCAGAAGAGTATTGGGAGAATGTCATATGGTCAGATGAAACCAAAGTAGAACTGTTTGGTAGAAACACAACTCGTCGTGTTTGGAGGAGAAAGAATGCGGAGTTGCATCCAAAGAACACCATACCTACTGTGAAGCATGGGGGTGGCAACATCATGCTTTGGGTCTGTTTCTCTGCCAAGGGACCAGAACGACTGATCCGTGTACATGAAAGAATGAATGGCGCCATGTATCGTGAGATTTTGAGTGCAAACCTCCTTCCATCAGCAAGGGCATTGAAGATGAAACGTGGCTGGGTCTTTCAGCATGACAATGATCCCAAGCACACCGCCAGGGCAATGAAGGAGTGGCTTCGTAAGAAGCATTTCAAGGTCCTGGAGTGGCCTAGCCAGTCTCCAGATCTAAACCCTATAGAAAACCTTTGGAGGGAGTTGAAAGTCCGTGTTGTCCAGTGACTGCCCCAAAACATCACTGCTGTAGAGGAGATCTGCATGGAGGAATGGGCCAACATACCAGCAACAGTGTGTGCCAACCTTGTGAAGACTTACAGAAAACGTTTGACCTCTGTCATTACCAACAAAGGAAATATAACAAAGTATCGAGATGAACTTTCGTAATGGACCTAATACTTATTTTCTAACAAAATTTGAAAAACAATTTCTTTCCAAACCGGACAATGTGATTTTCAGGATTTGTTTTGTTATTTTGTCTCTCATAGTCGAGGTCGACCTATGATGTCAATTACAGGCCGACCTCATCTTTTTAAGTGGGAGAACTTGCACAATTGGGGGCTGATTAAATACTTTATTTCCCCACTGTAACCAAAAACAAAAATGCTCCTCCCCACCTTGGGCTATGTTCACACCTAGCATTTTTGATGCGTTTTTTGCACTTTTGCTTTGCTCTACATTCACCAGTAATTGTAATTTTAACATTTTACTACCTTATCTGGCCATGTGGTATGTGAGACATGATCAGACACATACTGTTTCATTTATAAAAGAGGGACTCTGAAAGTCACAAAGCCTATTTTTACAAGGCAACCAGGTGGCCCTTACTATTGTTAGAGGGCCATCAGCAGGCTATGCTTTGTTGTTCCCATTATTAAGGAGTGGGTCTCCTATATTGTTATTGCTTATGCAGCAAGTTCAAGGGCTGCCAAAAATTTGAACGCAACCCAATACCACTTTGAAGAGACGTAGAGAAGGGCCTCATTAAAAAAAATTGTTACCATTGTTACGGAATGAGTCTCCTATACTGGTAATGCCCATGCACTAAGTGCATGGGCTGAAAAACATTTACCCCTGGAGGGTATACATGAACATACCGTATACCATACGGAATGTTAGATCTAGGCTTCTAAAAAAAAAATGATGTGGGTGTTGCATCATGGTCACCCTGGTGATATGGTGGTGGAGGATGAGGATGAGGAGAAGGACAACAGAAAATAGATAAAATCAGGAAGCGTATACCCATGTCTGGATGTGACGAGGTGCATGGGAATAGACCCCCCCCAAAAAAAGCCACTGAATTTGACTTTATGTTCCGCTGCTATAATTTGGAGATAGTTCTCCAAATGATAGCAGCAAAGTTCTCCTTGTAGTGTGGGTCTAGAAATGTGACCAACCAGTAATTAGTGTTGGCCAAAATGTGTACAACATGTGTGCCAGACTGCCAAAAGCCAAGTCTTCCCTATCCTGACCAAAAGGACGATTGTCCATGCTCTCCTCCTCCTCGTTCTCCTTCTCCTCAGGCCATCCACGCTGAACAGGAGGTATGACTGTTGTGTGGGTAGCACCGTCTGTAGTGCAGGAAAACTGCTCCTGTTCCTCCTCCTCCTCATTATCGCCCAGTCCGTTTTGAGATGGGATGAGGCTGGGCTGTGTGGCATCCCCCTGTATGGTTCCTTGCTCCATCTCATCATGCTCAGCTTCAGAGCCGCCACCAGGTTCCGGCCATTGTCACACACGACCAAGCCTGGCTGTAGGTTCAGCAGTGACAGTGTTACAGCTTTCAACAACTCTTCAGCGGTGTGCAATTTGTCACATAAGCATATTAGCTTCAGCACAGCCTGTTGCCACTTGGCTGAGGCAGTGCTGCAGTGCTTCTGACTGATGTGGTCATTTCGGAGATGGAGGTTGAAGAGGAGGAGGTGCAGGAGTTGTAGAATGTGGGGGGCACCCTGATTGACCCAGGGCCCGCAATCCTCGGCATCGAGAGGACGTGTTCCATCCCAGGGTCCCAGCTTCCACTATATTAACCCAGTGTGCCGTCAGTGAGATGTACCGTCCCTGGCCACTTGTCCATGTGTCTTAGGTTAGGTGGACCTTCCCAGTAACTGCGTTGGTGAGGGCACGGGTAATGTTCTGGGACACATGCTTGTGTAAAGCAGGGACGGCACACCGGGAGAAATAGTGGCGACTGTGGACCGAGTACCGAGGGATGTCCGCTGCCATGAGGTTGTGGAAAGATTCCGTCTCCACCAGCCTAAAAGGCAACATTTCAAGTGCAAGCAGTCAAGAAATGTGGCAGTTTAGCGCCGTGGGTGGGTGGCTAAGTATTTGCGCTTGCGTTCAAAGGACTGGGATAGGAACAACTGAATGCTGCACTGGGACAACGACGTAGACTTGGTTGTTGATGGTGGTGGATGCGAGTGTGCAACGACAGGTGCAGGGCAGGAGGCATCTTCGCATGCACCATGGACAGGGGATTGGCTTGCACACACAACAGCGGAACAGGCAATGGTGTCACCCGCAGGCACTGTTCCTGGACCCTGGCATTCGGCCACCTAGTCGGGTGCTTTGCTGTCATGTGCCTGATCATGCTGGTGGTGGTCAGGCTGGTAATTTTGCAGCCCCTGCTGATGCTGGCCTGGCAGATGGATGTTGCAAATGGCCTTTTTGATGTTATCTGGACAGTCTTTAAAAAAGAGCCAGACTTTGGAAGACCTAAGAGTTGGACTCGCAACTTCCCTCGTGTTGGTGTTCCGGGAAACAGTTGCCCGCCTTGTGTCTGTGGCCACCACACTGCTTCTTCCTGCCTGTTGTGGTGCTACTCCTCCCTCCCCCTCTGTACTGCTGTTCTCAATCTGCATGTCCCCCTGCCAGGTTGAGTCAGTGACTTCATCGTCCACCACCTCGTCTTCCACGTACGCACCATGGTCCTCCTCTTGGCTTGCTGGCAATTGTGTCTCATCATCATCATCCACCTCTTGCCACAGTAATTGCACTTTACCACCATCGCCTTCATGTGACCGTGGCTGCTCATATATTTGGGGATCGCTACATGCAAACTTGTCTTGCTCCGCTTGAAGCTGGCCGGACAAGAGGCCCAAATCTATAAATGGAAAAGTGAACAGCTCTTCAGGGTCTACAAGTGTGGGATCAGTTGTCTCTGGGTACTCGGCATGGTGGGAGGAAGGAGGATCAAGGTGAGGAATATGTGGTCCAGACTCACTGCTACTGAGACTTGACCGTGTGGAAGACAGGGTGGTGCTGGTGGTGGCAAAGTGACTGGAAGCATTATCTGCTATCCAACCAACAACCTTTTTACATTGCTCTGGGTTCAATAGTGGTGCTCTGCGGTCACCTAGAAAGTGGGACAAGAAAGTAGTTTGTCATCATGTGGGTGCTTGTTGTGCTCCCTCAGCAGGCACAGTTTCATCTTGTCCACGGCCCCGTCCTCTACACGCACCATCACCGTTACATCCACTTCCCCGTCCCTTGCCACACGCCTTGCCCATTTTAAAGGGAGTGTAATATTAGGCCTGCTCCACAAAATGTCTGTATTATTACAGCAGTAATATGGGATCACGTGTGATGACCACGGTTTTAGGCAGTGGCTTTATAGATATAAATAATCAGGATTAAAAAACAAACAAACCCTGATATGTAGAGCTATGGATATCTGTAACAGCAGCAGACAGAACGTGCAATGGACCCTATTCTGCTCTATACACTCTACACAAACCCTGCCGGCCTAACTCCTGCTATCACCACTAATATATGCAGCTGGATTAGTACTTAAGAAGGACTGTTAGTTCAGATGAGTATATATAGCTGTAGAATACCTAATACTTCACTAATAAACCGCCAAATCTCTCCCTAGCTCAGCAGCAGCTCTCCCTACACTGTCTGATCCGGAGTGACTGTGACGAGCATGGCGGCGCCAGGTCTGATATAGACCTGATGACGCTGTGCGGCCAGCCAATCACTGTAATGCCACAACCAACATGGCTACAGCATTACAGTGACTGGCTGGCAATCCCTGCATGTTCATTGGCTCTGTAAAGAGCGCCAAACATGCAGGGCTGAGACCCGAGCTCCCGCCGAGCAACCCCGGAAATACTTGGCGAGCACCGAATAGCGGCGAGCGCGCTCACTCATCACTAATTAGCACCTTTTTTTAATATGGCAAATTTTAATGTCTATTTTTAGTATTCACCTATTTTTTTTCTTTAATATTCACCTTTGTGAGCGGTTTGGGGTTTCCAGATGGTTTTAGCTGATTCATTGATTGTAACTTTGTAAAAATTCCCAACATTTTTTCATGATGTCCTCGAAGAATGCAAACTAAACAAATCTGTTAGAAAATTTGAAAAACTTTCCACACTCTTAATTTTGTAGTTATGTCATGTCACCTCCAGAGCTGCACTCACTATTCTGCTGTTACATCATGTCTTATCCTCCAGTCACCTCCAGAGCTGCAGTCACTATTGTGCTGTTACATCATGTCTTATCCTCCAGAGCTGCATTCACTATTCTGCTGTGACATTGTATCTTATCCTCCAGTCACCTCCAGAGGTGCAGTCACACTGGTAGCAGAAGATTACATTATAGCATTGCGAAGGATAAAGTCATTGTCACATCATATTTGGCTTTCTCCAGGTGGAGTAGACTTTTTTGCATTGCTTTCTCCAGGTGGAGTAGACTTTTTTGCATTGCTTTCTCCAGGTGGAGTAGACTTTTTTGCATTGCTTTCTCCAGGTGGAGTAGACTTTTTTGCACTGCTTTCTCCAGGTGGAGTAGACTTTTTTGCACTGCTTTCTCCAGGTGGAGTAGACTTTTTTGCATTGCTTTCTCCAGGTGGAGTAGACTTTTTTGCATTGCTTTCTCCAGGTGGAGTAGACTTTTTTGCATTGCTTTCTCCAGGTGGAGTAGACTTTTTTGCATTGCTTTCTCCAGGTGGAGTAGACTTTTTTGCATTGCTTTCTCCAGGTGGAGTAGACTTTTTTTGCATTGATTTCTCCAGGTGGAGTAGACTTTTTTGCACTGCTTTCTCCAGGTGGAGTAGACTTTTTTTGCACTGCTTTCTCCAGGTGGAGTAGACTTTTTTTGCACTGCTTTCTCCAGGTGGAGTAGACTTTTTTGCACTGCTTTCTCCAGGTGGAGTAGACTTTTTTGCATTGCTTTCTCCAGGTGGAGTAGACTTTTTTTGCATTGCTATCTCCAGGTGGAGTAGACTTTTTTGCATTGCTTTCTCCAGGTGGAGTAGACTTTTTTGCATTGCTTTCGCCAGGTGGAGTAGACTTTTTTGCACTGCTTTCTCCAGGTGGAGTAGACTTTTTTGCACTGCTTTCTCCAGGTGGAGTAGACTTTTTTGCATTGCTTTCTCCAGGTGGAGTAGACTTTTTTGCACTGCTTTCTCCAGGTGGAGTAGACTTTTTTGCATTGCTTTCTCCAGGTGGAGTAGACTTTTTTGCACTGCTTTCTCCAGGTGGAGTAGACTTTTTTGCATTGCTTTCTCCAGGTGGAGTAGACTTTTTTGCACTGCTTTCTCCAGGTGGAGTAGACTTTTTTGCATTGCTTTCTCCAGGTGGAGTAGACTTTTTTGCATTGCTTTCTCCAGGTGGAGTAGACTTTTTTGCACTGCTTTCTCCAGGTGGAGTAGACTTTTTTGCACTGCTTTCTCCAGGTGGAGTAGACTTTTTTTGCATTGCTTTCTCCAGGTGGAGTAGACTTTTTTGCATTGCTTTCTCCAGGTGGAGTAGACTTTTTTGCACTGCTTTCTCCAGGTGGAGTAGACTTTTTTGCATTGCTTTCTCCAGGTGGAGTAGACTTTTTTGCATTGCTTTCGCCAGGTGGAGTAGACTTTTTTGCACTGCTTTCTCCAGGTGGAGTAGACTTTTTTGCACTGCTTTCTCCAGGTGGAGTAGACTTTTTTGCATTGCTTTCTCCAGGTGGAGTAGACTTTTTTGCACTGCTTTCTCCAGGTGGAGTAGACTTTTTTGCATTGCTTTCTCCAGGTGGAGTAGACTTTTTTGCATTGCTTTCTCCAGGTGGAGTAGACTTTTTTGCACTGCTTTCTCCAGGTGGAGTAGACTTTTTTGCACTGCTTTCTCCAGGTGGAGTAGACTTTTTTGCATTGCTTTCTCCAGGTGGAGTAGACTTTTTTGCACTGCTTTCTCCAGGTGGAGTAGACTTTTTTGCATTGCTTTCTCCAGGTGGAGTAGACGTTTTTGCATTGCTTTCTCCAGGTGTAGACTGTTTGCTGTCCGTTACAGGAGTCCTGTTGGGATAGACGTCTCTGGTTGCGGAGGGCGGTGGCTGGTGGTGTCATGGCGGTGTGAGGCCGCACTCCTTTTGGAGGACTCCATGTGACTCTGTGCTGAGGTCGGAGTCCTCCACGCTCCGCGTGTTTCCAGTCTTTTCATTATCTCCTCTTGATGTGGAGTTAATCCGGTCCATTGTGTGTCTTTTACCTGCTCGCTGAGGACGTGTTGCTACGGAAACCAGGCGAATAAAGGATTCACGTTTTCTCCCACTCGCAGAGCGAGCGCGGAGGAAGATGAAGGTTAGGCGAGATGAGGACGATTAGAAGATCCGGGGTGATCGGGGTTATACAGAGCAATAGACTGTAAGCTCCTGGATCTATAGGGGGAGTGGAGGCCGCACTCACACCCTCATCCTCGAGACCCTCTTCCACATGAGAAGACCCCAATATTATCGTCATAGTTACCAACAAGCTTTTTCCGGACAGCTGGACATTATAATTCTCCACCAGGAAAACAGAAGAGAAATATCAGTAAATATTTACATCTAGATACAATGTTTCCAGTCTCATCACTGAGCGACCCATTGTGTCCTGGTGTTACTGGCAGCCCCATGTAGATCATTACTGGCAGCCCCATGTAAACTGTTACTGTCAGCCCCATGTAGATGGTTACTGTCAGCCCCATGTAGATCGTTACTGTCAGCCCCATGTAGATCGTTACCGTCAGCCTCATGTAGATCGTTACCGGCAGCCCCATGTAGATCGTTACCGGCAGCCCCATGTAGATTGTTACCGGCAGCCCCATGTAAATTGTTACCGTCAGCCCCATGTAGATCGTTACCGTCAGCCCCATGTAGATCGTTACCGGCAGCCCCATGTAGATCGTTACTGGCAGCCCCATGTAGATCGTTACTGGCAGCCCCATGTAGATTGTTACCGGCAGCCCCATGTAAATTGTTACCGTCAGCCCCATGTAGATCGTTACCGTCAGCCCCATGTAGATCGTTACCGGCAGCCCCATGTAGATCGTTACTGGCAGCCCCATGTAGATCGTTACTGGCAGCCCCATGTAGATCGTCACTGTCAGCCCCATGTAGATCGTTACCGTCAGCCCCATGTAGATCGTTATTGTCAGCCCCATGTAGATCGTTATTGTCAGCCCCATGTAGATCGTTACTGTCAGCCCCATGTAGATCGTTATTGTCAGCCCCATGTAGATCGTTATTGTCAGCCCCATGTAGATCGTTACTGTCAGCCCCATGTAGATCGTTATTGTCAGCCCCATGTAGATCGTTACTGTCAGCCCCATGTAGATCGTTACTGTCAGCCCCATGTAGATCGTTATTGTCAGCCCCATGTAGATCGTTACTGTCAGCCCCATGTAGATCGTTATTGTCAGCCCCATGTAGATCGTTACTGTCAGCCCCATGTAGATCAATGTCCAGATAATGAGGGCAGATCGGGCCCCTGAAAACGTAGATCGGGCCCTTTGTCTTCTTATGATCTGATTGGCTGCAGGTTTTTGTCCATGTGACTACCGTCCTGATTGGCTGCAGGTCTATTTCCTGAGTACGACTGTTGTCTGTAACCATGGAGACACATAAATCTGCATAGGAGCTGTGGTCTCAAACAGTAAAAAGTTGCTTTATTCATGGCTTTGGATACTTTGTATGAAGGTGGGCAGCGGATTTCAGCTTTACTTATCACATTCTCCTGCCGGACCCCAGCACTAGGGGTGATGCCTCGGAGGGATTCATCTGAGGTCACCCAGCTTTCCCAGGAGCTGACATGACTATGTAACATCCTGATAAATGAGTCGTCCAGGATGTGTATAGACGCTGTCATGGCGTCCTTGTCCTGAAGTTCATTGTCCCCGCGGTCAGCGCTGACCCCGTATAACTTTGTGCCGCCATTTCCTGGGTTATCTCCACCTCGGACCTTGGAACCCCCCTTAATTCCAGGACATGTGACAGGATTGTCCATATTACGTCACAGTACAAGGGTCTCCGCAGCCGCCGATCACAATATTGGTATCCAAGATGAGGGAAAGTTTCCGGAGGAGAGAGAAGAACTATAGGTAACCTCGCTATTATTACTGGGCGTTATGACATGATGATGACGTCATATGGGGGGGCCGGCGTCCATGGTCTGTATACCGAGCCTTATACATGGTGTGATGAAAGTTCTGCAACTCTCTAGAAAACTTTCTTTCAATTCTTCTCCATCTTCAAGATCTTTGAAACCTGTTCACACTGCTGCTGATTGTAGCAGCGAGGCCTCGCTCACATGTGTAGAAATCGGACGAGTGCAATCCCTTAATAAAAAGGACCAACGTTATCGATGAGGCCGCGCAGGTCTGAGGATTTTTCTCAGCTGTATATGGGTGCGAGAGATAAATGGCAAGTGGCCCGGAGCATCAGAGCAGCAAATGGTCTTTACTGATACATCACAACTCTGTAGCATTAATGTAAAAGATTAATAGAAAAAAACAGATTGTAGATGGATGGAGAGTGGAGGAAAACTCATACCACCACTCTTCTGGATGAGAATGGGACCGATAGAAGGAGTCTGGACTGGTCTTGATACATTTTTCCTGCACTGATACATTGCAACAAACTATGGAGAGCTCACACAGGATTGTCTAGGCCGAATACAACTCTGCCCACTGCTAACTAGTCTCCAAATCCAGGGGTTAAAACTCATCCTGACATCACACTTCTCACACCGTTACAATGTATCATTGCAGACATTGATCTGTGAGGGAAACAGCAACACAAATCTCCCTCCTGTCCTGACAGTTTGTTACAATGTATCAGTGCAAGTAACACTATCAGTCTAGAGTCCTGGCTAGACTGGATACAATGGTAACAGAACCTCAGCTGTGAAAGTATGAGGCCAGGATGGAAAGAATGTTCCCATTCACTGACAGCAAGCAAAAGTCTTCTAAGATGTTGCAGAATTTCCACTTTTTGCTAGAACAGTCCCTGAGATATTCAGAGTATTCTCCAGAGATGAGACCCCCAGTCCCCCGAGTCTCTGGGGGACACCGTCTACGCCCTGCAGGGACAATCATTTTCTCAACATTGTGAGATGACAGATCTGTTCAGGGATAAACCTGGGGGTCCCGGGGGTCCCGGGCGCCAACCAGCATGCTGGGAATAAAAGTAAGATTTTAGGAGGAGGATGGGGGTAGGTTGTGCTGGTCTCTGATTGTTGGATGATGGGGATGTGGACGGTGAGGGTGATGGGGATGCGGATGATGGGGGTGATGGGTCGTCCTCTTGGGTTTTCATACCTAATCCTCCAGTATCCAGGGAGTGAGGCGAGGATCGGTGGCTTCCAGTCTCCATGGAAACCTTTGTCATTACTTCTGTAAACCTTACAATTTGGCACCACCTTGTGTTCATCCGTAGAGTTGACAACTGCTGGGAAATCGTCACAATGTCGCAGGAATTAAAGTCTGGATCAGCAGTGGATCCGGACTCTGGACGCATTTTATGACTTTTTTGGACTGCACCAAGTTTGCGACATTCAGCCACCGGAAAACGTGTCCTCCCTCCGCTCCATCCTCGGGCATTATTAATGCATCACTGTTATTAGGGATCATTTACAATGTATAATGTCATATACCAGCACTAACTGAGAGGGAATCTGTGATCGTCCTCCTGAGCCGTCTATGCGGCCGCAGGTCATAGGAGCCGAATAACAAGACGCCTGATATCTGCGATCTGACGTCTCATTCCAGAGAAACCCATAGTTTTCTTATATGTAAATAAGCTGCTATGGGCGGGGCATAGTCTTCCCGAAACTCCGCCTCCACAGCTGATTGTTAATGACAGGGCAGCGCCGCTCCAGGTTTTCGTGGGCCCCGGGCGAAAGAGTCTCACTGGCCCCTTTAACACATACACGATTCATGATGCACAGATAAGAAATATATATATATATATAGTACAATGCTGAAGATTTCACTTCTTACATTACATGAGTGATATCTATTGTAAATTCCACAATAGCTCAGAAACCGGTGAATCCTCACAGCGCACAGTGCAGACTGGACAGTATAGTCCTCCATACAGTATTATGGGCCCCATATAATGCTCCATACAGGATACTGACCCCCTTATAATGCTCCATACAGGATACTGACCCCCTTATAATTCTCCATTCAGGATACTGGTCCCCATATAATGCTCCACACAGTATTATGGGCACCACATAGTCCTCCATACAGTATAATGGCCCACATAGTCCTCCATACAGTATAATGGCCCCACGTAGTCCTCCATACAGTATAATGGCCCCACATAGTCCTCCATACTGTATAATGGGCCCCACATAGTCCTCCATACAGTATTATGGGCACCACATAGTCCTCCATACAGCATAATGGCCCCACATAGTCCTTCATACAGTATAATGGCCCCACATAGTCCTCCATACTGTATAATGGGCCCCACATAGTCCTCCATACAGTATAACGGGCCCCACATAGCCCTCCACACAGTAGAATGGGCCCCACATAGTCCTCCATACAGAATGAAAGCCCCATATAATGCTCCATACAGTATAATGGGCCCAACATAGTCCTCCATACAGTATAATGGCCTCATATAATGCTCCATACAGTATAATGGGCCCACATAGTCCTCCATACAGTATAATGGGCCCACATAGTCCTCCATACAGCATAATGGCCCCACATAGTCCTTCATACAGTATAATGGCCCCACATAGTCCTCCATACTGTATAATGGGCCCCACATAGTCCTCCATACAGTATAATGGGCCCCACATAGTCCTCCACACAGTAGAATGGGCCCCACATAGTCCTCCATACAGAATGAAAGCCCCATATAATGCTCCATACAGTATAATGGGCCCAACATAGTCCTCCATACAGTATAATGGCCTCATATAATGCTCCATACAGTATAATGGGCCCACATAGTACTCCATACAGTATAATGGGCCCACATAGTCCTCCATACAGTATAATGGGCCCACATAGTGCTCCATACAGTATAATGGGTCCCACATAGTCCTCCATACAGTATAATGGGCCCACATAGTCCTCCATACAGTATAATGGGCCCACATAGTCCTCCATACAGTATAATGGCCCCACATAGTCCTCCATACAGTATAATGGGCCCACATAGTGCTCCATACAGTATAATGGCCCTACATAGTCCTCCATACAGAAGACTGCCCCCCTTATAACGCTCCATACAGGATACTGGCCCCCATATAACGCTCCATACAGGATACTGGCCCCCTTATAACCCTCCATACAGGATACTCGCCCCCTTATAATGCTCTATACAGGATACTGGCCCCCATATAATGCCTCATGCAGGCTGTGCCCTCCCACATAATGCCCCATGCAGGATGTCACCCCCCCAATATAATGCCCCATGCAGGATGTCACCCCCCCATATAATGCCCCATGCAGGATGTCACTTCTCCCCACATATAATGCCCCATGCAGGATGTCACCCCCCATTTAATGCCCCATGCAAGATGTCACCCCCCCATATAATGCCCCATGCAGGATGTCACTTCTCCCCCATATAATGCCCCATGCAGGATGTCACCTCCCCCCCATATAATGCCCTATGCAGGATGTTACCTCCCCCCACATAATGCCCCATGCTGGATGTCACCTCTCCCTCCATATAATGCCCCATGCAGGATGTCACCCCCCATATAATGCCCCATGCAGGATGTCACCCCCCCATATAATGCCCCATGCAGGATGTCACCTCCCCCCCCCATATAATGCCCCATGCAGGATGTCACTTCTCCCCCCATATAGTGCCCATGCAGGATGTCACCTGACCCCCCATATAATGCCCCATGCAGGATGTCACCTCTCCCCCCCATATATTGCCCCATGCAGGATGTCAACCCCCCTTATAATGCCCCATGCAGGATGTCACTTCTCCCCCCATATAATGCCCCATGCAGGATGTCACCCCCCCATATAATGCCCAATGCAGGATGTCTCTTCTCCCCCCATATAATGCCCCATGTAGGATGTCACCTCCCATATAATGCCACATGCAGGATGTCACCCCCCCATATAATGCCCCATGCAGGATGTCACCTCCCATATAATGGCCCATGCAGGATGTCACCCCCCCCATATAATGCCCCATGCAGGATGTCATCACCCCATATAATGCTCCATGCAGGATGTCACCTCTCCCCCATATAATGCCCCATGCAGGATGTCACCCCCCCATATAATGCCCCATGCAGGATGTCACCTCTCTCCCCATTTAATACCCCATGCAGGATGTCACCTCCCATATAATGCCCCATGCAGGATGTCACCTCTCCCCCCATATAATGCCCCATGCAGGATGTCACCCCTCCCATATAATGCACCATGCAGGATGTCACCCTCCCATATAATGCCCCATGCAGGATGTCATCACCCCTCCCATATAATGCCCCATGCAGCATATAACCTCCCCCCATTTAATGCCCCATGCAGTATATCACCCCCCCATATAATGCCCCATGCAGGATATCACCTCTCCCCCCAATATGATGCCCCATGCAGGATGTCACCTCTCCCCACATATAATGTCCCATTCAGGATGTCACCTACCCCTCATATAATGCCCCATGCAGGATGTCACCCGCCATATAATGCCCCATGCAGGATGTCACTTCTCCCCCCATATAATGCCCCATGCAGGATGTCACCTCCCCCCATATAATGCCCTATGCAGGATGTCACCCCCCCATATAATGCCCCATGCAGGATGTCACCTCTCCCCCCATATAATGCCCCATGCAGGATATCACCTCCTCCCATATAATGCCCCATGCAGGATGTCACCCTCCCATATAATGCCCCATGCAGGATGTCACCCCCCCATATAATGCCCCATGCAGGATGTCACTTCTCGCCCCATATAATGCCCCATTCAGGATGTCACCTCTTCCCCCATATAATGCCCCATGCCTCCATACATAAAGAAAAAAAAATCAAATACTCCCCTCACTTCTCACCTGCTGCTGCTGCTGCTGCTCTGGTCTCCTCAGCGTCGCCTGCGTCTTCCCGCTACTGGCTCCCATATTACGCTCTGCACAGGATACTGGCCCCCTTATAATGCTCCATACAGAATACTGGCCCCAAAATAATGCCCCATGTAGGCTGTTCCCCCCACATAATGCCCCATGCAGTCTGTTCCCCCACATAATTCCCCATGCAGGCTGTTCCCTCCACATAATGCCCCATGCAGGCTGTCCCCCCCCCCATAATGCCGCATGCAGGATGTCACCTCTCCCCTCCCTTATAATGCCCCATGCAGGATGTCACCCCCTTATAATGCACCATGCAGGATGTCACCCCCCTTATAATGCCCCATGCAGGATGTCACCCCCCCTTATAATGCCCCATGCAGGCTGTTCCCCCCACATAATGCCCCATGCAGGATGTCACCCCCTCTTATAATACCCCATGCGGAATGTCACCCCTCTTATAATGCCCCATGCAGGATGTCATCTCTCCCCCCCCTTATAATGCCCCATGCAGGATGTCACCTCTCCCCTCATATAATGCCCCATGCAGGATGTCACCTCTCACCCCATATAATGCCCCATGCAGGATGTCACCCCTCCCCCATATAATGCCCCATGCAGGATGTCACCCCCCCATTTAATGCCCCATGCAAGATGTCATCCCCCATATAATGCCCCATGCAGGATGTCACCCCCCATATAATGCCCAATGCAGGATGTCACTTTGCCCGCAATAAAATGCCACATGCAGGATGTCACCTCCCCCCCATATAATGCCCTATGCAGGATGTCACCTCCCCCCCATATAATGCCCCATGCAGGATGTCACCTCTCCCCCCATATAATGCCACATGCAGGATGTCAACTCCCCCCCATATCATGCCCCATGCAAGATGTCACCCCTCCATATAATGCCCCATGCAGGATGTCACCTCCCCCCATATAATGCCCCATGCAGGATGTCACCTCTCCCCCCCATATAATGCCCCATGCAGGATGTCACCCCCCCTTCCTTATAATGCCCCATGCAGGATGTCACTTCTCGCCCCATATAATGCCCCATTCAGGATGTCACCTCTCCCCCCATATAATGCCCCATGCAGGATGTCACCCCCCCATATAACGCCCCATGCAGGATGTCACCCCCCATATAATGCCACATGCAGGATGTCACCCCCCATATAATGCCCTATTCAGGATGTCACTTCTCGCCCCATATAATGCCCCATTCAGGATGTCACCTCTCCCCCCATATAATGCCCCACGCCTCCATACATAAAGAAAAAAAAAATCAAATACTCACCTCACGTCTCACCTGCTGAAGCTGCTCTAGTCTCCTCCGCGTCGCCAGCGTCTTCCTGCTCTGCGCTGTGATGGCTCAGGAGAGAGCGCGGTGTAAAGACGTCACCACATCCTCTGATCTGAGACATCACAGTGTAGCAGCCGCGGAAGATGCAGGAGCTGCTGCGGAGGCACGGGGAGAGGTAAGTATTGTGCCGCCAGCTCCCGGGGCCCTGAGCAAGCAGGGGGGAGCGGACACCGGCACCGCACCGCTCACGGGTCCCATAGAGCGCAGGGGTGCCTGATGGTGAGTGGGCCACCCCCCCCGCCTGCTCAGGGCCCCGGCTGATGCTGGGCCTGTGACAGGCGACATTAGAACTAAACTTAGTCTCCTTACAAACACATTTGCTGCAGCTCTCACAGCTCTGCTGTGTTGCCCTGACTTCTGTGAGATGGGTATAATCACACACAGCTCTGCAGTGAGATCAGGAGAGCAGCCATCACACCTCACACTGGTAACCATCACACCTCACACTGGTAACCATCACACATCACACTGGTAACCATCACACCGGGAACCATCACACATCACACTGGAAACCATCACACATCACACTGGTAACCATCACACCTCACACTGGAAACCATCACACCTCACACTGGTAACCATCACACCTCACACTGGTGACCATCACATATCACACTGACGACCATCACATATCACACTGGCGACCATCACATATCACACTGGTGACCATCACAAATCACACTGGTAACCATCAAACATCACAGTGGTACCCATCACACATCACACTGGTACCCATCACACATCACACTGGTAACCATCACATATCACACTGGTAACCATCACACATGACACTGGTAACCATCACACATGACACTGGTAACCATCACACATCACACTGGTAACCATCACATATCACACTGGAAACCATCACATATCACACTGGTAACCATCACACATCACACTGGTAACCATCACACATGACACTGGTAACCATCACACATCACACTGGTAACCATCACACGTCACACTGGTAACCATCACATATCACACTGGTAACTATCACACAGCACACTGGTAACCATCACACCTCACACTGGTAACCATCACATATCACACTGGTAACCATCACATATCACACTGGTAACCATCACACCTCACACTGGTAACCATCACATATCACACTGGTAACCATCGCACATCACACTGGTAACCATCACACATCACACTGGTAACCATCACACATCACACTGGTAACCATCACACATCACACTGGTACCCATCACACTGGTACCCATCACACATCACACTGGTAACCATCACATATCATACTGGTAACCATCACATATCACACTGGTAACCATCACACATCACACTGGTAACCATCACACCTCACACTGGTAACCATCACACATCACACTGGTAACCATCACACCTAACACTGGTAACCATCACACCTAACACTGGTAACCATCACACCTAACACTGGTAACCATCACACATCACACTGGTAACCATCACACATCACACTGGTGACCATCACACATCACACTGGTGACCGTCACACCTCACACAGGTAACCATCACACATCACACTGGTAACCATCACACCTCACACTGGTAACCATCACACACCATCACACATCACACTGGTAACCATCACACCTCACACTGGTAACCATCACACATAACACTGGTAACCATCACATCTCACACTGGTAACCATCACACATCACATTGGTAACCATCACACCTCACACTGGAAACCATCACACTGGTAACCATCACACCTCACACTGGTAACCATCACACCTCACACTGGTAACCATCACATATCACACTGGTAACCATCACACATCACACTGGTAACCATCACACATCACACTGGTAACCATCACATATCACACTGGCAACCATCACATATCACACTGGTAACCATCACACATCACACTGGAAACCATCACACATCACACTGATACCCATCACACTGGTAACCATAACATATCACACTGGTAACCATCACACATCACACTGGTAACCATCACATATCACACTGGTAACCATCACATATCACACTGGTAACCATCACACATCACACTGGTAACCATCACACTGGTAACCATAACATATCACACTGGTAACCATCACACATCACACTGGTAACCATCACACCTCACACTGGTAACCATCACACATCACACTGGTAACCATCACACATCACACTGGTAACCATCACACCTCACACTGGGAACCATCACACTGGGAACCATCACACATCACACTGGAAACCATCACACCTCACACTGGTAACCATCACACCTCACACTGGAAACCATCACACATCACACTGGTAACCATCACATATCACACTGGTAACCATCACATATCACACTGGTAACCATCACATATTACACTGGTAACCATCACACATGACATTGGTAACCATCACATATCACACTGGTAACCATCACATATCACACTGGTACCCATCACACATCACACTGGTAACCATAACACATCACACTGGTAACCATCACACCTCACACTGGTAACCATCACACCTCACACTGGTAACCATCACACCTCACACTGGTAACCATCACACATCACACTGGTAACCATCACACATCACACTGGTAACCATCACACCTCACACTGGGAACCATCACACTGGGAACCATCACACATCACACTGGAAACCATCACACCTCACACTGGTAACCATCACACCTCACACTGGAAACCATCACACATCACACTGGTAACCATCACATATCACACTGGTAACCATCACATATCACACTGGTAACCATCACATATTACACTGGTAACCATCACACGACATTGGTAACCATCACATATCACACTGGTAACCATCACATATCACACTGGTACCCATCACACATCACACTGGTAACCATAACACATCACACTGGTAACCATCACACCTCACACTGGTAACCATCACACCTCACACTGGTAACCATCACACCTCACACTGGTAACCATCACACACCACACTGGTAACCATCACACCTCACACTGGGAAACATCACATTGGGAACCATCACACATCACACTGGAAACCATCACACCTCACACTGGAAACCATCACACATCACACTGGTAACCATCACACCTCACACTGGTAACCATCACACCTCACACTGGTAACCATCACACATAACACTGGTAACCATCACATATCACACTGGTAACCATCACACATCACATTGGTAACCATCACACCTCACAATGGGAACCATCACACTGGGAACCATCACACATCACACTGGAAACCATCACACATCACACTGATAACCATCACACCTCACACTGGAAACCATCACACTGGTAACCATCACACCTCACACTGGTAACCATCACACCTCACACTGGTAACCATCACATATCACACTGGTACCCATCACACATCACACTGGTAACCATCACACATAACACTGGTAACCATCACATCTCACACTGGTAACCATCACACATCACATTGGTAACCATCACATCTCACACTGGTAACCATCACACATCACATTGGTAACCATCACACCTCACACTGGGAACCATCACACTGGTAACCATCACACATCACACTGGAAACCATCACACATCACACTGATAACCATCACACCTCACACTGGAAACCATCACACTGGTAACCATCACACCTCACACTGGTAACCATCACACCTCACACTGGTAACCATCACATATCACACTGGTAACCATCACACATCACACTGGTAACCATCACACATCACACTGGTAACCATCACACTGGTAACCATCACATATCACACTGGTAACCATCACATATCACACTGGTAACCATCACACATCACACTCGTAACCATCACACATCACACTGGTAACCATCACACTGGTAACCATAACATATCACACTGGTAACCATCACACATCACACTGGTAACCATCACACCTCAAACTGGTAACCATCACACATCACACTGGAAACCATCACACATCACACTAATACCCATCACACTGGTAACCATAACATATCACACTGGTAACCATCACACATCACACTGGTAACCATCACATATGACACTGGTAACCATCACACATCACACTGGTAACCATCACACATCACACTGGTAACCAATCACACTGGTAACCATAACATATCACACTGGTAACCATCACACATCACACTGGTAACCATCACACCTCAAACTGGTAACCATCACACCTCACACTGGTAACAATCACACATCACACTGGGAACCATCACACCTCACACTGGGAACCATCACACTGGGAACCATCACACATCACACTGGAAACCATCACACCTCACACTGGTAACCATCACACCTCACACTGGAAACCATCACACATCACACTGGTAACCATCAGATATCACACTGGTAACCATCACATATCACACTGGTAACCATCACATATTACACTGGTAACCATCACACATGACATTGGTAACCATCACATATCACACTGGTAACCATCACACCTCACACTGGTAACCATCACACACCACACTGGTAACCATCACACCTCACACTTGGAACCATCACACTGGAAACCATCACACCTCACACTGGAAACCATCACACCTCACACTGGAAACCATCACACATCACACTGGTAACCATCACACGTTACACTGGTAACCATCGCATATCACACTGGTAACCATCACACCTCACACTGGTAACCATCACACATCACACTGGTAACCATCACATATCACACTGGTAACCATCACACATCACACTGGTAACCATCACACATCACACTGGTAACCATCACATATCACACTGGTAACCATCACACATCACACTGGTACCCATCACACAGGTACCCATCACACATCACACTGGTAACCATCACATATCACACTGGTAACCATTACACCTCACACTGGTAACCATCACACCTCACACTGGTAACCATCACACATTACACTGGTAACCATCACACCTCACACTGGGAACCATCACACTGGGAACCATCACACATCACACTGGAAACCATCACACATCACACTGCTAACCATCACATATCACACTGGTAACCATCACACATCACACTGGTAACCATCACACATCACACTGGTAACCATCACATATCACACTGGTAACCATCACACATCACACTGGTAACCATCACACCTCACACTGGGAACCATCACACTGGGAACCATCACACATCACACTGGAAACCATCACACATCACACTGGTAACCATCACATATCACACTGGTAACCATCACACATCACACTGGTAACCATCACACATCACACTGGTAACCATCACATATCACACTGGTAACCATCACACTGGTAACCATAACACATCACACTGGTAACCATCACACCTCACACTGGTAACCATCACACATCACACTGATAACCATCACACATCACACTGGTAACCATCACACCTCACACTGGGAACCATCACACTGGGAACCATCACACATCACACTGAAAACCATCACACCTCACACTGGTAACCATCACACCTCACACTGGAAACCATCACACATCACACTGGTAACCATCACACCTCACACTGGTAACCATCACACCTCACACTGGTAACCATCACATATCACACTGGTAACCATCACATATTACACTGGTAACCATCACACATCACAGTGGTAACCATCACACATCACACTGGTACCCATCACACTGGTAACCATAACATATCACACTGGTAACCATCACACATCACACTGGTAACCATCACACCTCACACTGGTAACCATCACACATCACACTGGTAACCATCACACCTCACACTGGTAACCATCACACATCACACTGGAAACCATCACACATCACACTGGTAACCATCACATATCACACTGGTAACCATCACATATCACACTGGTAACCATCACATATTACACTGGTAACCATCACACATGACATTGGTAACCATCACATATCACACTGGTAACCATCACATATCACACTGGTACCCATCACACATCACACTGGTAACCATAACACATCACACTGGTAACCATCACACCTCACACTGGTAACCATCACACACCACACTGGTAACCATCACACCTCACACTGGGAAACATCACATTGGGAACCATCACACATCACACTGGAAACCATCACACCTCACACTGGAAACCATCACACATCACACTGGTAACCATCACACCTCACACTGGTAACCATCACACATAACACTGGTAACCATCACATCTCACACTGGTAACCATCACACATCACATTGGTAACCATCACACCTCACAATGGGAACCATCACACTGGGAATCATCACACATCACACTGGAAACCATCACACATCACACTGATAACCATCACACCTCACACTGGAAACCATCACACTGGTAACCATCACACCTCACACTGGTAACCATCACACCTCACACTGGTAACCATCACATATCACACTGGTAACCATCACACATCACACTGGTAACCATCACACATCACACTGGTAACCATCACACATCACACTGGTAACCATCACATATCACACTGGTAACCATCACATATCACACTGGTAACCATCACACATCACACTGGTAACCAGCACACATCACACTGGTAACCATCACACTGGTAACCATAACATATCACACTGGTAACCATCACACATCACACTGGTAACCATCACACCTCAAACTGGTAACCATCACACATCACACTGGTAACCATCACACTGGTAACCATCACACTGGTAACCATCACACATCACACTGGTAACCATCACACATCACACTGGAAACCATCACACATCACACTGATACCCATCACACTGGTAACCATAACATATCACACTGGTAACCATCACACATCACACTGGTAACCATCACATATGACACTGGTAACCATCACACATCACACTGGTAACCATCACACATCACACTGGTAACCAATCACACTGGTAACCATAACATATCACACTGGTAACCATCACACATCACACTGGTAACCATCACACCTCAAACTGGTAACCATCACACCTCACACTGGTAACCATCACACATCACACTGGGAACCATCACACCTCACACTGGGAACCATCACACTGGGAACCATCACACATCACACTGGAAACCATCACACCTCACACTGGTAACCATCACACCTCACACTGGAAACCATCACACATCACACTGGTAACCATCAGATATCACACTGGTAACCATCACATATCACACTGGTAACCATCACATATTACACTGGTAACCATCACACATGACATTGGTAACCATCACATATCACACTGGTAACCATCACACCTCACACTGGTAACCATCACACACCACACTGGTAACCATCACACCTCACACTTGGAACCATCACACTGGAAACCATCACACCTCACACTGGAAACCATCACACATCACACTGGTAACCATCACACCTTACACTGGTAACCATCGCATATCACACTGGTAACCATCACACCTCACACTGGTAACCATCACACATCACACTGGTAACCATCACATATCACACTGGTAACCATCACACATCACACTGGTAACCATCACACATCACACTGGTAACCATCACATATCACACTGGTAACCATCACACATCACACTGGTACCCATCACACAGGTACCCATCACACATCACACTGGTAACCATCACATATCACACTGGTAACCATTACACCTCACACTGGTAACCATCACACCTCACACTGGTAACCATCACACATTACACTGGTAACCATCACACCTCACACTGGGAACCATCACACTGGGAACCATCACACATCACACTGGAAACCATCACACATCACACTGGTAACCATCACATATCACACTGGTAACCATCACACATCACACTGGTAACCATCACACATCACACTGGTAACCATCACATATCACACTGGTAACCATCACACATCACACTGGTAACCATCACACCTCACACTGGGAACCATCACACTGGGAACCATCACACATCACACTGGAAACCATCACACATCACACTGGTAACCATCACATATCACACTGGTAACCATCACACATCACACTGGTAACCAGCACACATCACACTGGTAACCATCACATATCACACTGGTAACCATAACACATCACACTGGTAACCATCACACCTCACACTGGTAACCATCACACATCACACTGATAACCATCACACATCACACTGGTAACCATCACACCTCACACTGGGAACCATCACACTGGGAACCATCACACATCACACTGAAAACCATCACACCTCACACTGGTAACCATCACACCTCACACTGGAAACCATCACACATCACACTGGTAACCATCACACCTCACACTGGTAACCATCACACCTCACACTGGTAACCATCACATATCACACTGGTAACCATCACATATTACACTGGTAACCATCACACATGACATTGGTAACCATCACATATCACACTGGTAACCATCACACATCACACTGGTAACCATCACACATCACACTGGTAACCATCACACATCAAACTGGTAACCATCACACATCACACTGGTAACCATCACACCTCATACTGGTAACCATCACACCTCACACTGGTAACCATCACACATCACACTGGTAACCATCACACCTCACACTGGGAACCATCACACTGGGAACCATCACACATCACACTGGAAACCATCACACATCACACTGGTAACCATCACACCTCACACTGGAAACAATCACACATCACACTGGTAACCATCACACCTCACACTGGTAACCATCACACTGGTACCCATCACACAGGTAACCATCACACTGGTAACCATCACACATCACACTGGTACCCATCACACATCACACTGGTAACCATCACATATCACACTGGTTACCATCACATATCACACTGGTTACCATCACATATCACACTGGTAACCATCACACATCACACTGGTAACCATCACACATCACACTGGTAACCATCACACATCACACTGGTAACCATCACACTGGTAACCATAACATATCACACTGGTAACCATCACACATCACACTGGTAACCATCACACCTCAAACTGGTAACCATCACACATCACACTGGTAACCATCACACTGGTAACCATCACACTGGTAACCATCACACATCACACTGGTAACCATCACACATCACACTGGAAACCATCACACATCACACTGATACCCATCACACTGGTAACCATAACATATCACACTGGTAACCATCACACATCACACTGGTAACCATCACATATGACACTGGTAACCATCACACATCACACTGGTAACCATCACACATCACACTGGTAACCAATCACACTGGTAACCATAACATATCACACTGGTAACCATCACACATCACACTGGTAACCATCACACCTCAAACTGGTAACCATCACACCTCACACTGGTAACCATCACACATCACACTGGGAACCATCACACCTCACACTGGGAACCATCACACTGGGAACCATCACACATCACACTGGAAACCATCACACCTCACACTGGTAACCATCACACCTCACACTGGAAACCATCACACATCACACTGGTAACCATCAGATATCACACTGGTAACCATCACATATCACACTGGTAACCATCACATATTACACTGGTAACCATCACACATGACATTGGTAACCATCACATATCACACTGGTAACCATCACACCTCACACTGGTAACCATCACACACCACACTGGTAACCATCACACCTCACACTTGGAACCATCACACTGGAAACCATCACACCTCACACTGGAAACCATCACACATCACACTGGTAACCATCACACCTTACACTGGTAACCATCGCATATCACACTGGTAACCATCACACCTCACACTGGTAACCATCACACATCACACTGGTAACCATCACATATCACACTGGTAACCATCACACATCACACTGGTAACCATCACACATCACACTGGTAACCATCACATATCACACTGGTAACCATCACACATCACACTGGTACCCATCACACAGGTACCCATCACACATCACACTGGTAACCATCACATATCACACTGGTAACCATTACACCTCACACTGGTAACCATCACACCTCACACTGGTAACCATCACACATTACACTGGTAACCATCACACCTCACACTGGGAACCATCACACTGGGAACCATCACACATCACACTGGAAACCATCACACATCACACTGGTAACCATCACATATCACACTGGTAACCATCACACATCACACTGGTAACCATCACACATCACACTGGTAACCATCACATATCACACTGGTAACCATCACACATCACACTGGTAACCATCACACCTCACACTGGGAACCATCACACTGGGAACCATCACACATCACACTGGAAACCATCACACATCACACTGGTAACCATCACATATCACACTGGTAACCATCACACATCACACTGGTAACCATCACACATCACACTGGTAACCATCACATATCACACTGGTAACCATAACACATCACACTGGTAACCATCACACCTCACACTGGTAACCATCACACATCACACTGATAACCATCACACATCACACTGGTAACCATCACACCTCACACTGGGAACCATCACACTGGGAACCATCACACATCACACTGAAAACCATCACACCTCACACTGGTAACCATCACACCTCACACTGGAAACCATCACACATCACACTGGTAACCATCACACCTCACACTGGTAACCATCACACCTCACACTGGTAACCATCACATATCACACTGGTAACCATCACATATTACACTGGTAACCATCACACATGACATTGGTAACCATCACATATCACACTGGTAACCATCACACATCACACTGGTAACCATCACACATCACACTGGTAACCATCACACATCACACTGGTAACCATCACACATCACACTGGTAACCATCACACCTCATACTGGTAACCATCACACCTCACACTGGTAACCATCACACATCACACTGGTAACCATCACACCTCACACTGGGAACCATCACACTGGGAACCATCACACTGGAAACCATCACACATCACACTGGTAACCATCACACCTCACACTGGAAACAATCACACATCACACTGGTAACCATCACACCTCACACTGGTAACCATCACACTGGTACCCATCACACAGGTAACCATCACACTGGTAACCATCACACATCACACTGGTACCCATCACACATCACACTGGTAACCATCACATATCACACTGGTTACCATCACATATCACACTGGTAACCATCACACATCACACTGGTAACCATCACACATCACACTGGTAACCATCGCACCTCACACTGGTAACCATCACACCTCACACTGGTAACCATCACATATCACATTGGTAACCATCACACCTTACACTGGTAACCATCACACCTCACACTGGTAACCATCACACATCACACTGGTAACCATCACACCTCACACTGGTAACCATCACACATCACACTGGTAACCATCACACATCACACTGGTAACCATCACACCTCACACTGGGAACCATCACACTGGGAACCATCACAAACCACACTGGAAACCATCACACCTCACACTGGAAACCATCACACATCACACTGGTAACCATCACACCTCACACTGGTAACCATCACACATCACACTGGTAACCATCACATATCACACTGGTAACCATCACACATCACACTGGTAACCATCACACATCACACTGGTAACCATCACACATCACACTGGTACCCATCACACATCACACTGGTAACCATCACACAGGTACCCATCACACATCACACTGGTAACCATCACACATCACACTGGTAACCATCACACATCACACTGGTAACCATCACACAGGTACCCATCACACATCACACTGGTAACCATCACATATCACACTGGTAACTATTACACCTCACACTGGTAACCATCACACCTCACACTGGTAACCATCACACCTCACACTGGTAACCATCACACATCACACTGGTAACCATCACACCTCACACTGGTAACCATCACACCTCACACTGGTAACCATCACACCTCACACTGGTAACCATCACACCTCACACTGGGAACCATCACACTGGGAACCATCACACATCACACTGGAAACCATCACACATCACACTGGTAACCATCACACCTCACACTGGAAACCATCACACATCACACTGGTAACCATCACACCTCACACTGGTAACCATCACACATCACACTGGTAACCATCACACATCACACTGGTACCCATCACACATCACACTGGTAACCATCACACTGGTAACCATCACACTGGTACCCATCACACATCACACTGGTAACCATCAGACATCACACTGGTTACCATCACACATCACACTGGTAACCATCACACATCACACTGGTAACCATCACTCATCACACTGGTAACCATCACACCTCACCCTGGTAACCATCACACATCACACTGGTAACCATCACACGTCACACTGGTAACCATCACACGTCACACTGGTAACCATTACACGTCACACTGGTAACCATCACACGTCACACTGGTAACCCTCACACGTCACACTGGTAACCATCACACATCACACTGGTAACCATCACACATCACACTGGTACCCATGACACATCACACTGGTACCCATGACACATCACACTGGGAACCATCACATATCACACTGGGAACCATCACACCTCACACTGGAAACCATCACACCTCACACTGGGAACCATCACACCTCACACTGGGAACCATCACACTGGGAACCATCACACATCACACTGGAAACCATCACACATCACACTGGTAACCATCACACCTCACACTGGTAACCATCACATATCACATCACACTGGTAACCATCACATATCACACTGGTAACCATCACATATTACACTGGTAACCATCACACATGACATTGGTAACCATCACATATCACACTGGTAACCATCACACATCACACTGGTAACCATCACACATCACACTGGTAACCATCACACCTCACACTGGGAACCATCACACTGGTTACCATCACACATCACACTGGTAACCATCACACATCACACTGGTAACCATCACACATCACACTGGTAACCATCACTCATCACACTGGTAACCATCACACCTCACCCTGGTAACCATCACACATCACACTGGGAACCATCACACTGGGAACCATCACATATCACACTGGAAACCATCACACCTCACACTGGAAACCATCACATATCACACTGGTAACCATCACACATCACACTGGTAACCATCACACCTCACACTGGTAACCATCACACCTCACACTGGGAACCATCACACTGGTTACCATCACACATCACACTGGTAACCATCACACATCACACTGGTAACCATCACACATCACACTGGTAACCATCACTCATCACCCTGGTAACCATCACACCTCACCCTGGTAACCATCACACATCACACTGGTAACCATCACACGTCACACTGGTAACCATTACACGTCACACTGGTAACCATCACACGTCACACTGGTAACCCTCACACATCACACTGGTAACCATAATATATCACACTGGGAACCATCACATATCACACTGGGAACCATCACACCTCACACTGGAAACCATCACACCTCACACTGGTAACCATCACACCTCACACTGGTAACCATCACACCTCACACTGGGAACCATCACACTGGGAACCATCACACATCACACTGGAAACCATCACACATCACACTGGTAACCATCACACCTCACACTGGTAACCATCACATATCACATCACACTGGTAACCATCACATATCACACTGGTAACCATCACATATCACATCACACTGGTAACCATCACATATCACACTGGTAACCATAACATATCACAGTGGGAACCATCACATATCACACTGGGAACCATTACACCTCACACTGGAAACCATCACACCTCACACTGGTAACCATCACACCTCACACTGGTAACCATCACACCTCACACTGGGAACCATCACACTGGGAACCATCACACATTACACTGGAAACCATCACACATCAGACTGGTAACCATCACACCTCACACTGGAAACCATCACACATCACACTGGTAACCATCACACCTCACACTGGTAACCATCACATATCACACTGGTAACCATCACATATCACACTGGTAACCATCACATATTACACTGGTAACCATCACACATGACATTGGTAACCATCACATATCACACTGGTAACCATCACATATCACACTGGTAACCATCACACATCACACTGGAACCCATCACACATCACACTGGTAGCCATCACACATCACACTGGTAACCATCACACCTCACACTGGTAACCATCACACCTCACACTGGTAACCATCACATATCACACTGGTAACCATCACACCTCACACTGGGAACCATCACACTGGTAACCATGACACATCACACTGGTACCCATCACACAGGTACCCATCACACATCACACTGGTAACCATCACATATCACATTGGTAACCATTACACCTCACACTGGTAACCATCACACATCACACTGGTAACCATCACACCTCACACTGGTAACCATCACACCTCACACTGGTAACCATCACACATCACACTGGTAACCATCACACATCACACTGGTAACCATCACATATCACACTGGTAACCATCACATATCACACTGGTAACCATCACACATCACACTGGTAACCATCACACATCACACTGGTACCCATCACACATCACACTGGTAACCATCACATATCACACTGGTAACCATTACACCTCACACTGGAAACCATCACACCTCACACTGGTAACCATCACACCTCACACTGGTAACCATCACACCTCACACTGGTAACCATCACACCTCACACTGGTAACCATCACACCTCACACCTCACACTGGGAACCATCACACTGGGAACCATCACACTGGGAACCATCACACATCACACTGGAAACCATCACACATCACACTGCTAACCATCACACCTCACACTGGTAACCATCACATATCACACTGGTAACCATCACATATTACACTGGTAACCATCACACATGACATTGGTAACCATCACATATCACACTGGTAACCATCACACATCACACTGGTACCCATCACACTGGTAACCATAACATATCACACTGGTAACCATCACATATCACACTGATAACCATTACACCTCACACTGGTAACCATCACACATCACACTGGTAACCATCACACCTCACACTGGGAACCATCACATATCACACTGGTAACCATCACACATCACACTGGTAACCATCACACATCACACTGGTACCCATCACACAGGTACCCATCACACATCACACTGGTAACCATCACATATCACACTGGTAACCATTACACCTCACACTGGTAACCATCACACCTCACACTGGTAACCATCACACCTCACACTGGTAACCATCACATATCACATTGGTAACCATCACATATCACACTGGTAACCATCACACATCACATTGGTAACCATCACACTGGTAACCATCACATATCACACTGGTAACCATCACATATCACACTGGTAACCATCACACATCACACTGGTACCCATCACACATCACACTGGTAACCATAACACATCACAGTGGTAACCATCACATATCACACTGGTAACCATTACACCTCACAGTGGGAACCATCACACTGGGAACCATCACACATCACACTGGAAACCATCACACATCACACTGGGAACCATCACACTGGGAACCATCACACATCACACTGGAAACCATCACACATCACACTGGTAACCATCACACCTCACACTGGAAACAATCACACATCACACTGGTAACCATCACACCTCACACTGGTAACCATCACACTGGTACCCATCACACAGGTAACCATCACACTGGTAACCATCACACATCACACTGGTACCCATCACACATCACACTGGTAACCATCACATATCACACTGGTTACCATCACATATCACACTGGTAACCATCACACATCACACTGGTAACCATCACACATCACACTGGTAACCATCGCACCTCACACTGGTAACCATCACACCTCACACTGGTAACCATCACATATCACATTGGTAACCATCACACCTTACACTGGTAACCATCACACCTCACACTGGCAACCATCACACATCACACTGGTAACCATCACACCTCACACTGGTAACCATCACACCTCACACTGGTAACCATCACATGTCACACTGGTAACCATCACACCTCACACTGGTGGCAGATACTCAGGGAGGTCTATGCTCCGCCCATAGATCTGAACAGCTCATTTATATAGAAGAAAAATGTGAATTTCTCTGAGATAAAACATCAGATCGCAGATATCAAGGTGTCATTTTATTCACCTTTCTATGACCTGCAGCCATATAGATCCTCTAAATAATTAAAATACAGCTGTGGAGGAAATCCATAATGTGTCAATTTCCCAATGTCTCCTGAACAGGAGCGCGGCTCCTCCGCCTTCTACTGCTGCTGCTGATGGCGGAGCGCAGTACACAACTCCTTGTGCCAAGGACAGGACAGCACAACTGTTAAAGCCTGCCACACAAACCGCTGATGAGCTGGTGTGAACTGCGACCACCGTCAGTACAACGAGCGCAGCAGTAGATAGCGGAGGAGCCGCTCTCTCGTTCAGACAACTACATTGGAAAATCATCTCAATAAGGATTTCCTCCACCGTTTCAATCATTTAGTTAGTGCTGGGTGTATGACATTATTCTTTGTAAAGGATCCCTAATAAAAGTGATGTAATAATAATACCAGAGGATGGAGCGGAGGGAGGACACAATTTCCATTCTATTTGTACAATTGTATGTGCATCTTGTATAGCCCACCACCATCTCGGGGTCCAACAATGATGTTGTTTCTGGCATTCAGCCATCGTCCTACGTGACCATCAGAGATTATAGAAAGGATTTGCAGAATGGCAGAAACGAGGACATTTTGTAATTTTTGTGTGGGATTCATGTCTGGTCCAGATGGATGAAGTTAAGGTTATTTTCTGGTCCTGGTGGTGCAGGGTTCATGTCTGGTGCTGGTAGTTTAGGGTCCATGTCTGCTCCCAGTGGTGCAGGGTTGATGTCTGGTGCTGGTGGCGCAGGGTCCATGTCTGGTCCCAGTGGTGCAGGGTTGATGTCTGGTGCTGGTGGCGCAGGGTCCATGTCTGGTCCCAGTGGTGCAGGGTTCATGTCTGGTGCTGGTGGTGCAGGGTCCATGTCTGGTGCTGGTGGTGCAGGGTCCATGTCTGGTCCTGGTGGTGCAGGGTCCATGTCTGGTCCCAGTGGTGCAGGGTTCATGTCTGGTGCTGGTGGTGCAGGGTCCATGTCTGGTCCTGGTGGTGCAGGGTCCATGTCTGGTCCCAGTGGTGCAGGGTTCATGTCTGGTGCTGGTGGTGCAGGGTCCATGTCTGGTCCTGGTGGTGCAGGGTCCATGTCTGGTCCCAGTGGTGCAGGGTTCATATCTGGTCCTGGTAGTGCAGGGTCCATGTCTGGTCCTGGTGGCACAGGGTCCATGTCTGGTTCCAGTGCTGCAGGGTTCATGTCTGGTCCTGGTGCTGCAGGGTCCATGTCTGGTCCTGGTGCTGCAGGGCTCATGTCTGGTTCCAGTGCTGCAGGGTTCATGTCTGGTCCTGGTGGCACAGGGTTCATGTCTGGTCCTGGTGGCGCAGGGTTCATGTCTGGTCCTGGTGGCACAGGGCTCATGTCTGGTCCTGGTGGTGCAGGGTCCATGTCTGGTCCTGGTGGAGTAGGGTTCATGTCTGGTTCTGGTGGCGCAGGGTCCATGTCTGGTCCTGGTGGTGCAGGGTTCATGTCTGGTCCTGGTAGTGCAGGGTCCATGTCTGGTCCTGGTGGTGCAGGGTCCATGTCTAGTTCCGGTGGTGCTGGGTTTGTATTTAGTGCTGGTGGTTGGAGGTCTTATAGAGGTGGTGTATGAATGGAGACGAGGAGATGTCGCACTGTCAGTGAGGATACAGCTACTAGTTATCGGTACATGATCCATGTGTCTCTTTTCTGATTATTAATGTGGTAACATTTTGCCTGAATCAGAACCGTCTTCTTTGCGGCGGCGGTGTCTATATTGGCACAATCTGCTGCGGCAGAAGCCGGGCCCCTCGTTATCACTTCCCCTCCAGAGCTCAGGAGTTGCCAATAATAATGTGTCCAGGCGGAAAGGAAATGTTGTTTTTCTTCTTCTTTCCTCTTATCTGTGCAGCCATAAATATTACATTAATGCAGCCTTAAGAAATTATGCAGCGTGCGTCCGGTGAGACCGCGCTAAAGTTCACAGGGCTAAACTGTACTTTGTGAAGATGAGTATAAACCAGAGTCACACTAATTAAACACATGGTGGAGGGATGCAGATTCTGGATTCTCTGTCTCCTCCCCATCTCTAGATGAACTATCCTACTCTGAAGAGCACATGCATACCCATAAATGTATACACAGAGCACATACATACACGAGAGCACATACACACACGTGTTCACAGAGCACATACATACAGACACACATGTACACAAAGAGCACATACATATAGACATATCTATACACAGACACACATGTATTCACAAAGCACATGCATACAAACATATATGAATACACAGAGCACATACAGACACACACTATTGAAGACTTACCAGTCTGTCTCCCCTTCTTCACTTCTTCTAGACTCCTACAGGGTATAGGACCTTTGGTGATATCATGGTCACATGATTGTGATGTCACCAAAGGTCCTGATGCACTCTCAACATTGGAAATTACACTGACAGTACTATCCTACCCTGAAGGGGTTTAAGACTCTAGAAATCAGGGGGCTTATGTACGAGCCAGAGGATGCACAAGAAATGACAAGCTCATTTCCAGAGTCAGTAAATGGTTATCTTTGTATTATAAAAAGTTACAGCATATAATAATTTTATAATAATAATAATTTTTATTTCTATAGCGCCAACATATTCCACAGCACTGTACAATTAAGCGGGGTCATTTACAGACAATAAATTCAATACAAGGTGAGACAGTGAACAGTTACATTAGCAGTAAGGGTCCGGCTGCTCGCTGCTTGCTGTAGCTTTTTGCCAGAAACGCGTTGAGATGTATTCCCAACCTGTATGATCTTTTAAATTATTTTGAAATAAATTGAAAATTGTAATTATTTTTGGGACTCACCAAAATTCTTTACACATGTATACACAGAGAGCACAGATGCATACATGTATTCACAGAGCACATACACACACAAGAGCACATACATACAAATGTATTCACAAAGCACATACTGTACATACAGACACATATGTATACACAGAGAAAATACACACATGTACACACAAAAAACATACATATAGACATATACCTATACACAGATCACATGCACACACATGTATTCACAGAGCACATACAGACACACTATTGAAGACTTACCAATCTGTTTACCCTTATTCACTTCTTCTAGACTCCTACAGGGTACAGGACCTTTGGTGACATCACGGATACATGATCATGATGTCATTAAAGATCATGCTCCACTCTCAACATTAGAAACTGCATTGATAATGCAAGACTGCAATTACCAATGTAGTTTCTGCTGTAAACGCTGGGGTCCCCTAAGGGGTCGATGGCGCTGGTCAGTTGCCAGTTCGCCCCTCCTAATGTTGGCCCTGGTAAAGGATTGGAGTCATGTCACCGCCATCACAGTATAATTTTATCATGCATCTTTGTATACAGTAAGCTACCCTTAGTGGTGGTTGTAGATATAATATTATCATGCATCTCTGTATACAGGGAGCTCCCCCTAGTGGTGGTTGTAGATATAATATTATCATGCATTTCTGTATACAGGGAGCCCCCCCTAGTGGTGGCTGCAGACAGAATCTTACCATGTATCTCTGTATATAGGGAGCTCCCCCTAGTGGTGGCTGCAGACAGGATGTTATCATGTATCTCTGTATACAGGGAGCTCCCCCTAGAGGTGGCTGCAGACAGAATCTTATCATGTATCTCTGTATACAGGGAGCTCCCCCTAGTGGTGGTTGTAGATATAATATTATCATGCATCTCTGTATACAGGGAGCTCCCCCTAGTGGTGGCTGCAGACAGGATCTTATCATGTATCTCTGTATACAGAGAGCTCCCCCTAGTGGTGACTGCAGACAGGATCTTATTATGTATCTCTGTATACAGAGAGCTCCCCCTAGAGGTGGCTGCAGACAGAATCTTATCATGTATCTCTGTATACAGGGAGCTCCCCCTAGTGGTGACTGCAGACAGAATCTTATCATGTATGTCTGTATACAGGGAGCTCCCTCTAGTGGTGGCTGAATACAGAATCTTATATTCTCATAGTATTGGATGTCAGCCCAATTTCCCATCAGTTAATATAAGCGAGTGTCAGGGATATATTAGGAAAATATTAACCATTTCTCCCAAACCCCTCTTCATCCCTCTCTTATCTACCATTTGTCACAAGAGAAGAGCTGACAGTCCAGCATCTATCTTGCAGAAGTGACTTGTAAAACTCTAACCTAATTAAAATGCGAGGGTCTTTCTCCCTGGCAGTGGCAGGGGATGATTAGACACCGACTTTCAATCAATTTACATGTAGCTGTTGAAGCTTACTTCCCAGGATGAAAAAGGGAATTTAATAGAGGGTCCCAGGATGCCCAGCACCGATATGAAATATGGAATTGCTCAAGTTCCATAATTCTGATAATAAGGGGACACATATTTTTAGTGGCAGGGTCAGCCAGGGAACAAGATGCTTATTTTTTCGTAGCCTTAAGCCCCTCCAGGAAGCTGTAGCGCAAGAGCACTAGAATAACGGATCGCAGCTACACCATGTGTGGTCTCTAAATAAAGGTAAAATCATAATAGAAAATATGGTATCACTTTTGGGCTTCTGGGATCAACCAAGGATAAGTTATTATCTTATCTTATATAATCTTAAATAAAATATGCAGGCTAGAGTCTAGCCCAGTGATGTCAGCACAGGGGATTTGTGGGCAAATCTTCCCTTAGGCATAAAAGAGTCCATGGAGGATAGATGAGCTTTCTTTGCCAGTGGGGTATAGATGCTATAAGCAACGGATTGCGTTCGATAACGCTCAAATCAAATCGGGGAGCCCCTCCTCCAGCTATACTGATTCGTCCCTGTGAACTCTATAGTAAGTTTCTTCTGTAATCCTGTTTATTTTATGTAACTGTATATTCTGTACTGTAAATGTCCATTTGTAAAATCTTGTATATTTTTCATAACACTGCCTCCCTTTTGGATTAAATATAAAATTTAATAGTCCTGTTTCTTTTGTTCTGTAATCGTTCCCTTCCCCGAAGCCATATACGCTACCAGAACGCAGGCGTCCGGCCAGGCCTGTATGATATTTCAAATCTGGACGTTGGTTGCAGAGAATAATAATAATTGGGCTATCGTGAAGCTGACAGTGACCGTATGGGGCGTGTACATATATTCCATGCGTTGGAATCCAGAGGTGTGACGCCATACGCTCACTGGTCGCTTGCCGATACCTACGTAGTAAGTAGTGGGGACCATGTGCTCACGTATCCCTGACGAAATCATGACAGTGTGACGGCAACAGCGAGATATTGTGTGATTTCCCCGGTTACAGTCTCTGTGGAATACCTGACACCGAGGGATACAGAGTTTTAATAGCTTGTAAAGTTTGATTCTTCACCTGTTTTAATCCGGTGTGTAAAGTGTCAGTCTGTATCAGGAGCCTCAGGATGAAATACGTCCTTATTATATTGCTGTCGTTTGCACTGATGCTGCTGGTGATATACTTGGTTTTGTTCTTGTATTCTATATATTATTGGCTACAAAATATAATTTTCCTCCAATGTTACAATGTTGCAGGAGGTAGCGCTATAGACAGTGTGCATGGAGATACAATGGAGCTGATGAGTTATACTTTTACATTGGTGCTTGACAGTTTGTGAATCCTTTAGAATTTTCCAGATTTTTTCATAAATTTGACTTAAAGGGGTACTCCCATCTCCAAGATCCTATCCCAATATGTAATAGGGGTAATAATAATAATATTAGCAAATACCACCAATCACAAATGTAGCATAGTTCTTCTGATTTGCTATGTCTCTTTCCTCATGTGCAGGCATTGCAGGACCTTAGGTGTCCATAGTTACAAACCAATAGCAACTAACTAACTAACTGACACTATATCAGTGGTCGTACCCATGGATACCCAAGGTCCTGCAATGCCTGCGCATAAGGAAAGAGATATAGCAAATCAGAAGAACTATACTACATTTGTAATTGATTGTATTTGCTAATGTTATTATTATTACCCCTACTACATATTTTGATAGGATCTTGGACATGTGAATACCCCTTTAAAACTACATTCAATTTTCACAGAAGTCCTACATGTAGACAACAAAAACTATCTCAAACAGAAGTCAAACATCTTAGACTTTGTCATATTTTAAAATGATGAAAATATCCCAGTATCACATGTCTATTAGTGGTAAAAGTATGTGAACCCTCACTGTCAGTATGTGATGTGACGTCTCGTGCAGCAGTCACCCCATCTAAAGGTCTCCGGTAATGGCTGATTACTCCGGCACGTCGGATGGAGAATTTTAGCCCGTTCCTCCCGTGGTGTTGGTGGTTTTCTCCATGAACTCCGCTCTTCATGTCCTTGCACAACATCTTTATAGGTACAGTGTCCATTTTAGGACATGATCAGATATCAAAATCAAACATCAGAATAATTCCAGTTTGAGGCTAAATAACCTGTCTGAGAACTGACTTTGACACGTGACTTTGATATCCGACCTTGAGATGTAACTTTGACATCTGACTTTTACAACTAAATAAAAGTTCACCGTCTTCTGTGGGGACTTAAACCTAAAACTCCATGTCCAGAAGGCAGTACTCTTACCATTGAGCAATACACTCAGTGATTGAAGCTTAGGCATTCTATGTGGCGATGTGTTTTTCAGTGCAAAAGTGTCTGAAACTCATTGGGACTGTCACACAGACCTCCTCCAAGCCAAATTCAAATGATGTGCAATGTATGATTTTGATATGCGAGTTTGATATCTGACTTTCTTCACACATCAGAATTAGAATCACAATGAGTCTTAGACACCGTGAGAATTTTTTTGGGTAATCCCATAAGCCCAAAAAAAAAATACCAGTTACTGTCACTTGACCTGATGGCTTTAATGGTAAAGCTTCAGCCTCATAAAGTGCAGATTCTGGGTTCAAATCCCAGGAGCTGAAGAAAATTATTATTATTTTTTTTTTTAAATTATGCTTTGTTAGCGCACAAACTACACAGATGTTTTACTTTTAATATCTGACATTCTGATTGTCATCCCGACGTGTTAAGAAAGAGTTTCAGACACGCTGTCTATTTTCTTGGTAAATCACATAGCCAAAGTAAATTGGGAGGCAATAATTTACTATATATCTATTCCCAAGTGACCGTACTTTTGCATAATTTCTTAGGAAGGGGTCTAATGATAACTGTGATGAAAGCCGGCCGGTGGGTGCAGCTCTCTGGCGCCCCCTTACCTCTCAGGTCAGTCAAGGTACTGCACCTAGAGAAAGTAGTGCCAGGTAGCTGCAACCAGCGCAGGGAACACGGTAGTGTGTTATCCCTTCAACGTCACTAAACCGTAACGTCACTACACAGCACAACTCGCTAGCGCCCTCTTAGCCTCAGGTCAGTCAAGGAACTGCACCTAGGATAAGCGGTCACCAGAGAGACTGTCCTGTAACCTACTGGGTATCGGGGCCCTCTGTAGTGAGGGCGGTATATATATCTTCCTTGGCCGCGCCAGGAATATATATATCTGAACCTCCGACCGTCACTACCAGCCTTCCCCAATCCCCAGTTGGTATGCTGCCACCAGTCCCTATTTTAGATATACGCCCAGTCCGTGAATGGGCCTATATCGGGTCAGGAACCAACCCTGGGTAGCGTTTTTGGCTTGAGCCGAGCTCACACGGACGTGCGTTCGTTATGCAGAATAAAAGGCAGGCCCACAATTACTTGAGGTAATTGATTATAATAATACACTAGATACACGATATACAACTAAATATACACAGGTATAAGGTCAGGCTAAACTATACAACAATGGAATACAACACACAGAATCACCACAGCATATCAGTTACCGGTTTCTTGATTTTCTTGTGACGCAGGGAGAGGATTCTGCGGTCGCAGGCACGGTTCTTTGTTACAGGCTGAGGCCTACCACCGCATGGTCAGACTGCTCCTCCCCTTGGTGGCCTCAGCTGGTGCTCAGATGTTCAGCACACCACTCTTGGGTCAAGACTGACTTATCTCTTGTCTGTCCTGCTATCTTACCTGCCCCGTCCCGCCCACTGCTGGTGAGGTCAGCTGGCTCAGTCTCCACCCTCAGGTCTAACTTCGATCAGAAGCCCAAATTCTATGGAACCCAATAACTTCTTCTGGGATGGTCTCATGATACCCCCAGGGGTTCCCATGGATTCGGGCCGCCGTAACCGACCTTTTGATATCAATTATGATACCATACGGTCCTCAGGAATGGCTCCGCGCTATATCTTGGCTTCCAGAGCACGTACAAACGTCTACCGCGGAGGCTTGTGTGCGCAATGGCTCCGGGACGCCGTGATATTTTTTTATTGGCCCATCCCACGCAACATGCGTGTACTATTCATGTTTCTATATCTTATGCCTCCATGCTTGTGACAGACAAAGAAACTAGTCCTATGGGACAAATGGTCAGTTACAGATGGACGAAGCACCCCCCCCCCCCCCCCCCCGCTGGCTGTGTTTCCTCTCAAAGCCTTTGAAGCTCCTAGCATTCAAGTGTTAAGTAGGCCCTGGGGCTTCTTATCTCACAGGAGCCTGGATGGGGGAAACTATCTAGTTGACTTTTTAACAGAAGGTCCCAAGGGTGGGGGCTGCTGAAGTGTGGCCATCCCTGGATATGATTTATCATTACCAAGATGGCGGCTACAGGTTCATCACACCTCCCCCTATACGAGGGCGCGAGGGGGTAGCACATTCCTGTGTTCCCCCGTGCGTCCTTCTGCACCCTCCCCTTGCCGGGATAACCCGTCAGCGTTACCGTGGTCACGGCCTCTTCTGTGGCGAATGGAGAAGTGGTACTGCTGGAGAGCGAGGCTCCAGCGTAGCAACCTGCCATTCGACCCAGAGACCGTGTGTAACCAGCTGAGGGGGTTGTGGTCCGTCTCCACGGTGAAATGGCTCCCGTACAAGTAGGGCTGCAGACGCTGCAGGGCCCATACAATTGCCAGGCATTCTTTTTCCACCGTGGAGTAAGCCACCTCCCGGGGCAGTAGCTTCCTGCTCAGGTACAAGACAGGATGTTCCTGGCCTGTCGTGTTGACCTGACTTAGCACAGCACCGAGGCCAAAGTCACTGGCGTCGGTCTGTACCACAAACGGCCGGTCGAAGTCGGCAGCTTGCAGTACAGGGGAGCTACTTAGGGCGGCCTTGAGTGCCCCGAAAGCTGTCTCGCAGGCGACTGTCCAGTCGACTGCGACGGGCAGCTTCTTCTTGGTGAGGTCCGTCAGGGGCTTGGCCAGGGTGCTATAGTGTGGGACGAACCTCCTATAGTACCCGGCGGTCCCCAAGAAGGACATCACCTGCTTTTTGGTCCTAGGAGTGGGCCAGGATGCGATGGCATCCACTTTCCCCGGTTCTGGCTTCAGAACCCCCCCGCCTAACCGGTGACCCAGGTAGAGGACCTCACTCATGCCCAGCTGGCACTTTTCCGGCTTGATGGTCAAGCCTGCCCGGTGGATCCGACCGAGCACCTGCCGCAGGTGCTCTAGGTGATCCTCCCAAGTGGGACTGAAGACTGCAATATCGTCCAAGTACACAGCCGCGTACCCTTCAAGTCCCTCAAGCAGCGTATTGACCATCCGCTGAAAAGTGGCAGGGGCATTCTTCATGCCGAATGGCATCACTGGACTCGTACAGTCCAAAAGGGGTGATAAAGGCAGAGCGTTCCCTTGCCGCGGGGGTCAGAGGAATCTGCCAGTACCCCCGGCTCAGATCCATGATGGTCAGGTACTTAGCCCCGGCCATCCGATCGAGCAGGTCATCGATGCGTGGTATGGGGAACGCATCGGTGGCCGTTACAGCGTTGAGCCCCCGGTAGTCCACGCAGAACCGTGTAGTTCGGTCCTTCTTTGGTACGAGGACTACAGGCGAGGCCCACGCGCTGCTGGATGCCTGGATCACCCCCAGCTTCAGCATCTCGTCTATCTCTTGGCGCATGTTTCCCTGCACCTCGAAAGAGACCCGATATGCTGAACGCCGGATCGGCGGGTGATCGCCAGTGTCCACGTCGTGGACAGCCATCTCAGTCCTTCCGGGCAGGCTGCTGAACAGCCCCCGGAAGGGGTGCAGGGTGGTCCCCAGCTGGGACCGTTGGTCCTCCGTGAGCTGGTGGCCAACCCCCACATCCTCGATGGACCCACCCGCCTTGGCTTGGGTGAGCAGATCCAGGAGGCTTTCTACCTCTCCTTCCTCGGGAAGGTTGCACACTGGGTGGGCAGTCGCTTCCCGCTCATGATGAGCCTTCATCATGTTCACGTGGAAGGCCTTCCTCCTTCCACGGGCGTGATCCAGGGTGACCAGATAGGTGACGGCGTTGAGTTTCTGGTGCACGAAGTAGGGACCTTCCCAGGCTGCCTGAAGCTTGTTCTGTGGTACGGGGACCAGTACCCACACCTTTTGACCCACCTGGTAGGTCCTCTCACAAGCATTCTGGTCGTACCACCGCTTCTGGTCGGCCTGGGCCTGGGCCATATTGTCCTGCACCAGCTTTGCCAAGGCCATCATCCTGTCCCGGTGGCGCACGACATACTCGATGACCGACACCTCGGGGGTGGCCAAATCCCCTTCCCATGCTTCCTTCACCAGAGCCAGGGGGCCCCGTACCCGTCGCCCGTACAGGAGCTCAAAGGGGGAGAACCCCGTTGAGGCCTGCGGAACCTCCCGGTAAGCAAATAGGAGGTGTGGGAGGTAACGCTCCCAGTCTCTCCCGTGGGAGTCGACCAACATCTTAAGCATCTGCTTTAAGGTGCCATTGAACCGCTCACACAGGCCATTAGTCTGTGGGTGATACGGGCTGGCCACCAGATGTTGCACCTGCATTTGCTTACAGAGGGACTCCATCAGCCGCGACATGAACTGGGTCCCTCGGTCGGTGAGCATTTCTTGGGGGAAACCCACTCTGGAGAAGATCTCCAGTAAGGCGGTAGCCACCTTGTCGGCCCGAATGGACGACAAAGCTACCGCTTCCGGGTACCGGGTGGCATAGTCCACTACCGTGAGTATGAAGCATTTCCCGGAGTGGCTGGGAGTGGACAGAGGTCCAATAAGATCCACAGCGACCCTCGAGAAAGGCTCTTCGATGATTGGCAGAGTTACCAGTGGGGCTTTGGGGCGCGGCCCCGCCTTCCCCACCCTCTGACAGGTGTCACACGAACGGCAGTAGGCACCCACCGCGGCTCCCATCCCAGGCCAGTAGAAATGCTGAGCTATCCTGGCCTTGGTTTTAGCGATCCCTAGGTGTCCGGCCATCGGAATCTCGTGTGCGATCCGCAACAATTCCGCCCTGAACGGATAGGGTACCACTAACTGTCGGTCCCTGGGCCACGCCTCCGGTGAACCCTGCTGGACCGTTACCCGGTACAGCCGTCCCTGGTCCCAGACCACACGCTCGCAATCTGACTCCATGGGAGGCTGTGCCGCCTGTTCCTTGAGAGCTTTCAGGCTGTCGTCTGCTTCCAACGCAGCCTGAAATTCCTGACTTGATGTGGCCAGAATCGACGAAACTGCCACATCCTCCGTCAGCCCCTCCGGGCATGTCACCTGGCCGCTGTCTGACCCGGCAGACACTTGGTCAGAAGTGGGGAAGCCGTCGGACCTCTGCAAGGCTCCTTGGGCTCCGGCGCTCCCACTCCTGGTGACAGCGGCTATGACCGCTGTGACCGTGGGTAGTGCCTGCTTCCCCTCTGTTTCTGACCAAGCCGCCCGATCAGGCAGGCTTCCTAGGCCTTTGGACATCTCGGATGTGGGGAACTCCTGCCCTGGGGTCTTACCTGGCGGCTCCTCTCTTGGGACACCCCCACCTCCCATGGCCTGTTCCTCCCCCTGCAGTGGGCCTATACTCAGCAGCCTGGATACCCCTGGGAGCCCTACACTGCCGGTAGCTGCCCCCCTCTCCATCCCTGAGCTTCCCTCTACAGAATCCTGCCCGCCCCCTCCCTCACCGGAGGACAAGAGGTCACGGCACGCCGGCTGAGCACCTCTGCGGGCATCCCCACACTCCCCACCTGCTTTCACTAACCCTGTTTGTGTTGTGTCTGTGCAGGTGTTACCCTCAGGTTTCACTCCCTCCTCCTCAGCAGGACACACACTACATACAACATGGTTGGCATTAGCAGCAGACAAATCAATACACTCTTGGGGGGCCGAACTTGGGGGTTCAGAGGGTACATACTGCGATACTAGACGCCCCAAGTCGGTCCCTAATAAAACATTTGCGGGAATATTTGGCGTTACTCCCACCTCCCGCATCCCCCTTCCGGCACCCCAGTCCAAATACACCATGGCAACGGGAAGTGCCGGCTCCACGCCTCCAACCCCGGAGACGGAAAGAGTCTTTCCTGGTACCAAGTCCTGGGGGGACACCACCTCAGGCCGTACCAGTGTTCGTTCAGCGCCAGTGTCCCGCAGTCCCATGACCGCAGAACGGCCTATGGTGACGGGTTGGATGTTGTCCAGGGACCTACCACCACCCCCTCCCACACACAAAACATTGGGCGCTCTCTGGGAATGGGATGGGGTCTTTTGGCGCTGGGGACACTCAGCCCTAAAGTGTCCTGGTTTGTTGCATAGATGACAACGTCTTACGTCTGGTCCTTGCCTGGAGAGGGCAACAGGGGGATACACCCCTTGTGTTCTAGGGGCCGGGGAAACAGGGGCATGACTGGGCTTACCCCCTCTCCAGGTGCTGCTGGCAGACTTCTTCAGCTCAGGCGCCCTGTTATTGGCATACTCGTCTGCCAGGGCGGCTGTAGCAGAAGCCCCTGTTGGTTTTCGGTCACGGAGGAACTGTCGGAGGTCCTCTGGGCAGTTCCACAAGAACTGCTCCGTGACGAACAGTTCCTGGACCTCCTGGCGGGTAGTAAGCGCTAGACCCGAGGTCCAGTGCTCTGCGGCTCTCAACAGCGCCCGCATATGATCGGTCCAGGTGTCCTTGGGGCCACGCAGCAGGCTCCGGAACTTCTGGCGGTACGACTCGGGAGTGAGGTTGTACTGCCGGATCAGGGCCCGCTTGATGCAGTCGTAGTTCTGTACCTCCCCGGCAGGTAAGTCCCCCAAGGCATCCAGGGACTTACCCCTCAAACGGGGGGTCAGGTATCTGGCCCACTGATCCCGGGCCAGATGGTGCTGAAGACAGGTCCGTTCAAATGCCACCAGAAAGGAGTCCAGGTCCCCATCCTTCTCCAGTAGAGGGAAGTCCTCAGCTCGGACTTTGGACGACTTGGTCTCCTGATGGGTTGGTTGCTCTAGCGGAAGCCCCCGCTGGGCCAGGTCCAGTTGGTGCTGGCGCTCCGCAGCTCGCTCTGCACGCTCCGCAGCCTCCCGGCGCTCTGCAGCTTCACGCTCCGCAGCCTCCCGGCGCTCTGCAGCCCGCTCTGCACGCTCCGCAGCCTCCCGGCGCTCCGCAGCTTCGCGCTCCTCCTCCGCTGCCTTCTCTGATGCTGCCAGGAGGGTTTTGTAGACGGCATCGCCATGAGACTGGAGACTTGCCATAGCCGCTTGTAAAAGGGCTTGTGATCTGGACAGGCTGGGCTGGGTAGGTGGTGGGCAGCCCACTGCGGGACCGTATACTGGGGACTGGCTCCCTAAGGTGCCCGGGCTGGACTCCTCCTCGCCATGGGTAACAATGTCCTCCCCTCCTGCCACACGGACCGTAGCATTAGCCTCCTGCAGGGTCTTGCTCCTGGTGCCGTCTGCCATCTTGGTAACCGACACCGCTGCAACCCTGAGTTTGCACACACCTTGTTATACTTTTAGCCTGACCGTCTAACGTTGGGCTGACCTTAAGACTCCAGCAGTGGAAGTTACCACTGGCAGTCTTTAGTGCCTGGGAGTAGGGGTCCCACAACACTATTATTCTGCAATCCCACCGCTCTGCCACCAATGTGATGAAAGCCGGCCGGTGGGTGCAGCTCTCTGGCGCCCCCTTACCTCTCAGGTCAGTCAAGGTACTGCACCTAGAGAAAGTAGTGCCAGGTAGCTGCAACCAGCGCAGGGAACACGGTAGTGTGTTATCCCTTCAACGTCACTAAACCGTAACGTCACTACACAGCACAACTCGCTAGCGCCCTCTTAGCCTCAGGTCAGTCAAGGAACTGCACCTAGGATAAGCGGTCACCAGAGAGACTGTCCTGTAACCTACTGGGTATCGGGGCCCTCTGTAGTGAGGGCGGTATATATATCTTCCTTGGCCGCGCCAGGAATATATATATCTGAACCTCCGACCGTCCCTACCAGCCTTCCCCAATCCCCAGTTGGTATGCTGCCACCAGTCCCTATTTTAGATATACGCCCAGTCCGTGAATGGGCCTATATCGGGTCAGGAACCAACCCTGGGTAGCGTTTTTGGCTTGAGCCGAGCTCACACGGACGTGCGTTCGTTATGCAGAATAAAAGGCAGGCCCACAATTACTTGAGGTAATTGATTATAATAATACACTAGATACACGATATACAACTAAATATACACAGGTATAAGGTCAGGCTAAACTATACAACAATGGAATACAACACACAGAATCACCACAGCATATCAGTTACCGGTTTCTTGATTCTCTTGTGACGCAGGGAGAGGATTCTGCGGTCGCAGGCACGGTTCTTTGTTACAGGCTGAGGCCTACCACCGCATGGTCAGACTGCTCCTCCCCTTGGTGGCCTCAGCTGGTGCTCAGATGTTCAGCACCCCACTCTTGGGTCAAGACTGACTTATCTCTTGTCTGTCCTGCTATCTTACCTGCCCCGTCCCGCCCACTGCTGGTGAGGTCAGCTGGCTCAGTCTCCACCCTCAGGTCTAACTTCGATCAGAAGCCCAAATTCTAATAAACCCAATAACTTCTTCTGGGATGGTCTCATGATACCCCCAGGGGTTCCCATGGATTCGGGCCGCCGTAACCGACCTTTTGATATCAATTATGATACCATACGGTCCTCAGGAATGGCTCCGCGCTATATCTTGGCTTCCAGAGCACGTACAAACGTCTACCGCGGAGGCTTGTGTGCGCAATGGCTCCGGGACGCCGTGATATTTTTTTATTGGCCCATCCCACGCAACATGCGTGTACTATTCATGTTTCTATATCTTATGCCTCCATGCTTGTGACAGACAAAGAAACTAGTCCTATGGGACAAATGGTCAGTTACAGATGGACGAAGCACCGTCCCCCTGCTGGCTGTGTTTCCTCTCGAAGTCTTTGAAGCTCCTAGCATTCAAGTGTTAAGTAGGCCCTGGGGCTTCTTATCTCACAGGAGCCTGGATGGGGGAAACTATCTAGTTGACTTTTTAACAGAAGGTCCCAAGGGTGGGGGCTGCTGAAGTGTGGCCATCCCTGGATATGATTTATCATTACCAAGATGGCGGCTACAGGTTCATCACAATAACATTTCTTTATTGTAAATTTTTCTTTCCACCCCCCCCCCCAAGAACTGGCTGCAAACTCCCAATTTACTTTGGCTATGTGATTTACCATGAAAATAGACAGCGTGTCTGAAACTCTTTCTTAACACGTCGGGATGACAATCAGAATGTCAGATATTAAAAGTAAAACATCCGTGTAGTTTGTGCGCTAACTAAGCATAATTAAAAAAAAATATAATAATTTTCAGCTCCTGGGATTTGAACCCAGAATGTGCACTTTATGAGGCTGAAGCTTTACCATTCAGCTATTAGGTCAAGTGATAATGACTGGCAGTTTTTCTTGGCTTATGGTATTACCCATGAACATACTCAGGGTGTCATTGTGATTCTGATTCTGATGTGTGAAGAAAGTCTGATATCAAACTCACACATCCTTTGAATTTGGCTTGGAGGAGGTCTGTGTGAAAGTCCCAATGAGTTTCAGACACATTTGCACTGAAAATGACTTAACCACATAGAATGCCTAAGCTTCAATCACTGAGTGTATAGCTCAATGGTAAGAGTACTGGCGTCTGAACAAAGAGTTTTAGGTTCAAGTCCCCGCAGAAGACGATGAACTTTCTTTTATTTAGTTGTAAAAGTTACATATCAAAGTCAGTTCTCAGTATTTAGCATCAAACTGGCATTATTCTGATGTTTGGTTTGAGTATGTGATCATGTCCTAAAATGGGACCCTGTACACCAGTCTGTAACTTATTCTACTGTGGCCTCTCCCAGACCTGTGACACAGGATCACTCTCCTCCATAACAAGTAACTAAGTCTAAAATTTGTGACTTATTTGTTGATTTCTTTCTTATTTTACTCTTAGAACTTGTGTATGAAAATCTTATGTAACTTTAGGTAAAAATTAATGCAAAAATATATAACTCTGAAGAATTCTCAAACTTACAAGCAATACTATAATAAGCGGATCCCTGGAGCACGGCGAGCAGCAGAATGATCCTTGTGGAATTGATTCCTAGGAAAATAGTTTTGGCAATGACAGATTTGTGCTAAGACGACAATGTAGTGAGGAGGCAGACGAGAGAATCGTGTGATCGGCCAAACGTCTGCGCCGCCGTATACTGCCTCCTATCAAAATCCCATCACATCATCACATGTATATATACAGTACCACTCCTCCTGTATATATACACCGCACAGTACCACTCCTCCTGTATATATACACTGCACAGTACCACTCCTCCTGTATATATACACCGCACAGTACCACTCCTCCTGTATATATACACTGCACAGTACCACTCCTCCTGTATATATACACCGCACAGTACCACTCCTCCTGTATATATACACTGCACAGTACCACTCCTCCTGTATATATACACCGCACAGTACCACTCCTCCTGTATATATACACCGCACAGTACCACTCCTCCTGTATATATACACCGCACAGTACCACTCCTCCTGTATATATACCCTGCACAGTACCACTCCTCCTGTATATATACACTGCACAGTACCACTCCTCCTGTCCTGTATATATACACTGCACAGTACAGCTCCTCCTGTATATATACACTGCACAGTACAGCTCCTCCTGTATATATACCCTGCACAGTACCACTCCTCCTGTATATATACACTGCACAGTACAGCTCCTCCTGTCCTGTATATATACACTGCACAGCACCACTCCTCCTGTCCTGTATATATACACTGCACAGTACCACTCCTCTTGTCCTGTGTATATACACTGCACAGTACCACTCCTCCTGTATATATACACTGCACAGTACCACTCCTCCTGTATATATACACTGCACAGTACCACTCCTCCTGTATATATACACTGCACAGTACCACTCCTCCTGTATATATACACTGCACAGTACCACTCCTCCTGTATATATACACTGCACAGTACCACTCCTCCTGTATATATACACTGCACAGTACCACTCCTCCTGTCCTGTATATATACACTGCACAGTACCACTCCTCCTGTCCTGTATATATATACTGCACAGTACCACTCCTCCTGTCCTGTATATATATACTGCACAGTACCACTCCTCCTGTCCTGTATATATACACTGCACAGTACCACTCCTCCTGTCCTGTATATATACACTGCACAGTACCACTCCTCCTGTCCTGTATATATACACTGCACAGTACCACTCCTCCTGCCCTGTATATATACACTGCACAGTACCACTCCTCCTGTCCTGTATATATACACTGCACAGTACCACTCCTCCTGTCCTGTATATATACACTGCACAGTACCACTCCTCCTGTCCTGTATATATACACTGCACAGTACCACTCCCCCTGTATATATACACTGCACAGCACCACTCCTCCTGTCCTGTATATATACACTGCACAGTACCACTCCTCCTGTATATATACACTGCACAGTACCACTCCTCCTCTATATATACACTGCACAGTACCACTCCTGTATATATACACTGCACAGTACCACTCCTCCTGTATATATACACTGCACAGTACCACTCCTCCTGTCCTGTATATATACACTGCACAGTACCGCTCCTCCTGTATATATACACTGCACAGTACCACTCCTCCTGTATATATACACTGCACAGTGCCACTCCTCCTGTCCTGTATATGTACACTGCACAGTACCACTCCTCCTGTCCTGTATATATACACTGCACAGTACCACTCCTCCTGTCCTGTATATATACACTGCACAGTACCACTCCTCCTGTCCTGTATATATACACTGCACAGCACCACTCCTCCTGTATATATACACTGCACAGTACCACTCCTCCTGTCCTGTATATATACACTGCACAGTACCGCTCCTCCTGTATATATACACTGCACAGTACCACTCCTCCTGTATATATACACTGCACAGTACCACTCCTCCTGTCCTGTATATATACACTGCACAGTACCGCTCCTCCTGTATATATACACTGCACAGTACCACTCCTCCTGTATATATACACTGCACAGTGCCACTCCTCCTGTCCTGTATATGTACACTGCACAGTACCACTCCTCCTGTCCTGTATATATACACTGCACAGCACCACTCCTCCTGTCCTGTATATATACACTGTACAGTACCACTCCTCCTGTCCTGTATATATACACTGCACAGTACCACTCCTCCTGTCCTGTATATATACACTGCACAGTACCACTCCTCCTGTCCTGTATATATACACTGCACAGTACCACTCCTCCTGTCCTGTATATATACACTGCAGAGTACCACTCCTCCTGTCCTGTATATATACACTGCACAGTACCACTCCTCCTGTCCTGTATATATACACTGCAGAGTACCACTCCTCCTGTATATATACACTGCACAGTACCACTCCTCCTGTCCTGTATATATGCACTGCACAGTACCACTCCTCCTGTATATATACACTGCACAGTACCACTCCTCCTGTATATATACACTGCACAGTACAGCTCCTCCTGTATATATACACTGCACAGTACAGCTCCCCCCTGTATATATACACTGCACAGTACCACTCCTCCTGTCCTGTATATATACACTGCACAGCACCACTCCTCCTGTCCTGTATATATACACTGCACAGTACCACTCCTCCTGTCCTGTATATATACACTGCACAGTACCACTCCTCCTGTCCTGTATATATACACTGCACAGTACCACTCCTCCTGTATATATACACTGCACAGTACCACTCCTCCTGTCCTGTATATATACACTGCACAGTACCACTCCTCCTGTCCTGTATATATACTCTGCACAGTACCACTCCTCCTGTATATATACACTGCACAGTACCACTCCTCCTGTCCTGTATATATACACTGCACAGTACCACTCCTCCTGTCCTGTATATATACACTGCAGAGTACCACTCCTCCTGTCCTGTATATATACACTGCAGAGTACCACTCCTCCTGTCCTGTATATATACACTGCACAGTACCACTCCTCCTGTATATATACACTGCACAGTACCACTCCTCCTGTATATATACACTGCACAGTACCACTCCTGTATATATACACTGCACAGTACCACTCCTCCTGTATATATACACTGCACAGTACCACTCCTCCTGTCCTGTATATATACACTGCACAGTACCACTCCTCCTGTCCTGTATATATACACTGCACAGTACCACTCCTCCTGTCCTGTATATATACACTGCACAGTACCACTCCTCCTGTATATATACACTGCACAGTACCACTCCTCCTGTCCTGTATATATACACTGCACAGTACCACTCCTCCTCTATATATACACTGCACAGTACCTCTCCTCCTGTATATATACACTGCACAGTACCATTCCTCCTGTCCTGTATATATACACTGCACAGTACCACTTCTCCTGTCCTGTATATATACACTGCACAGTACCACTCCTCCTGTATATATACACTGCACAGTACCACTCCTCCTGTATATATACACTGCACAGTACCGCTCCTCCTGTATATATACACTGCACAGTACCACTCCTCCTGTATATATACACTGCACAGTACCACTCCTCCTGTCCTGTATATATACACTGCACAGTACCACTCCTCCTGTCCTGTATATATACACTGCACAGTACCACTCCTCCTGTCCTGTATATATACACTGCACAGTACCACTCCTCCTCTATATATACACTGCACAGTACAGCTCCCCCCTGTATATATACACTGCACAGTACCACTCCTCCTGTATATATACACTGCACAGCACCACTCCTCCTGTCCTGTATATATATACTGCACAGTACCACTCCTCCTGTCCTGTATATATACACTGCACAGTACCACTCCTCCTGTATATATACACTGCACAGTACCACTCCTCCTGTATATATACACTGCACAGTACAGCTCCTCCTGTATATATACACTGCACAGTACCGCTCCTCCTGTATATATACACTGCACAGTACCACTCCTCCTGTATATATACACTGCACAGTACCACTCCTCCTGTATATATACACTGCACAGTACCGCTCCTCCTGTATATATACACTGCACAGCACCACTCCTCCTGTATATATACACTGCACAGTACCACTCCTCCTGTATATATACACTGCACAGTACCACTCCTCCTGTATATATACACTGCACAGTACCACTCCTCCTGTATATATACACTGCACAGTACCACTCCTCCTGTATATATACACTGCACAGTACCACTCCTCCTGTCCTGTATATATACACTGCACAGTACCACTCCTCCTGTCCTGTATATATACACTGCACAGTACCACTCCTCCTGTCCTGTATATATACACTGCACAGTACCACTCCTCCTCTATATATACACTGCACAGTACAGCTCCCCCCTGTATATATACACTGCACAGTACCACTCCTCCTGTATATATACACTGCACAGCACCACTCCTCCTGTCCTGTATATATATACTGCACAGTACCACTCCTCCTGTCCTGTATATATACACTGCACAGTACCACTCCTCCTGTATATATACACTGCACAGTACCACTCCTCCTGTATATATACACTGCACAGTACAGCTCCTCCTGTATATATACACTGCACAGTACCGCTCCTCCTGTATATATACACTGCACAGTACCACTCCTCCTGTATATATACACTGCACAGTACCACTCCTCCTGTATATATACACTGCACAGTACCGCTCCTCCTGTATATATACACTGCACAGCACCACTCCTCCTGTATATATACACTGCACAGTACCACTCCTCCTGTATATATACACTGCACAGTACCACTCCTCCTGTCCTGTATATATACACTGCACAGTACCACTCCTCCTGTATATATACACTGCACAGCACCACTCCTCCTGTCCTGTATATATACACTGCACAGTACCACTCCTCCTGTACAGTATATATACAATGCACAGTACCACTCCTCCTGTCCTGTATATATACACTGCACAGTACCACTCCTCCTGTATATATACACTGCACAGCACCACTCCTCCTGTCCTGTATATATACACTGCACAGTACCACTCCTCCTGTACAGTATATATACAATGCACAGTACCACTCCTCCTGTCCTGTATATATACACTGCACAGTACCACTCCTCCTGTATATACAGTACATGACAGAACAATAATACATTACAGGACACCGAACATAAGAACAAAACAAGACGACAAATCACAGAAAATAGAAACAAAATAAATCCCCCCAGGAATATATACAAGAAATAACTATTATAAAACCTATAAAACCCCCGGCCCAGCTTCATTCATACTACTATATACAATCCCACACAACACTCACACCGTCCTATATACAAGATTATATACAATAAAACACTAAACCTAATATAACGTATATACAACCGGGAACTAACACTAACCTACTGGTCCCACTGCCGGACCTTAGTCACCCCCTTACCGCACCTCATTCACACCACAGAAAACCAAAAATAACAATATATACAATAGTGACATGGACAATTTTAAACCTTTTTTTTTTTTTTTTGTATATTTTTTTGTATTTTTTTTTTTTTTTATTTTGTAATTTTTTTTTATATATATATATAAAACACAGACCTACACTAACTATCCCGCCACCCCTGATCCAGCTCTGGCCACAAAGTTCAGGATTACTCCGAGCTAGGATCAGGCCCCAAAGTTTTTCCCCAGGCGGGGCCTGGACCAGGCCAGATCAGTCCTCTTATCACCGCTGATGAAAACCCCCCCAAATCCCCCACCCAACCTAACTAAAACCCCCTATTATACATTATATACAATATATACAGAACACAACCTACACACTCACCATCCAAGGCTCAAGTTCGATGCCGGCAAACCTTCTATTCAGGAGACAGAAATACAAAACAAAAATCTAGGGTGGAAGGACATCAGCCCACCACCAGGATATAGGAGTACTACCGGACGAAGGCACCCTGAAGGAAAAGCCCCTCCAGAGACGGGCCGCCCTCCGGGCACCCAGTCTTTCATACTCCAGAGAACGTACCTTCACCAGGTCACCTAGGATGTTCCTACAGACTTCATCTACATGGAGGATTTTACTCTGCGTCGAGACTAAAACTCGTGCGTTCCACGTGAAATACCTCACCACTGCGCTGACTATGAATAAAGTGTCTCGGTCCCTTCTCCCAAGGTCTCCGAACGCTCCATAGGCCCACCCGGCGTAGGACAGAGTAGCCAGCCGCGGCCAACCAATGGAAGCCCCCACCCTGTTGTACACCTCTGTATTAAAGGGACAATGAAGCAGGAAGTGCTCCATGCTTTCCAGCACGTTAGCACAAGCCTCACGGGGGCAATTCCTGTCCTCGGAGCTCCTGAACTTCAAATTGTCCCTCACATACAGCTTACCATGGAAGCAGCGCCAAGTCAAGTCCCAGTACTTCTCGGGGATCCTGCTAGAATTTAACAAACTCAACCCAACCTCCAGATCCCGACTTGGGCAGTCTTTGAGGGCCAATGGACTCTGAAAATGAGAAAGCAAGACCCTCATATCGAGGAGTTTCCTCGGGAGGGACCTCACCTCCCACATTCCCAGACCCCACCGGCGGATCATTTTCAGAACCGGGGTAACATAAGCCGGGAGATGCCCGTGTGGTGTGCGAAGATCCTTCAATCTTCCCCCTGTCTCCCATTCCTGGAAGAAAGGCTGAAACCATCCCTTGCAGGAGAATACCCACAGAGGAGCCCTCTCTTTCCAGAGGTTTGCCACGTTCACTTTCAAGAAGGTGTTCACTAGGAACACCACGGGGTTCACCATATTCAAACCCCCTAGTCTCCTCGTGCGGTAAGTGACCTCCCGCTTGACTAGGTTCAGTCTGTTCCCCCATAACATCTGGAAGAACAGACTGTAGACCCGTGTCCAGAGAGGCTCTGGCAAGACACAGACGCTGCCCAGGTAGATTAGCAAGGGGAGCAGGAAAGCTTTGCACAGGCCAACCCTTTCCCTCAGGGTCAAAGACCAACCCCTCCATTGGTCCACTCTTTGGGCGACACCTTTGATTCTGCCTTCCCAGTTTTTCGTGGGGTAATCACCCTGGCCGAATTCGATGCCCAGGACTTTGGCATGTTCTTGGGGTTCGGGGAGGGTGTCCGGAAGATCAAACCCGGGATCTCCGCCTCCCAGCCAGAGACTCTCACACTTATCCTGGTTGACCTTGGACCCGGATGCCTCCGAGTAGCGTTCCACTTCTGACATCACCACCACTGCCTCCTCTTGCGAAGAAACAAAGACGGTGACATCGTCCGCGTAAGCCACCACCCTCAGGATAGCCTCCGGCGCCGCCCCGCCCATCCGCACCCCCGCCAACGGTCCACAATCGATCCTTCTGAGGAAGGGATCGATCGCAAACGCGTAAAGCAAAGGGCTAAGAGGACAGCCCTGACGGACACCGGATCCTACCCCGAAAGGTCGTCCAATCCACCCATTCACCAGAGGGAAAGTCTCAGCCCCTGCATACAAGGTCTTAAGCCAGTCCACAAACCCTCCAGGCAGACCATACCTCAAAAGAGTGGACCAGAGGTACTCGTGGTTAACCCGATCAAAGGCTTTTGCCTGATCCAGGGTCAGCAAGAACCCCTTCCAGAGGCCCGCCCTGCCTTGCTCCACGGCCTCTCGGACACCTAGAACAGCACTAAAAGTGCTACGGCCAGGAACGCAACAGTGCTGAACCTCCGAAAGGAGCCGGGGTGCAAACTTCACCAGCCTGTTGAAAAGTATCTTAGCCAAAATCTTCCTGTCCACATTGAGAAGCGCTATGGGACGCCAGTTCTCAATGCGTGACGGATCCTTACCCTTTGACAAAATGATCAAAGCTGACCTCCTTAATGATCTCGGCAGAGTGCCCGAGGAGAGACACTTGTTAAACACCTGAGTCAAGAGGGGGACCAAAGAGTCCCTAAAGGTCCTAAAGAACTCGGATGTTAAGCCATCCGGACCTGGCGACTTTTTGGGCCTAAGCCTATCGATCGCCAGTCTCACTTCCTCTTCTTTGATCGCTTCTGCCAAATCGCCCAGCGAGAGGTCAGCCCCTGGCTCAGGAACGGATTCAGCCAGGAAAGCCGACATCCCGTCACGATCAAGCTCCCTCCTTCCCAAGAGGTGCGAGTAGTAGGAACTGACGACCTCCAAGATCCCTGATCTGGACCTTCTCAGGGACCCCGTACTGTCCACCAGCCCCGTCACTATCTTACTATTCACTGACATCTTACAGTTTCTGTAAGGGTCGGGCGAGCAGTACTTCCCGTAGTCCCTCTCGAAAACCAAAGATGCGTGCCTATCGTACTGACACCTCTTCAGCAAGGACTTCATTCTGGAGATCTCCTCGCGGCTACCTCCAGTCGAGACAAGATGCTCGAGTTTCCTCCTCAGGCTCTGATACAGGCGATCCCTGTTCAGGCTTCTGAGGTTCGAGAGCTGCCGGAAGAATCTCGCCACCCGATGTTTGAACATCTCCCACCACTCCGATTTAGTGTTACTTAGGCCCAGCAATGGTACCTGGCTCTGAAAGAATTCCTCAAAAGACCGTCTCACAGCTTCTTCCTCAAGGAGTGACGAATTCAGCTTCCAATAGCCTCTTCCCATCCGAGGAGTCTCTGTAACGTTCAGAGAAAACATAATCAAACAGTGATCGGAGAACTCCACCTCCACAACCGACAACGGTGAAGAGACGGCCTCCTCCTTCAAATAAAACCTGTCTAGCCTAGACCTGCACTGACTACCTCTAAAAAAGGTGAATCCCGTGTCGGCCAGGTTGTGCCGGATGTGGACATCCACCAGGTGAGCCTCACTCACTATCCTGTTTAACGCGACGCAGTCATAAGCCAGCCGGTCTCCGGAACCTCCTCTATCACAGGATCTCGTGACATTGTTGAAATCCCCTCCGAAGACCACCTGCCGACTCGAAAATAAAAAAGGTTTGATCTTCAGGAAGAGACATTTGCGGTCCCACTTGGACTGGGAACCATAGATGTTAATGAGCCGAAGCTCTTGCCCCCCCATGGAGACATCTAGGATCAAGCATCTCCCCATTTCTAATTCGATCACTCGTCTGCATTCAACCGCTGCCGTCTTAAAAAGGACCGCCACCCCGCTATACGGCTCGGCCGCAAGAGACCAGTAGGAGGGCCCATGCCTCCACTCCTGCCTTGCTTTATGCAAGGTTGATATATCGGTCAACCTGGTCTCCTGCAAAAACAAAATGTCGGCGTCAAGTTGGCCGAGAAAATGAAAGGCCGTGTACCTTGCCGCATCTGACTTTATGCTGCAAACATTAATAGTTGCCAGCGTCAACGGGGTGGGTGCCGCCATCATGATTGATTGAATTAGATAGCCTTTTTCTTCCCACCACTGACAGTCCCAACCTCTTCCTCCGATAATGACGGGTTTTTAGTGCGCTTAAGACAAACAGACTCGTCCATTCTCTCCTTACATACATTCTTGCCCTCGTCTGGTGGTCCTGGGTTAGTCGTCCCCCCAGAGGGCTTTGTATTTGCCCCCCGAGAGGAAGACCCAGCCATCTCCTGAGCCCCAACCACCTTGTCCGCAACCTCCGGCCCCGGGTCCCCACTTCCCCCCTCCAGAGGGAGGTCCTGGAGAGCCCCAAACCGGTTGGAGAGATCCACCAGAGGGTGGGCGGCTGAACCCTCCAATGGCGCTTGGATCACGGCCAGAGTGTCAGAGGGGTCGCACTCCAAAGAGGCAGCTCGAGACCTGGTCCCCCTCCTACCTCTGGCCGTTTTTCTGTTACCCTTTTTCTTTTTCTGTGACCACTTCCCCTCTCCCTCATCTAGACTGTCACCAGAAGAGGGTTCCTGGGAAGACGTGGCGTCCTCTCGCTCTTCCCTTTCAAGTCTCTTGACTTCCTCGCTCAATTCACTGTCTTTAGGATCCTCAGCTGCAAGTGAAGTACCTGGGTCAGAGTTTAGGGACATTACTCCCTGCCCCCTGTCCCCACGGCGCTTCTCCTGCCGCCTGATGGTGGATGGCGGCAGCTTGCTCCTCACGGGTTCCCTGCCTCCCCCGCCCCTACTGGTCCCTTCACCGGCAAGATTAGTTCCAGCTTTCGCCTGTCCCGCACTCGCCGCTTTCAGGACCGCATTGGCGAAGGAACGCGGACAGCGACTGAACGGGTGACCGAGGTCACCACACAAGTTACACCTAATCCTGCGACAGGCAGCAGCAAGATGACCGAGGTCCCCACACAGTGCGCATTTCTGGGTGGTACACTGCGCACTGAAGTGTGTGGGGCTACCGCACCTGTGACAGACCTTAGGCTGCCCCCGGTAGAAAATCAAGATCCTATCCCTCCCCAAAAAGGTTGAGGAGGGGATATGGGTAACAGTGTTTCCCGAAACCTTCAATCTCACCATGAAGGTCCAGGCCCCTGACCAGATACCATGGTCATCCAGATTCTTTTCGGGAATATTGGTGACCTCTCCGTATCGACTCACCCAGGTGGTAATGTCCATACAGGAAAGCGACTCGTTACTAGTCAAAACAGTCACTTTCCTGACTGAATCTTGGCGGGTTATTGCCAGGGGAAAGAGACCATGCCATTCGGGGCGACTCCGAGCCAGCTCATGGCGAGACCAGAAAAGCTCAAGGCCCTCCGGTCTCACGAAGCTGACATCGAAGTAGGAGGTCCCGTAGGGATGGATCAAGGCAAAGATGTCATATGCCACAAAGCCCATCCCCAGCAGGAGCTCAACCACCTTCGACCTATCAGGACAGGCATCCTTGCTTACCCACTGGAGACGGACCACGTTCCTACGGTTACTCCTCTGCCCCGTTGTCGGCAGAGACCAGACAGTCTCTGCCCCTCTATCTCGGAAGGCTGAAAGACCATGTCTCTCTATCCAGAAAGACAGATCAACCTCCCTCCCCTCTACAGTGATGGAGCTCTCCCCTCTCCTCAGGGTGTCCAGGAGCTGCTGTTGCAAGTCACCATCCCCAGGGCCACCAGACAAGGGCGCACTACTACCCCCAGCACTGACAGCTCCTGAATAGCTTTGGGCTGAAGCCCCCGCCAATGCTGGGGGGGCAGAGGGACCAGCGCCTACTTCCCCCCCACCAACACCAGTGCTGCTCCCACCATTCACTCCAGTACTATTCACACCATTCGCAGGACCATTACTCCCACCATTCATTACACCACTACCCCCAACATTTGCTACACCACAACTCCCACCATTCCCACAACTCCCAGCATTCATTCCACCACTACCCCCACCATTTGCTGCATCATCATTCACTGTACCACTACTTCCACCATTCCTATTACTCTCACCATCTGCTCCACCATTACTCCCATCATCTGCTCCACCATTACTCCCATCATTCATTGCACCACTACTTCCATTCCCTTTACTTGTAACCCCATTACCTCTGCTGTGCTCTGCACCTTCCACAGTCACCTCCATTCCTTCCTCCCTTGTGTCTGGTGTCTCTGCACTCACACCTGCTGGGCCGGGGGAGGGGAGCACTTCCAGAGACTCCTTTCCCTGCAGCACCACACCCGTTTCCCTTTGGTTGCTGCTGGCTTTCTGCAGGTCGTCTCCTGGAGCGCCCCGCCCCCCTACTGCAGCATTTTGGTCCTTGTTCTGGCCAGACTGTTTTCTCGGCACCTCTGCCCGCCCTGCACCCACAGACTTTGGGGTCTTAGTGTCCTTTTTGGGCGCTGGGGCACACTGCCCCCCTGTCGCAACAGTGTGCCCAGTGTTCTTTGCAGATGTATTTTTCACATCCTTCCCTGTCCCCCCAGCCCCGGTGATAACCGGCTTAGCCGCAGAGGGCACGGTGGGAAACTCCACAGAACTTCCTATGTCCGGCGCTGTGAGTACCTCCACAGCCTCGCCCCCTGCACTGTTCCCCGCACAGATGGCAGCATCGCCGGACGTCCTCCTCCTCTCCCCACCTTGCCTCTGCCTCGAGCCCACTGCAGAGCCCGTGCCTTTAGGTTTGGTGGGATTTAAACAGAAGGTGGCAGGCGCAACATCAGACATTGGTACATACTTGTAACTCACCACCTCCTGTGCAGCTCCTCCGGTCTTCCTCTTCCTCCTCTTGGTCTCCTCCACTGGTTTGTCCTCACCGAAGGAAAACCACGTCAAGTCCACTGGAGACTCCAGCAGTCGGATCTCCCTCAGCAGTCCTCCTTCCTCCTCCTCCCCCGACACTCCAGCCTCTGCTGTCGGAGTCCTCTGCCCTGCAGGGAGACCACTTGAGCTCCGGCTCTGCCCCTCACTGGCTCCAGCAACTGAGACTCCAGTCACCTCTTCATCCTCCTCCTCCTCTTCACTAAGGACGCCGGCTGGCGGTTCTCCTGAGGTGTTTAACCCCTTCATTTCTGAGAACCGCCGCTGGATCTTAAACCTCTCCAGGAAGGGACCTGCGCTTTTCTCAATCCCCTCCCGGAGGAGCACTAACCTGACCACCTCGTCTCTGAGGGCTTTAAACCTCTGGGAGGTCGCGGGTCTCTCCTTGTTGGACGCCCGGGTGTTCAGGACCCGGGCCTCCCTCAGCTCCTCTTTCAGCTGGGTTAGTGCTTTGCCGGCGTCCTCGTACTCTCGCAACGTGGCGACCACTCGGGAGGAGAAGGAACTTGTGGACTCGCTGGAGCTCATCTCCCCCCAGGATCTTGCTGGGCTCTTGTTCCTGGGGCCTGGGGTGCCCCGGTCTCCCTCTCTGGGCGGGCGGTGAACAGTCTCCGGGTTGGAGCAGGTGGATGTGCTCTTCCTCACCCTTCCCGATCTCCTCACTCCCTCCTGGGCCGGTTGTTGAGGCTCCTTCTCCCCCGCCGGCATAGACCGGGGGATAGGAGGCTGGGAAGCCATGCCGGCCTCCCAGTAGGCCTGCCTCTCCCTGGGGAGAAGAGAGGCAGACGACGACCCTCCTCCTGGAAGTGCTTGAGCTCAGGAGGCAGGTGCTACTCTCAGCACCACTCCTCCTGTCCTGTGTATATACACTGCACAGTACCACTCCTCCTGTCCTGTATATAGACACTACACAGTACCACTCCTCCTGTCCTGTATATATACTCTGCACAGTACCACTCCTCCTGTATATATACACTGCACAGTACCACTCCTCCTGTATATATACACTGCACAGTACCACATCTCCTGTCCTGTATATATACACTGCGCAGTACCACTCCTCCTGTATATATACACTGCACAGTACCACTCCTCCTATATTTACACTGCACAGTACCACTCCTCCTGTCCTGTATATATACACTGCACAGTACCACTCCTCCTGTCCTGTATATATACACTGCACAGTACCAGTCCTCCTGTCCTGTATATATACACTGCACAGTACCACTCCTCCTGTCCTGTGTATATACACTGCACAGTACCACTCCTCCTGTCCTGTATATATACACTGCGCAGTACCACTCCTCCTGTATATACACACCGCACAGTACCACTCCTCCTGTATATATACACTGCACAGTACCACTGCTCCTGTCCTGTATAAATACACTGCACAGTACCACTCCTCCTGTCCTGTAAAAATACACTGCACAGTACCACTCCTCCTGTCCTGTATATATACACTGCACAGTACCACTCCTCCTGTCCTGTATATATACACTGCACAGTACCACTCCTCCTGTCCTGTATATATACACTGCACAGTACCACTCCTGTCCTGTATATATACACTGCACAGTACCACTCCTCCTGTCCTGTATATATACACTGCACAGTACCACTCCTCCTGTCCTGTATATATACACTGCACAGTACCACTTCTCCTGTCCTGTATATAGACACTACACAGTACCACTCCTCCTGTCCTGTATATATACTCTGCACAGTACCACTCCTCCTGTATATATACACTGCACAGTACCACTCCTCCTGTATATATACATTGCACAGTACCACATCTCCTGTCCTGTATATATACACTGCGCAGTACCACTCCTCCTGTCCTGTATATATACACTGCACAGTACCACTCCTCCTATATATATACACTGCACAGTACCACTCCTCCTATATATACACTGCACAGTACCACTCCTCCTGTCCTGTATATATACACTGCACAGTACCACTCCTCCTGTCCTGTATATATACACTGCACAGTACCACTCCTCCTGTCCTGTTTATATACACTGCACAGTACCACTCCTCCTGTCCTGTGTATATACACTGCACAGTACCACTCCTCCTGTCCTGTATATATACACCGCGCAGTACCACTCCTCCTGTATATACACACCGCACAGTACCACTCCTCCTGTATATATACACTGCACAGTACCACTCCTCCTGTCCTGTATAAATACACTGCACAGTACCACTCCTCCTGTCCTGTAAAAATACACTGCACAGTACCACTCCTCCTGTCCTGTATATATACACTGCACAGTACCACTCCTCCTGTCCTGTATATATACACTGCACAGTACCACTTCTCCTGTCCTGTATATATACACTGCACAGTACCACTCCTCCTGTATATATACACTGCACAGTACCACTCCTGTCCTGTATATATACACTGCACAGTACCACTCCTCCTGTCCTGTATATATACACTGCACAGTACCACTCCTCCTGTCCTGTATATATACACTGCACAGTACCACTCCTCCTGTCCTATATATATATACACTGCACAGCACCACTCCTCCTGTCCTGTATAAATACACTGCACAGTACCACTCCTACTGTCCTGTAAAAATACACTACACAGTACCACTCCTCCTGTCCTGTATATATACACTGCACAGTTCCACTCCTCCTGTATATATACACTGCACAGTACCACTCCTCCTGTCCTGTATATATACACACTGCACAGTACCACTCCTCCTGTCCTGTATATATACACTGCACAGTGCCACTCCTCCTGTCCTGTATATATACACTACACAGTACCACTCCTCCTGTCCTGTATATATACACTGCACAGTGCCACTCCTCCTGTCCTGTATATATACACTGCACAGTACCACTCCTCCTGTCCTGTATATATACACTGCACAGTACCACTCCTCCTGTCCTGTATATATACACTGCATAGTACCACTCCTCCTGTCCTGTATATATATACTGCACAGTACCACTCCTCCTGTCCTGTATATATACACTGCACAGTACCACTCCTCCTGTCCTGTATATATATACTGCACAGTACCACTCCTCCTGTCCTGTATATATACACTGCACAGTACCACTCCTCCTGTCCTGTATATATATACTGCACAGTACCACTCCTCCTGTCCTGTATATATACACTGCACAGTACCACTCCTCCTGTCCTGTATATATACACTGCACAGTGCCACTCCTCCTGTCCTGTATATATACACTGCACAGTACCACTCCTCCTGTCCTGTATATATACACTGCACAGTACCACTCCTCCTGTCCTGTATATATACACTGCACAGTACCACTCCTCCTGTCCTGTATATATACACTGCACAGTACCACTCCTCCTGTCCTGTATATATACACTGCACAGTACCACTCCTCCTGTCCTGTATATATACACTGCACAGTACCACTCCTCCTGTCCTGTATATATGCACTGCACAGTACCACTCCTCCTGTCCTGTATATATACACTGCACAGTACCACTCCTCCTGTCCTGTATATATACACTGCACAGTACCACTCCTCCTGTATATATACACTGCACAGTACCACTCCTCCTGTATATACAGTACATGACAGAACAATAATACATTACAGGACACCGAACATAAGAACAAAACAAGACGACAAATCACAGAAAATAGAAAAAAAATAAATCACCGCAGGAATATATATATATATACAAGAAATAACTATTATAAAACCTATAAGACCCCCGGCCCAGCTTCATTCATACTACTATATACAATCCCACACAACACTCACACCGTCCTATATACACATAAAACACCGTCCTATATACAAGATTATATACAATAAAACACTAAACCTAATATAACGTATATACAACCGGACACTAACACTAACCTACTGGTCCCACTGCCGGACCTTAGTCACCCCCTTACCGCACCTCATTCACACCACAGAAAACCAAAAATAACAATATATACAATAGTGACATGAACAATTTTTTTTTTTTTTTTTTTTATATATTTTTTGTAATTTTTAATATATATACATAAAACACAGACCTACACTAACTATCCCGCCACCCCTGATCCAGCTCTGGCCACAAAGTTCAGGATTACTCCGAGCTAGGATCAGGCCCCAAAGTTTTTCCCCAGGCGGGGCCTGGACCAGGCCAGATCAGTCCTCTTATCACCGCCGATGAAAACCCCCCCAAATCCCCCACCCAACCTAACTAAAACCCCCTATTATACATTATATACAATATATACAGAACACAACCTACACACTCACCATCCAAGGCTCAAGTTCGATGCCGGCAAACCTTCTATTCAGGAGACAGAAATACAAAACAAAAATCTAGGGTGGAAAGACATCGGCCCACCACCAGGGTATAGGAGTACTACCGGACTAAGGCACCCTGAAGGAAAAGCCCCTCCAGAGACGGGCCGCCCTCTGGGCACCCAGTGCTTCATACTCCAGAGAACGTACCTTCACCAGGTCACCTAGGATGTTCCTACAGACTTCATCTACATGGAGGATTTTACTCTGCGTCGAGACTAAAACTCGTGCGTTCCACGTGAAATACCTCACCACTGCGCTGACTATGAATAAAGTGTCTCGGTCCCTTCTCCCAAGGTCTCCGAACGCTCCATAGGCCCACCCGGCGTAGGACAGAGTAGCCAGCCGCGGCCAACCAATGGAAGCCCCCACCCTGTTGTACACCTCTGTATTAAAGGGACAATGAAGCAGGAAGTGCTCCATGCTTTCCAGCACGTTAGCACAAGCCTCACGGGGGCAATTCCTGTCCTCGGAGCTCCTGTACTTCAAATTGTCCCTCACATACAGCTTACCATGGAAGCAGCGCCAAGTCAAGTCCCAGTACTTCTCGGGGATCCTGGTAGAATTTAACAAACTCAACCCAACCTCCAGATCCCGACTTGGGCAGTCTTTGAGGGCCAATGGACTCTGAAAATGAGAAAGCAAGACCCTCATATCGAGGAGTTTCCTCGGGAGGGACCTCACCTCCCACATTCCCAGACCCCACCGGCGGATCATTTTCAGAACCGGGGTAACATAAGCCGGGAGATGCCCGTGTGGTGTGCGAAGATCCTTCAATCTTCCCCCTGTCTCCCATTCCTGGAAGAAAGGCTGAAACCATCCCTTGCAGGAGAATACCCACGGAGGAGCCCTCTCTTTCCAGAGGTTTGCCACGTTCACCTTCAAGAAAGTGTTCACTAGGAACACCACGGGGTTCACCATATTCAAACCCCCTAGTCTCCTCGTGCGGTAAGTGACCTCCCGCTTGACTAGGTTCAGTCTGTTCCCCCATAACATCTGGAAGAACAGACTGTAGACCCGTGTCCAGAGAGGCTCTGGCAAGACACAGACGCTGCCCAGGTAGATTAGCAAGGGGAGCAGGAAAGCTTTGCACAGGCCAACCCTTTCCCTCAGGGTCAAAGACCAACCCCTCCATTGGTCCACTCTTTGGGCGACACCTTTGATTCTGCCTTCCCAGTTTTTCGTGGGGTAATCACCCTGGCCGAATTCGATGCCCAGGACTTTGGCATGTTCTTGGGGTTCGGGGAGGGTGTCCGGAAGATCAAACCCGGGATCTCCGCCTCCCAGCCAGAGACTCTCACACTTATCCTGGCTGACCTTGGACCCGGATGCCTCCGAGTAGCGCTCCACTTCTGACATCACCGCTGCTGCCTCCTCTTGCGAAGAAACAAAGACGGTGACATCGTCCGCGTAGGCCACCACCCTCAGGATAGTCTCCGGCGCCGCCCCGCCCATCCGCACCCCCGCCAACGGTCTACAATCGATCCTTCTGAGGAAGGGATCGATCGCAAACGCGTAAAGCAAAGGGCTAAGAGGACAGCCCTGACGGACACCGGATCCTACCCCAAAAGGTCGTCCAATCCACCCATTCACCAGAGGGAAAGTCTCAGCCCCTGCATACAAGGTCTTAAGCCAGTCCACAAACCCTCCAGGCAGACCATACCTCAAAAGAGTGGACCAGAGGTACTCGTGGTTAACCCGATCAAAGGCTTTTGCCTGATCCAGGGTCAGCAAGAACCCCTTCCAGAGGCCCGCCCTGCCTTGCTCCACGGCCTCTCGGACACCTAGAACAGCACTAAAAGTGCTACGGCCAGGAACGCAACAGTGCTGAACCTCCGAAAGGAGCCGGGGTGCAAACTTCACCAGCCTGTTGAAAAGTATCTTAGCCAAAATCTTCCTGTCCACATTGAGAAGTGCTATGGGACGCCAGTTCTCAATGCGTGACGGATCCTTACCCTTTGACAAAATGATCAAAGCTGACCTCCTTAATGATCTCGGCAGAGTGCCCGAGGAGAGACACTCGTTAAACACCTGAGTCAAGAGGGGGACCAAAGAGTCCCTAAAGGTCCTAAAGAACTCGGATGTTAAGCCATCCGGACCTGGCGACTTTTTGGGCCTAAGCCCATCGATCGCCAGTCTCACTTCCTCTTCTTTGATCGCTTCTGCCAAATCGCCCAGCGAGAGGTCAGCCCCTGGCTCAGGAACAGATTCAGCCAGGAAAGCCGACATCCCGTCACGATCAAGCTCCCTCCTTCCCAAGAGGTGCGAGTAGTAGGAACTGACAACCTCCAAGATCCCTGATCTGGACCTTCTCAGGGACCCCGTACTGTCCACCAGCCCCGTCACTATCTTACTATTCACTGACATCTTACAGTTTCTGTAAGGGTCGGGCGAGCAGTACTTCCCGTAGTCCCTCTCGAAAACCAAAGATGCGTGCCTATCGTACTGACACCTCTTCAGCAAGGACTTCACTCTGGAGATCTCCTCGCGGCTACCTCCAGTCGAGACAAGATACTCGAGTTTCCTCCTCAGGCTCTGATACAGGCGATCCCTGTTCAGGCTTCTGAGGTTCGAGAGCTGCCGGAAGAATCTCGCCACCCGATGTTTGAACATCTCCCACCACTCCGACTTAGTGTTACTTAGGCCCAGCAATGGTACCTGGCTCTGAAAGAATTCCTCAAAAGACCGTCTTACAGCTTCTTCCTCAAGGAGTGATGAATTCAGCTTCCAATAGCCTCTTCCCATCCGAGGAGTCTCTGTAACGTTGAGAGAAAACATAATCAAACAGTGATCGGAGAACTCCACCTCCACAACCGACAACGGCGAAGAGACGGCCTCCTCCTTCAAATAAAACCTATCTAGCCTAGACCTGCACTGACTACCTCTAAAAAAGGTGAATCCCGTGTCGCCCGGGTTGTGCCGGATGTGGACATCCACCAGGCGAGCCTCACTCACTATCCTGTTTAACGCGACGCAGTCATAAGCCAGCCGGTCTCCGGAACCTCCTCTATCACAGGATCTCGTGACATTGTTGAAATCCCCTCCGAAGACCACCTGCCGACTCGAAAATAAAAAAGGTTTGATCTTCAGGAAGAGACATTTGCGGTCCCACTTGGACTGGGAACCATAGATGTTAATGAGCCGAAGCTCTTGTCCCCCCATGGAGACATCTAGGATCAAGCATCTCCCCATTTCTAATTCGATCACTCGTCTGCATTCAACCGCTGCGGTCTTAAAAAGGACCGCCACCCCGCTATACGGCTCGGCCGCAAGAGACCAGTAGGAGGGCCCATGCCTCCACTCCCGCCTTGCTTTATGCAAGGTTGATATATCGGTCAACCTGGTCTCCTGCAAAAACAAAATGTCGGCGTCAAGTTGGCCGAGAAAATGAAAGGCCGTGTACCTTGCCGCATCTGACTTTATGCTGCAAACATTAATAGTTGCCAGCGTCAACGGGGTGGGTGCCGCCATCATGATTGATTGAATTAGATAGCCTTTTTCTTCCCACCACTGACAGTCCCAACCTCTTCCTCTGATAATGACGGGTTTTTAGTGCGCTTAAGACAAACAGATTCATCCATTCTCTCCTTACATAGATTCTTGCCCTCGTCTGGTGGTCCTGGGTTAGTCATCCCCCCAGAGGGCTTTGTATTTGCCCCCCGAGAGGAAGACCCAGCCATCTCCTGAGCCCCAACCACCTTGTCCGCAACCTCCGGCCCCGGGTCCCCACTTCCCCCCTCCAGAGGGAGGTCCTGGAGAGCCCCGAACCGGTTGGAGAGATCCACCAGAGGGGGGGCGGCTGAACCCTCCAATGGCGCTTGGATCATGGCCAGAGAGTCAGAGGGGTCGCACTCCAAAGAGGCAGCTCGAGACCTGGTCCCCCTCCTACCTCTGGCTGTTTTCCTGTTACCCTTTTTCTTTTTCTGTGACCACTCCCCCTCTCCCTCATCTAGACTGTCACCAGAAGAGGGTTCCTGGGAAGACGTGGCGTCCTCTCGCTCTTCCCTTTCAAGTCTCTTGACTTCCTCGCTCAATTCACTGTCTTTAGGATCCTCAGCTGCAAGTGAAGTACCTGGGTCAGAGTTTAGGGACATTACTCCCTGCCCCCTGTCCCCACGGCGCTTCTCCTGCCGCCTGATGGTGGATGGCGGCAGCTTGCTCCTCACCGGATCCCTGCCTCCCCCGCCCCTACTGGTCCCTTCACCGGCAAGATTAGTCCCGGCTTGCGCCTGTCCCACACTCGCCGCTTTCAGGACCGCATTGGCGAAGGAACGCGGACAGCGACTGAACGGGTGACCGAGGTCACCACACAAGTTACACCTAATCCTGCGACAGGCAGCAGCAAGATGACCGAGGTCCCCACACAGTGCACATTTCTGGGTGGTACACTGCGCACTGAAGTGTGTGGGGCTACCGCACCTGTGACAGACCTTAGGCTGCCCCCGGTAGAAAATCAAGATCCTATCCCTCCCCAAAAAGGTTGAGGAGGGGATATGGGTAACAGTGTTTCCCGAAACCTTCAATCTCACCATGAAGGTCCAGGCCCCTGACCAGATACCATGGTCATCCAGATTCTTTTCGGGAATATTGGTGACCTCTCCGTATCTACTCACCCAGGTGGTAATGTCCATACAGGAAAGCGACTCGTTACTAGTCAGAACGGTCACTTTCCTGACTGAATCTTGGCGAGTTATTGCCAGGGGAAAGAGACCATGCCATTCGGGGCGACTCCGAGCCAGCTCATGGCGAGACCAGAAAAGCTCAAGGCCCTCCGGTCTCACGAAGCTGACATCGAAGTAGGAGGTCCCATAGGGATGGATCAAGGCAAAGATGTCATATGCCGCAAAGCCCATCCCCAGCAGGAGCTCAACCACCTTCGACCTATCAGGACAGGCATCCTTGCTTACCCACTGGAGACGGACCACGTTCCTACGGTTACTCCTCTGCCCCGTTGTCGGCAGAGACCAGACAGTCTCTGCCCCTCTATCTCGGAAGGCTGAAAGACCATGTCTCTCTATCCAGAAAGACGGATCAACCTCCCTCCCCTCTACAGTGATGGAGCTCTCCCCTCTCCTCAGGGCGTCCAGGAGCTGCTGTTGCAAGTCACCATCCCCAGGGCCACCAGACGAGGGCGCACTACTACCCCCAGCACTGACAGCTTCTGAATAGCTTTGGGCTGAAGCCCCCGCCAATGCTGGGGGGGCAGCGGGACCAGCACCTACTTCCCCCCCACCAACACCAGTGCTGCTCCCACCATTCACTCCAGTACTATTCACACCATTCGCAGGACCATTACTCCCATCGTTCACTCCACTACTACTCACACCATTCGCAGGACCATTACTCCCACCATTCATTACACCACTACCCCCAACATTTGCTACACCACAACTCCCACCATTCCCACAACTCCCAGCATTCATTCCACCACTACCCCCACCATTTGCTACATCATCATTCACTGCACCACTACCCCCACCATTTGCTGCATCATCATTCACTGTACCACTAATTCCACCATTCCTACTACTCTCATCATCTGCTCCACCATTACTCTCACCATCTGCTCCACCATTACTCCCATCATTCACTACACCACTATTTCTATTCTCTTTACTTGTCACCCCATTACCTCTGCTGTTCTCTGCACCTTGCACAGTCACCTCCATTCCTTCCTCCCTTGTGTCTGGTGTCTCTGCACTCACACCTGCTGGGCCGGGGGAGGGGAGCACTTCCAGAGACTCCTTTCCCTGCAGCACCACACCCGTTTCCCTTTGGTTGCTGCTGGCTTTCTGCAGGTCGTCTGCTGGAGCGCCCCGCCCCCCTACTGCAGCATTTTGGTCCTTGTTCTGGCCAGACTGTTTTCTCGGCACCTCTGCCCGCCCTGCACCCACAGACTTTGGGGTCTTAGTGTCCTTTTTGGGCGCTGGGGCACACTGCCCCCCTGTCGCAGCAGTGTGCCCAGTGTTCTTTGCTGATGTGTTTTTCACATCCTTCCCTGCCCCCCCAGCCCCGGTGATAACCGGCTTAGCCGCAGAGGGCAGGGTGGGAAACTCCACAGAACTCCCTATGTCCGGCGCTGTGAGTACCTCCATAGCCTCGCCCCCTGCACTGTTCCCCGCACAGATGGCAGCATCGCCGGACGTCCGCCTCCTCTCCCCACCTTGCCTCTGCCTCGAGCCCACTGCAGAGCCCGTGCCTTTAGGTTTGGTGGGGTTTAAACAGAAGGTGGCAGGTGCAACATCAGACATTGGTACATACTTATAACTCACCACCTCCTGTGCAGCTCCTCCGGTCTTCTTCTTCTTCCTCTTCCCTGTCTCCTCCACTGGTTTGTCCTCACCGAAGGAAAACCGCGTCAGGTCCACTGGAGACTCCAGCAGTCGGATCTCCCTCAGCAGTCCTCCTTCCTCCTCCTCCCCCGACACTCCAGCCTCTGCTGTGGGAGTCCTCTGCCCTGCAGGGAGACCACTTGAGCTCCGGCTCTGCCCCTCACTGGCTCCAGCAACTGAGACTCCAGTCACCTCTTCATCCTCCTCCTCCTCTTCACTAAGGACGCCGGCTGGCGGTTCTCCTGAGGTGTTTAACCCCTTCATTTCTGAGAACCGCCGCTGGTTCTTAAACCTCTCCAGGAAGGGACCTGCGCTTTTCTCAATCCCCTCCCGGAGGAGCACTAACCTGACCACCTCGTCTCTGAGGGCTTTAAACCTCTGGGAGGTCGTGGGTCTCTCCTTGTTGGACGCCCGGGTGTTCAGGACCCGGGCCTCCCTCAGCTCCTCTTTCAGCTGGGTTAGTGGTTTGCCGGCGTCCTCGTACTCTCGCAACGTGGCGACCACTCGGGAAGAGAAGGAACTTGTGGACTCGCTGGAGCTCATCTCCCCCCAGGATCTTGCTGGGCTCTTGTTCCTGGGGCCTGGGGTGCCCCGGTCTCCCTCTCTGGGCTGGCGGTGAACAGTCTCGGGGTTGGAGCAGGTGGATGTATTCTTCCTCACCCTTCCCGATCTCCTCACTTCCTCCTGGGCCGGTTGTTGAGGCTCCTTCTCCCCCGCCGGCATAGACCGGGGGATAGGAGGCTGGGAAGCCATGCCGGCCTCCCAGTAAGCCTGCCTCTCCCTGGGGAGAAGAGAGGCAGACGACAACCCTCCTCCTGGAAGTGCTTGAGCTCCACAGACAGCTGCTACTCTCAGCACCACTCCTCCTGTTCTGTGTATATACACTGCACAGTACCACTCCTCCTGTATATATACACTGCACAGTACCACTCCTCCTGTATATATACACTGCACAGTACCACTCCTCCTGTATATATACACTGCACAGTACCACTCCTCCTGTATATATACACTGCACAGTACCACTCCTCCTGTCCTGTATATATACACTGCACAGTACCACTCCTCCTGTATATATACACTGCACCGTACCACTTGTCCCGTCCTCCATACTGGTGCAATTCTCACTTTTCCTCCCTGTATGTTGGGGGTTAATATCTTCTTCAGTTGTTTGTTGTCTTATTCGCTACTTTGTATCTTCCTCTGTTATTGGTGAGCATACTGTAACAATCTCTATGTCTTCACTAGTGTTGAGCGAGCATGCTCGACACTGCTCGGTACTCGGGATGTTCGGCGAGCACCGAGCATTTCCGGGTTGCTCGGGCGGGAGCTCGGGTCTCCGCCCTGCATGTTTGGCGCTCTTTACAGAGCCAATGAACATGCAGGGATTGCCTGCCAGTCACTGTAATGCCTCAGCCATGTTGTTTGTGGGCATTACAGTGATTGGCTGGCCGCACAGCGTCACCTCGAGTATTTAAAACCGGGCGCCGCCATCTTGGACACAGCCGCTCCGGATCAGACAGTGTAGGGACAGCGCTGCTGATTTAGGGAGAGATTTATCCTGCAAAATAGTTGGTGTAGGGTCTGTAAAGGCTGCCAGATCAAACAAACAGTCCTTCTCAGGACTAATATCCATCCCAGATATCAGGCAGGCAGGCAGGCAGGCTGTATAGGAGACGCAGCGGTTATACCAGCAAACGCTGCATTACAGTCCTGTGTGCTGCCGCTGATCAAATTGCTAGACTTATCACCCCGGTCTCAGGGGCCAGGAAAAATCCTTTTTTTTCATCTAAATCCTCTTTTTTTTTTCTTTCCCTCAGTCAGACTGTACAAATACCCGTCTTATTAACCTTTTGGTATTCCCCCTCCCTCCCCCCCAAAAAAAAAAATTGAGTGTGTCTGTGACTGTTCAGACACCAATATATCTGTTTAAAAGAGTCGGGTGTAGGCCAGAGAAATAGAACTGTGGTTTTCCTCTTCCACGGTTCTAATCTACTCTTTATTACCCTTTTTCCATTGATAGTGCGAGTGTAAGCTATTTTACTTCATTTACAATGGGCAAGGCGCGTGGCAAGGGACGTGGAAGTGGACGTTCTGGTGATGGTTCGTGCAGAGGACGGGGCCGTGGCCAAGGTGAAAATGTGCCACAACCAACAGCCACATCTTCTCGCTCCCACTTCTTGACCGAATTACTAGGGAAGCACAGAACAACACCAGTATTGAGAACTGATCAGTGTGAACAGGTTATTAATTGGATAGCAGACAATACTTCCAGTTACCTGGGCACCACCACATCCGGTCTGTCTTCCACACGGTCAACTTTTAGTAGCCGTGAGTCTCGACCGCATACTCCTCCTCACCCTGATGCTCCTTCCTCCCACCATGCCGAGTGTCGTCAGACAGCAACTGATCCCACACTTGGACACTCTGAAGAGCTGTTCACAGGTCCATTTCCATATTTGGGCCCCTCGCCTGATACACTTGAAGTGGTGGAAGAGGAGATCCCATGTAGCGATGCCCAAATATTTGAACAGCCACGGCCACAGGAAGTCGACGCTTGCAATTTGTCACAAGACGTGGACGATGACGAGACACAATTGCCACCAAGTGAGGAGGAGGATCGTGGTGCGCAAGTGGAAGAGGAGGGGGCCAGCAGCACACAGGGTGAGGGAGGCAGAGTACCCCAACAGGCAGGAAGAAGCAGTGTGGTGGCCGCAGACAGAAGGCGGGCAACCGTTCCCCGTAACACCAACACGAGGGACGTTGCCAGTACAAGCGGTAGGTCTTCCAGAGTCTGGAATTTTTTTAAAGACTCTGCTGATAACCCCAAAAAGGCCATTGGTACCACCTGCCAGGCCAGCATCAGCAGGGGTGACAAAACTACCAGCCTGACCACCACCAGCATGATCAGGCACATGGCAGCAAAGCACCCGACTTTGTGGGGCGAACCCCAGGGTCCACGACCAGTGTCAGCGGGTGTCACCACTGCTTCTTCCGCTGTTGTGCATGTAAGAGAACCCCTGTTGTGTGTGCAAGGCAATCCCCTGTCCATACTGCATGCAAAGATGCCCACTCCTCTCAGTCTTCACTTGTTATGGCAGTTTCTCAAGAAACAGCATCAACGTCCACGTCCCACCGCAGCGTTCAATTGTCCATATCCCAGACCTTTGAATGAAAGCGCAAATTCGCAGCCAACGCCCCACAGGCCACAGTCCTAAATTCGCACATTTCACGACTGCTTGCGTTGGAAATGCTGCCTTTTAGGCTGGTGGAAGAGACAAACCAAGTTTTAAGGCGACAATAGGCAGACGTTTCGGCCACAATTGGCCTTAATCATTACGTCGCTATTGTTTATTGGTTTGTGAAAGCCTAGTGTCTGAACAGGACTAGGATACAGTCCAGGGATAGCAAGAGCTTACTAGGGTCCCATGTGGGTGCGGGGTTACAGGAACCTTAGGATTCGTCCGGTGGATGGTCCTGTTTTAGAATGGGGTTCCCATAGGACATGTGTCAGTCATCGGTGGTGTGGTAGAGTACAGCGGCGCTCCCGCGCCTTGCTCTGGCTGTGGTAGCCAGAGCAAGGTGCGGGAGCGCCGCTGTACTCTACCACACCACCGATGACTGACACATGTCCTATGGGCAGGGCCGGCGTCAGCACCCGGGCAAATGCCGGGGCCCTGATCAGGCGGGGGGCCCACTGGCGGTTGCGCACCCCGCTGGGCTATGGGCGGAGGAGAGCGGTGTCAGCGCCCGCCCTTCTCCGCCGCTTGCTCAGGGCCCCGGCAGCCGGTTACTTACCTCTCCCCGTGCCTCCGCAGATCAGCTGTCTTCCTGCTCTGCGCTCCCTGTGACGTCTCAGGTCAGAGGGCGTGGTGACGTCTTTACACCGCGCCCTCCCCTGAGCCGTCACAGGGAGCGCTGAGCGGGAAGACGCCGACAACGCTGGAGTTCAGAGCCGAGCAGCGAGCGGCGGGCAGCAGGTAGCAGGTGAGGAGAAGGGAGGTGAGTATTTGATTTTTTTTTTTTTTTTAATGTATGGAGGCATGGGGCATTATAAAAAGGGGAGGGGGGGGGGGGGCATCCTGCATGGGGCATTATAAGGTGGGGAACAGCCTGCATGGGGCATTATAAGGTGGGGACCAGCCTGCATGGGGCATTATAAGGTGGGGAACAGCCTGCATGGGGCATTATAAAGAGGAGGGGTGACAGCCTGCATGGGGCAGTATAAAGAGGAGGGGTGACAGCCTGCATGGGGCAGTATAAAGAGGAGGGGTGACAGCCTGCATGGGGCAGTATAAAGAGGAGGGGTGACAGCCTGCATGGGGCATTATAAAGAGGAGGGGTGACAGCCTGCATGGGGCATTATAAGGTGGGGACCAGCCTGCATGGGGCATTATAAGGTGGGGAACAGCCTGCACGGGGCATTATAAAGAGAGGGGGGGACATCCTGCATGGGGCAGTATAAAGAGGAGGGGTGACAGCCTGCATGGGGCATTATAAAGAGGAGGGGTGACAGCCTGCATGGGGCAGTATAAAGAGGAGGGGTGACAGCCTGCATGGGGCATTATAAGGTGGGGAACAGCCTGCATGGGGCATTATAAAGAGGGGGGGATTCCTGCTTGGGGCATTATAATGAGGAGGGGTGACAGCCTGCATGGGGCATTATAAGGTGGGGACCAGCCTGCATGGGGCATTATAAGGTGGGGAACAGCCTGCACGGGGCATTATAAAGAGAGGGGGGGACATCCTGCACGGGGCATTATAAAGAGAGGGGGGGACATCCTGCATGGGGCATTATAAAGAGGAGGGGTGACAGCCTGCATGGGGCAGTATAAAGAGGAGGGGTGACAGCCTGCATGGAGCATTATAAAGAGGAGGGGTGACAGCCTGCATGGGGCATTATAAAGAGGGGGGGCAGCCTGTATGGGGCATTATGTGGGGGGTAACAGCCTGCATGGAGCATTAAAAGGGGGGGGCCTGTATGGGGCATTATGTGGGGGGGGGAACAGCCTGCATGGAGCATTATAAGGGGGGGGGGCAGCCTGTATGGGGCATTATGTGGGGGGTAACAGCCTGCATGGAGCATTAAAAGGGGGGGCCTGTATGGGGCATTATGTGGGGGGGAACAGCCTGCATGGAGCATTATAAGGGGGGGGGCAGCCTGTATGGGGCATTATGTGGGGGGTAACAGCCTGCATGGAGCATTAAAAGGGAGGGGCCTGTATGGGGCATTATGTGGGGGGTAACAGCCTGCATGGAGCATTATAAGGGGGGGACAGCCTGTATGGGGCATTATGTGGGGGGTAACAGCCTGCATGCAGCATTATATGGGGACCGGTATCCTGTATGGAGCGTTATATGGGGGCCAGTATCCTGTATGGAGCGTTATATGGGGGCCAGTATTCTGTATGGAGCCTTATATGGGGGCCAGTATTCCGTATGGAGCCTTATATGGAAGCCAGTATTCCGTATGGAGCCTTATATGGGGGCCAGTATTCCATATGGGGGCCAGTATTCCGTATGGAGCCTTATATGGGGGCCAGTATTCCGTATGGAGCCTTATATGGGGGCCAGTATTCCTTATGGAGCCTTATATGGGGGCCAGTATTCCATATGGAGCCTTATATAGGGGCCAGTATTCCATATGGGGCCTTATATGGGGGCCAGTATTCCGTATGGAGCCTTATATGGGGGCCAGTATTCCGTATGGAGCCTTATATGGGGGCCAGTATTCCGCATGGAGCCTTATATGGGGGCCAGTATTCCGTATGGGGCCTTATATGGGGGCCAGTATTCCGTATGGGGCCTTATATGGGGGCCAGTATTCCGTATGGGGTCTTATATGGGGGCCAGTATTCCGTATGGGGTCTTATATGGGGGCCAGTATTCCGTATGGGGCCTTATATGGGGGCCAGTATTCCGTATGGGGCCTTATATGGGGGCCAGTATTCCGTATGGGGCCTTATATGGGGGCCAGTATTCCGTATGGGGTCTTATATGGGGGCCAGTATTCCGTATGGGGCCTTATATGGGGGCCAGTATTCCGTATGGGGCCTTATATGGGGGCCAGTATTCCGTATGGGGCCTTATATGGGGGCCAGTATTCCGTATGGGGCCTTATATGGGGGCCAGTATTCCGTATGGGGCCTTATATGGGGGCCAGTATTCCGTATGGGGTCTTATATGGGGGCCAGTATTCCGTATGGGGCCTTATATGGGGGCCAGTATTCCGTATGGGCCTTATATGGGGGCCAGTATTCTGTATGAAGCGTTATATGGGGGCCAGTATTCCGTATGGGCGTTATATGGGGGCCACTATTCTGTGTGGAGCGATTCACCGGTTTCTGAGCTATTGTGGAATTTACAATAGATATCACTCATGAAGTGAAATCTTTGCATTGTACTATATATATATATTTCTCCGCCGTATCTCTGCATCATGAATCATGGTATGTGTTAAAGGGGCCCACTGAGACTCTTTCGCCCGGGGCCCAGAAAAACCTGGAGCCGGCCCTGCCTATGGGAACCCCATTCTAAAACAGGACCATCCACCGGACGAATCCTAAGGTTCCTGTAACCCCGCAAGCCTTTGCTTGGAAGGCATAGACTATGGGAGACCCACTCCCCAATAATGGGAATAATGTTTTTAATATGCTGTACTGCATGGCTCTTGTAAGGGGCATGAAAACCGTCTTGTTAAGCTACTGTGACCTCCACCATTTTTCCAAGGGGCATTAAAACCGTCTTGTTAAGCTACTGCAACCACCACGTCTCTTCCAAGGGGCATTAAAACTGTCTTTTTATTCCACGGCGACCTCCACAGCTCTTCCAACGGGCATTGCATTTCCTACTAATTTTAGTCAGCTTTTGCTTTTCAATGCATAGGCGAACACTAAGGGAGACCCACTCCCCAATAATGGGTAGAAGGTTTTTAGTGCGCTGTAATCCACGTCTGTTTCAAGGGGCATTGCAGTTCCTCATAATTTTTGGAAAGCCTTCCATTCACTGCTTAGGCCAACAGTGTACAGGAGACCCAGTTGCTATAAATGGAAAAAATGGTTTAGTTAAGGCCCTCTGACCTCCATGTCACTTCCAAGGGGCATTGGAGTGCCTCGAAATGTTTGGTAGGCATTGCACTCACTGTATGCCCTATAACTGTGTAGCCGAACCGCTCCTTTTGTTACAGAAACATATCCTACAAGACATGTGTGGTTGACCGGCCTGATATTTATGTGAATGGTCCCTGTTCCTCCTGCTCTTTCTCCTTTGCCACTACCTCATCCATCATTCATCACCTGAAGCTTTGTTTTAACGGGAGTCATAGAACTGGGATAGTAGCAGGAAAACATCCAGCAATCCTCGGAGGAGGTAGGATATGCGCCAAAACGCTGACCGCCTCAGGCCTAGCCGCTACTACATACATGCGCTTGCATTACAACAAAACAAAGCAGATGCTAACTTCTATCATCATCATCATGCTCCTCACCTTGGCACTCTAAACTCCCCTTATGGAGAAGCCAGGGCACACCGGAGGAGTCTGGTTCTCTGGTGGGCTCGTCCAATGCTGCCATAAAGCAGGCCGGGCTAAGAAAAGTGTGGGGGGATGTTCCAAGGAGAAATAGGGGAGGCTGGGGACCGTTTATGGACACCTGGCCGCCCCCAGGCGGCTGGGGACCGTGTGTGGACACCCGGCCGCGGGGCGGCTGGGGACCGAGTATGGACACCCGGCCGCCCCCTGGCGCCTGGGACCAAGCGTGGACACCTGGCCGCTGGGCGGCTGGGGACTGAGTATGCATACCCGGCCGCCCCCTGGCGGCTGGGGACTGAGTGTGAACACCCGGCCGCGGGGCGGCTGGCGACCGAGTATGGACATCCGGCCGCCCCCTGGTGGCTGGGGAGCGAGCGTGGACACCCGGCCGCCGGGCGGCTGGGTATTGAGTATGGATACCTCGCTGCTGAAGCAGCCATGAGGTAGTGGCCAGCTTCGGCCTCCTCCAAACTAAAAGGCCCCATTTCAAGTGCAAGCAAGCTAGCAGTATGGTATTGCAGCCTGGGGGTGGGTGGGTGGCAGGCTGCATACTTGCGCTTGCATTGCAAGGAATGGGGGAGGTACAATTGAACACTGCCCTGGGACAAGAACTTGCATGGGGATAGTTGCAAGTCTGCATCTTCTGATGCGGCAAGGATGGCTTCTGATGGGCACACTTTTAGGCAGTGACCTGGGAGTCAGAGATGCTTCCAGGGGTCTTCCCCATGCTGTTCCCATGTCTTTTCAGCACTGTATGCATGTGTCACACAGCACATGGCCAGATAAGATTGTAAAATGTTAAAATGACATTTCCGGGTGAATGCATTTGTCACGGTTGAAAGCAATACAAAAGTGCAAAAACGCATAAAAAATGCTACTTGTGAACATAGCCCAAGGTGTGGAGGAGTATTTTTGTTTTTGGTTATTTATTTTACCTTATACACAAGTCTTTACCCTGGAAAGGAAGTTCCTTAACATATTTCACAGGAAAGCCGTTTCAGTTTAGTTTTTGAACGTTTTATTGTGAGCTCTTAAAAGTGGCTTAATACCTCTGACCACGTTGTTGACAGCAGTGACCTGGGGGTCAGAAATGCTTCCTGGGGCGATCCCCATGCTGTCCCCATGTCATTTGAGCACTGTCACTATCGTTTTGGGAACTTGTTAGGCTTTCTACAGACTGCCGGGGGAGCCGCCGCAAAAATGCTCGGGTCTCCCATAGACTAACATTGGGCTCGTTGCTCGGGTCGAGCACCTGAGTATCACAGTGAGCTCGGCCCGAGCTTCGAGCAACCGAGCATTTTAGTGCTCGCTCAACACTAGTCTTCACCATTTATTGCTCTTTTATAGTCTCTGGACTCTCTGTTTTTCTTCGATCTGTTTTTTTAATTTGCTCCTAATGTGTTAAGGTAAAGCCGTTGTCCGCTGCTTGGAGATCTCTTACTCAATCCCTGTCTGTCCACAGTAATAATGACACCTATACTCTCCTGCGGCGTTCGCCCTCCCGGGGCTCATGTGACATTATGTTACGCGATCCCTGCGGCCGATCAGCGCTGGCTTCACGCTCCTCTTCTTCATACAAATCAGACATCTGGAGGAACGGAGAGTAGATGCAGTAGACGCAGGTCCCACGTCCTCCGAATTTCAATTATGTCTGTAGCAGAAGAAAGTGAAGGCAGCGCCGATCGGCCGCAGGGATCACATGACATAACAATGCCGCATGAGCCTTGGGAGAGCGAGCGCCGACATCGCAAGAACGACGCCGACACCGGAGGAGAGTATAGGTTTTATTTTTTTTTACTGGGGGGGGGGGGGGAAACATAGTGATTGAGTAGGTGCTAGCCGAATAATGGACAACCCCTTTAAATTAGATTAAATGTAATAATGAGGGATCGGCTGAAGCCCTGATTACCGGTTTCCTCCATCACAAGAAGCCCCGTCCTCTGATCCATCGGTGCTAGGAATATGCTTTGTGATATAGGAGTGTATAATGCACAGCATGTGATGATGATGACGATGATGATGAGTGATGATGATGATGAGTGATGGCGATGAGTGATGATGATGATGAGTGATGCCTTCAGAAATGTCTCTGGGCTCTACACCTGACAATCTTCCCTCCAAATGATAGATCTCGCCCCATCCCCCATTCTCCAATCGCAGGAGGAGATGTGGCTGATAACAGCGGCGGCAGGAAATGAATCCCGAGACTCCGCCAGTGACTTGGGGGCTTGAAGAAATATTACTCGGCTCGGGGGAGGGGAGCGGCAATCTCTTAATGTTCAAGAACATGTGAGCGACAAACCAGGAATTAATATCCATAGTAAATTGCAGTTGTCACGGAAACGAGCGCACCTAACGATTAATCAGATTATTATATTGGAATATGGAATTAGTGATTAATAAAAAAAAAACAAGAAACATTTCACGTCTCAGCGCCAAAAAATTCTGCTCACTTTCAGTGAATGACCCAATGCCACAGCTCCAGGGGGGCCCCAATGCCACAGCTCCAGGGGGGCCCCAATGCCACAGCTCCAGGGGGGCCCCAATGCCACAGCTCCAGGGGGGCCCCAATGCCACAGCTCCAGGGGGGCCCCAATGCCACAGCTCCAGCGGGGCCTCAATGCCACAGCTTCAGGGGGACCGCAATGCCACAGCTCCAGGGGGGCCCCAATGCCAAAGCTCCAGGGGGACCCCAATGTCACAGCTCCAGGGAGGCCCCAATGCCACAGCTCCAGGGAGGCCCCAATGCCACAGCTCCAGGAGGGCCCCAATGCCACAGCTCCAGGGGGGCCCCAATGCCACAGCTCCAGGAGGGCCCAATGCCACAGCTCCAGGGGGGCCTCAATGCCACAGCTCCAGGGGGGGCCCAATGCCACAGCTCCAGGGGGGGCCCAATGCTACAGCTCCAGGGGGGCCCCAATGTCACAGCTCCAGGGGGGCCCCAATGCCACAACTTCAGGGGGGCCCAGTGCCACAGCTTCAGGGGGGCCCCAATGCCACAGCTTCAGGGGGACCCCAATGTCACAGCTCCAGGGGGGCCCCAATGCCACAACTTCAGGGGACCCCAATGTCACAGCTCCAGGGGGGCCCCAATGCCACAGCTCCAGGGGGGCCCCAATGCCATAGCTTCAGGGGGGCCCCAATGCCACAGCTCCAGGGGGGGCCCAATGCAACAGCTCCAGGGGCGCCCCAATGCAACAGCTCCAGGGAGGCCCCAATGAAACAGCTCCAGGGGGGCCCCAATGCCACAGCTTCAGGGGGGCCCCAATGCCACAGCTTCAGGGGGGCCCCAATGCCACAGCTCCAGGGGGACCCAAATGTCACAGCTCCAGGGGGGCCCCAATGCCACAGCTCCAAGGGGGGCCCCAATGCCACAGCTTCAGGGGGGTCGAAATGCCATAGCTCGAGCGGGGCCCCAATGCCACAGCTTCAGGGAGGCCCCAATGCCACAGCTCCAGGGGGGCCCCAATACCACAGCTCCTGGGGGGCCCAATGCCACAGCTTCAGGGAGGCCCCAATGCCACAGCTCCAGGGGGGCCCCAATACCACAGCTCCAGGGGGGCCCAATGCCACAGCTTCAGGGGGGCCTCAATGTCACAGCTTCAGGGGGGCCCCAATGCCACAGCTCCAGGGGGGCCCCAATGCCACAGCTCCAGGGGGGGCCTCAATGCCACAGCTTCAGGGGGGCCTCAATGTCACAGCTCCAGGGGGGCCTCAATGCCACAGCTCCAGGGCGGCCCCAATGCCACAGTTTCGGGGGACCCCAATGCCACAGCTTCAGGGGGGGCCCCAATGTCACAGCTTCAGGGGGGCCCAAAGCCACAGCTCCAGTAGGGCCCAATGCCACAGCTCCATCGGAGCCCCAATGCCAAAGCTCCAGCGGGGCCTCAATGCCACAGCTCCAGGGGGCCCCCAATGCCACAGCTTCAGGGGGACCCCAATGTCACAGCTCCAGGGGGGCCCCAATGCCACAACTTCAGGGGGGCCCAGTGCCACAGCTTCAGGGGGGCCCCAATGCCACAGCTTCAGGGGGACCCCAATGTCACAGCTCCAGGGGGGCCCCAATGCCACAACTTCAGGGGACCCCAATGTCACAGCTCCAGGGGGGCCCCAATGCCACAGCTCCAGGGGGGCCCCAATGCCATAGCTTCAGGGGGGCCCCAATGCCACAGCTCCAGGGGGGGCCCAATGCAACAGCTCCAGGGGCGCCCCAATGCAACAGCTCCAGGGAGGCCCCAATGAAACAGCTCCAGGGGGGCCCCAATGCCACAGCTTCAGGGGGGCCCCAATGCCACAGCTTCAGGGGGGCCCCAATGCCACAGCTCCAGGGGGACCCAAATGTCACAGCTCCAGGGGGGCCCCAATGCCACAGCTCCAAGGGGGCCCCAATGCCACAGCTCCAGGAGGGCCCAATGCCACAGCTCCAGGGGGCCCCAATGCCACAGCTCCAGGAGGGCCCCAATGCCACAGCTTCAGGGGGGCCCCAATGCCACAGCTTCAGGGGGGCCCCAATGCCACAGCTCCAGGGGGGCCCCAATACCACAGCTCCAGGGGGGGCCCCAATGCCACAGCTCCAGGAGGGCCCAATGCCACAGCTCCAGGGGGGCCCAATGCCACAGCTCCAGGGGGGGCCCAATGCTACAGCTCCAGGGGGGCACCAATGCCACAGCTCCAAAGGGCCTCAATACTACAGCTCCAGGGGGCCTCAATACTACAGCTCCAGGGGGCCTCAATGCCACAGCTTCAGGGGGGCCCCAATGCCACAGCTCCAGGGGGGCCCCAATGCCACAGCTTCACTGGGGCTCCAATGCCATAGCTTCAGGGTAGCCCCAATGCCACAGCTTCAGGGGGGCCCCAATGCCACAGCTTCAGGGGGGCCCCAATGCCACAGCTCCAGGGGGGCCCCAATACCACAGCTCCAAGGGGGCCCCAGTGCCACAGCTCCAGGGGGCCCCCAATGCCACAGCTCCAGGGGGGGCCCCAATGCCACAGCTCCAGGGGGGCCCCAATGCCACAACTTCAGGGGGGCCCCAATGCCATAGCTTCAGGGAAGCCCCAATGCCACAGCTTCAGGGGGGCCCCAATGCCACAGCTCCAGGGGGGGCCCCAATGTCACAGCTTCAGGGGGGTCCCAATGCCATAGCTCGAGCGGGGCCCCAATGCCACAGCTTCAGGGGGGCCCCAATGCCACAGCTCCAGGGGGGCCCCAATACCACAGCTCCAGGGGGGCCCAATGCCACAGCTTCAGGGGGGCCTCAATGTCACAGCTTCAGGGGGGCCCCAATGCCACAGCTCCAGGGGGGCCCCAATGCCACAGCTCCAGGGGGGGCCTCAATGCCACAGCTCCAGGGGGGCCTCAATGTCACAGCTCCAGGGGGGCCTCAATGTCACAGCTCCAGGGGGCCTCAATGCCACAGCTCCAGGGCGGCCCCAATGCCACAGTTTCGGGGGACCCCAATGCCACAGCTTCAGGGGGGGCCCCAATGGCACAGCTTCAGGGGGGCCCCAAAGCCACAGCTCCAGGGGGGCCCAATGCCACAGCTCCAGCGGAGCCCCAATGCCAAAGCTCCAGCGGGGCCTCAATGCCACAGCTCCAGGGGGGCCCCAATGCCACAGCTTCAGGGGGGGCCCAGTGCCACAGCTTCAGGGGGGCCCCAATGCCACAGCTTCAGGGGGACCCCAATGTCACAGCTCCAGGGGGGCCCCAATGCCACAACTTCAGGGGACCCCAATGTCACAGCTCCAGGGGGGCCCTAATGCCACAGCTCCAGGGGGGCCCCAATGCCATAACTTCAGGGGGGCCCCGATGCCACAGCTCCAGGGGGGCCCAATGCAACAGCTCCAGGGGCACCCCAATGCAACAGCTCCAGGGAGGCCCCAATGAAACAGCTCCAGGGGGGCCCCAATGCCACAGCTTCAGGGGGACCCCAATGCCACAGCTCCAGGGGGGGCCCCAATGCCACAGCTCCAGGGGGACCCCAATGTCACAGCTCCAGGGGGGCCCCAATGCCACAGCTCCAGGAGAGCCCAATGCCACAGCTTCAGGGGGGCCCCAGTGCCACAGCTTCAGGGGGCCCCCAATGCCACAGCTTCAGGGGGGCCCCAGTGCTACAGCTTCAGGGGGGCCCCAATGCCACAGCTTCAGGGAGGGGGCCCCAATGCCACAGCTTCAGGTGGGCCCAATGCCACAGCTTCAGGTGGGCCCCAATGCCACAGCTTCAGGGGGGCCCCAATGCCACAGCTTCAGGGGGGGGCCCAATGCCACAGCTTCAGGGGGGCACCAATGCCACAGCTCCAGGTGGGCCCCAATGCCACAGCTCCAGGGGGGGCCCAATGCCATAGCTCCAGAGGGGCCCCAATGCCAAAGCTCCAGCGGGGCCCCAATGCCAGAGCTCCAGGGGGGGCCCCAATGCCACAGCTTCAGGGGGGCCCCAGTGCCACAGCTTCAGGGGGGTCCCAATGCCACAGCTTCAGGGGGGCCCCAGTGCCACAGCTTCAGGGGGGCCCCAATGCCACAGCGTCAGGGAGGGGGCCCCAATGCCACAGCTTCAGGGGGGGCCCAATGCCACAGCTCTAGGGGGGGCCCCAGTGCCACAGCTTCAGGGGGGCCCTAATGCCACAGCTTCAGGGGGCCCCAGTGCCCCAGCTTCAGGGGGGCCCCAGTGCCACAGCTTCAGGGGGGCCCCAATGCCACAGCTCCAGGGGGGCCCCAATGCCACAGCTCCAGGGGGGGCCCCAATGCCACAGCTCCAGGGGGGCCCTCAATGCCACAGCTTCAGGGGGGCCCCAATGCCACAGCTTCAGGGGGCCCCAATGCCACAGCTTCTGGGGGGCCCCAGTGCCACAGCTTCAGGGGGGCCCCAATGCCACAGCTCCAGGGGGGCCCCAATGCCACAGCTCCAGGGGGGGGCCCAATGCCACAGCTCCAGGGGGGGCCTCAATGCCACAGCTCCAGGGGGACCCCAATACCACAGCTCCAGGGGGGCCCAATGCCACAGCTTCAGGGGGGCCTCAATGTCACAGCTTCAGGGGGGCCCCAATGCCACAGCTCCAGGGGGGGCCTCAATGCCACAGCTTCAGGGGGGCCTCAATGTCACAGCTCCAGGGGGGCCTCAATGCCACAGCTCCAGGGCGGCCCCAATGCCACAGTTTCGGGGGACCCCAATGCCACAGCTTCAGGGGGGGCCCAATGGTACAGCTTCAGGGGGGCCCCAAAGCCACAGCTCCAGCGGGGCCCAATGCCACAGCTCCAGCGGAGCCCCAATGCCAAAGCTCCAGTGGGGCCTCAATGCCACAGCTCCAGGGGGGCCCCAATGCCACAGCTTCAGGGGGGGCCCAGTACCACAGCTTCAGGGGGGCCCCAATGCCACAGCTTCAGGGGGACCCCAATGTCACAGCTCCAGGGGGGCCCCAATGCCACAACTTCAGGGGACCCCAATGTCACAGCTCCAGGGGGGCCCCAATGCCACAGCTCCAGGGGGGCCCCAATGCCATAGCTTCAGGGGGGCCCCAATGCCACAGCTTCAGGGGGGGCCCAATGCAACAGCTCCAGGGGCGCCCCAATACAACAGCTCCAGGGAGGCCCCAATGAAACAGCTCCAGGGGGGCCCCAATGCCACAGCTTCAGGGGGACCCCAATGCCACAGCTTCAGGGGGACCCCAATGCCACAGCTCCAGGGGGGCCCCAATGCCACAGCTCCAGGGGGACCCCAATGTCACAGCTCCAGGTGGGCCCCAATGCCACAGCTCCAGGGGGGCCCCAATGCCACAGCTCCAGGAGGGCCCAATGCCACAGCTCCAGGGTGGCCCCAATGCGACAGCTCCAGGAGGGCCTAATGCCACAGCTCCAGGGGGGGCCAATGCCACAGCTTCAGGGGGGCCTCAATGCCACAGATCCAGGGGTGCCCCAATGCCACAGCTCCAGGAGGGGCCCCAATGCCACAGCTCCAGGAGGGCCCAATGCCACAGCTCCAGGGGGGCCCAATGCCACAGCTCCAGGGGGGGCCCAATGCTACAGCTCCAGGGGGGCCCCAATGCCACAGCTCCAGGGGGCCTCAATACCACAGCTCCAGGGGGCCTCAATGCCACAGATCCAGGGGGAGCCCCAATGCCACACCTCCAGGGGGCCTCAATGCCACAGCTCCAGGAGGGCCCAATGCCAAAGCTCCAGTGGGGCCTCAATGCCACAGCTCCAGGGGGGCCCCAATGCCACAGCTTCAGGGGGGGCCCAGTACCACAGCTTCAGGGGGGCCCCAATGCCACAGCTTCAGGGGGACCCCAATGTCACAGCTCCAGGGGGGCCCCAATGCCACAACTTCAGGGGACCCCAATGTCACAGCTTCAGGGGGGCCCCAATGCCACAGCTCCAGGGGGGCCCCAATGCCATAGCTTCAGGGGGGCCCCAATGCCACAGCTTCAGGGGGGGCCCAATGCAACAGCTCCAGGGGCGCCCCAATACAACAGCTCCAGGGAGGCCCCAATGAAACAGCTCCAGGGGGGCCCCAATGCCACAGCTTCAGGGGGACCCCAATGCCACAGCTTCAGGGGGACCCCAATGCCACAGCTCCAGGGGGGCCCCAATGCCACAGCTCCAGGGGGACCCCAATGTCACAGCTCCAGGTGGGCCCCAATGCCACAGCTCCAGGGGGGCCCCAATGCCACAGCTCCAGGAGGGCCCAATGCCACAGCTCCAGGGGGGCCCCAATGCGACAGCTCCAGGAGGGCCTAATGCCACAGCTCCAGGGGGGGCCAATGCCACACCTCCAGGGGGCCTCAATGCCACAGCTCCAGGAGGGCCCAATGCCAAAGCTCCAGTGGGGCCTCAATGCCACAGCTCCAGGGGGCCCCCAATGCCACAGCTTCAGGGGGGGCCCAGTACCACAGCTTCAGGGGGGCCCCAATGCCACAGCTTCAGGGGGACCCCAATGTCACAGCTCCAGGGGGGCCCCAATGCCACAACTTCAGGGGACCCCAATGTCACAGCTTCAGGGGGGCCCCAATGCCACAGCTCCAGGGGGGCCCCAATGCCATAGCTTCAGGGGGGCCCCAATGCCACAGCTTCAGGGGGGGCCCAATGCAACAGCTCCAGGGGCGCCCCAATACAACAGCTCCAGGGAGGCCCCAATGAAACAGCTCCAGGGGGGCCCCAATGCCACAGCTTCAGGGGGACCCCAATGCCACAGCTTCAGGGGGACCCCAATGCCACAGCTCCAGGGGGGCCCCAATGCCACAGCTCCAGGGGGACCCCAATGTCACAGCTCCAGGTGGGCCCCAATGCCACAGCTCCAGGGGGGCCCCAATGCCACAGCTCCAGGAGGGCCCAATGCCACAGCTCCAGGGGGGCCCCAATGCGACAGCTCCAGGAGGGCCTAATGCCACAGCTCCAGGGGGGGCCAATGCCACAGCTTCAGGGGGGCCTCAATGCCACAGCTCCAGGAGGGGCCCCAATGCCACAGCTCCAGGAGGGCCCAATGCCACAGCTCCAGGGGGGCCCAATGCCACAGCTCCAGGGGGGGCCCAATGCTACAGCTCCAGGGGGGCCCCAATGCCACAGCTTCAGGGGGGGCCCAATGCCACAGCTCTAGGGGGGGCCCCAGTGCCACAGCTTCAGGGGGGCCCTAATGCCACAGCTTCAGGGGGCCCCAGTGCCCCAGCTTCAGGGGGGCCCCAGTGCCACAGCTTCAGGGGGGCCCCAATGCCACAGCTCCAGGGGGGCCCCAATGCCACAGCTCCAGGGGGGGCCTCAATGCCACAGCTTCAGGGGGGCCCCAATGCCACAGCTTCAGGGGGGCCCCAATGCCACAGCTTCTGGGGGGCCCCAGTGCCACAGCTCCAGGGGGGCCCCAATGCCACAGCTCCAGGGGGGGGCCCAATGCCACAGCTCCAGGGGGGGCCTCAATGCCACAGCTCCAGGGGGACCCCAATACCACAGCTCCAGGGGGGCCCAATGCCACAGCTTCAGGGGGGCCTCAATGTCACAGCTTCAGGGGGGCCCCAATGCCACAGCTCCAGGGGGGGCCTCAATGCCACAGCTTCAGGGGGGCCTCAATGTCACAGCTCCAGGGGGGCCTCAATGCCACAGCTCCAGGGCGGCCCCAATGCCACAGTTTCGGGGGACCCCAATGCCACAGCTTCAGGGGGGGCCCCAATGGCACAGCTTCAGGGGGGCCCCAAAGCCACAGCTCCAGCGGGGCCCAATGCCACAGCTCCAGCGGAGCCCCAATGCCAAAGCTCCAGTGGGGCCTCAATGCCACAGCTCCAGGGGGGCCCCAATGCCACAGCTTCAGGGGGGGCCCAGTACCACAGCTTCAGGGGGGCCCCAATGCCACAGCTTCAGGGGGACCCCAATGTCACAGCTCCAGGGGGGCCCCAATGCCACAACTTCAGGGGACCCCAATGTCACAGCTCCAGGGGGGCCCCAATGCCACAGCTCCAGGGGGGCCCCAATGCCATAGCTTCAGGGGGGCCCCAATGCCACAGCTTCAGGGGGGGCCCAATGCAACAGCTCCAGGGGCGCCCCAATACAACAGCTCCAGGGAGGTCCCAATGAAACAGCTCCAGGGGGGCCCCAATGCCACAGCTTCAGGGGGACCCCAATGCCACAGCTTCAGGGGGACCCCAATGCCACAGCTCCAGGGGGGCCCCAATGCCACAGCTCCAGGGGGACCCCAATGTCACAGCTCCAGGTGGGCCCCAATGCCACAGCTCCAGGGGGGCCCCAATGCCACAGCTCCAGGAGGGCCCAATGCCACAGCTCCAGGGGGGCCCCAATGCGACAGCTCCAGGAGGGCCTAATGCCACAGCTCCAGGGGGGGCCAATGCCACAGCTTCAGGGGGGCCTCAATGCCACAGCTCCAGGGGTGCCCAATGCCACAGCTCCAGGAGGGGCCCCAATGCCACAGCTCCAGGAGGGCCCAATGCCACAGCTCCAGGGGGGCCCAATGCCACAGCTCCAGGGGGGGCCCAATGCTACAGCTCCAGGGGGGCCCCAATGCCACAGCTCCAGGGGGCCTCAATACCACAGCTCCAGGGGGCCTCAATGCCACAGATCCAGGGGGAGCCCCAATGCCACACCTCCAGGGGGCCTCAATGCCACAGCTCCAGGAGGGCCCAATGCCAAAGCTCCAGTGGGGCCTCAATGCCACAGCTCCAGGGGGCCCCAATGCCACAGCTTCAGGGGGGGCCCAGTACCACAGCTTCAGGGGGGCCCCAATGCCACAGCTTCAGGGGGACCCCAATGTCACAGCTCCAGGGGGGCCCCAATGCCACAACTTCAGGGGACCCCAATGTCACAGCTTCAGGGGGGCCCCAATGCCACAGCTCCAGGGGGGCCCCAATGCCATAGCTTCAGGGGGGCCCCAATGCCACAGCTTCAGGGGGGGCCCAATGCAACAGCTCCAGGGGCGCCCCAATACAACAGCTCCAGGGAGGCCCCAATGAAACAGCTCCAGGGGGGCCCCAATGCCACAGCTTCAGGGGGACCCCAATGCCACAGCTTCAGGGGGACCCCAATGCCACAGCTCCAGGGGGGCCCCAATGCCACAGCTCCAGGGGGACCCCAATGTCACAGCTCCAGGTGGGCCCCAATGCCACAGCTCCAGGGGGGCCCCAATGCCACAGCTCCAGGAGGGCCCAATGCCACAGCTCCAGGGGGGCCCCAATGCGACAGCTCCAGGAGGGCCTAATGCCACAGCTCCAGGGGGGGCCAATGCCACAGCTTCAGGGGGGCCTCAATGCCACAGCTCCAGGAGGGGCCCCAATGCCACAGCTCCAGGAGGGCCCAATGCCACAGCTCCAGGGGGGCCCAATGCCACAGCTCCAGGGGGGGCCCAATGCTACAGCTCCAGGGGGGCCCCAATGCCACAGCTCCAGGGGGCCTCAATACCACAGCTCCAGGGGGCCTCAATGCCACAGCTCCAGGGGGAGCCCCAATGCCACAGCTCCAGGGGGCCTCAATGCCACAGCTCCAGGGAGACCCCAATGCCACAGCTCCAGGGAGCCTCAATACCACAGCTCCAGGGGGCCTCAATGCCACAGCTCCAGGGGGGCCCCAATGCCACAGCTCCAGGGGGGCCCAATGCCACAGCTCCAGGGGGCCTCAATACCACAGCTCCAGGGGGCCTCAATGCCACAGCTCCAGGGGGGCTTCAATACCACAGCTCCAGGGGGGGCCCAATGCCACAGCTCCAGGGGGCTCCAATGCCACAGCTCCAGGGGGGCTCCAATACCACAGCTCCAGGGGGTCCCCAATGCCACAGCTCCAGGGGGGCCCCAATGCCACAGCTCCAGGGGGCTCCAATGCCACAGCTCCAGGGGGGGGGCCCAATGCCACAGCTCCAGGACGGCCCAATGCCACAGCTCCAGGGGGGCCCAATGCCACAGATCCAGGGGGGCCTCAATGCCACAGCTCCAGGGGGGCCCCAATGCCACAGCTCCAGGGAGGCCCCAGTGCCACAGCTCCAGGAGGGCCCAATGCCACAGCTCCAGGGGGGCCCAATGCCACAGCTCCAGGGGGGTCCCAATGCTACAGCTCCAGGGGGGCCCCAATGCCACAGCTCCAGGGGGCCTCAATACCACAGCTCCAGGGGGCCTCAATGCCACAGCTCCAGGGGGAGCCCCAATGCCACAGCTCCAGGGGGCCTCAATGCCACAGCTCCAGGGAGACCCCAATGCCACAGCTCCAGGGGGGCCCCAATGACAAAGCTCCAGTGGGGCCCCAATGCCAAAGCTCCAGCGGGGCCCCAATACCACAGCTCCAGGGGGCCTCAATACCACAGCTCCAGGGGGCCTCAATGCCACAGCTCCAGGGGGGCCCCAATGCCACAGCTCCAAGGGGGCCCCAATACCACAGCTCCAGGGGGCCTCAATGCCACAGCTCCAGGGGGCTCCAATGCCACAGCTCCAGGGGGGCCCAATGCCACAGCTCCAGGGGGGTCCCAATGCTACAGCTCCAGGGGGGCCCCAATGCCACAGCTCCAGGGGGCCTCAATACCACAGCTCCAGGGGGCCTCAATGCCACAGCTCCAGGGGGAGCCCCAATGCCACAGCTCCAGGGGGCCTCAATGCCACAGCTCCAGGGAGACCCCAATGCCACAGCTCCAGGGGGGCCCCAATGACAAAGCTCCAGTGGGGCCCCAATGCCAAAGCTCCAGCGGGGCCCCAATACCACAGCTCCAGGGGGCCTCAATACCACAGCTCCAGGGGGCCTCAATGCCACAGATCCAGGGGGGCCCCAATGCCACAGCTCCAAGGGGCCCCAATACCACAGCTCCAGGGGGCCTCAATGCCACAGCTCCAGGTGGCCTCAATACCACAGCTCCAGGGGGCCTCAATTCCACAGCTCCAGGGGGGCCCCAATGCCACAGCTCCAGGGGGGCCCAATGCCACAGCTCCAGGGGGGGCCCAATGCCACAGCTCCAGGGGGGCCCCAATGCCACAGCTCCAGGAGGGGCCCCAATGCCACAGCTCCAGGAGGGCCCAATGCCACAGCTCCAGGGGGGCCCAATGCCACAGCTCCAGGGGGGGCCCAATGCTACAGCTCCAGGGGGGGCCCAATGCCACAGCTCCAGGGGGGCTCCAATGCCACAGCTCCAGGGGGACCCCAGTGCCACAGCTCCAGGGAGGCCCCAGTGCCACAGCTCCAGGGGTCCCCAATGCCACAGCTCCAGGGGGGCCCCAGTGCCACAGCTCCAGGGGGGCCCCAATGCCACAGCTTCAGGGGGCCCCAATGCCACAGCTCCAGGGTGGCCCCAATGCCACAGCTTCATGGGGGCCCCAATGCCACAGCTCCAAGGGGGCCCCAGTGCCACAGCTCCAGGGGGCCCCCAATGCCACAGCTCCAGGGGGGGCCCCAATGCCACAGCTCCAGGGGGGCTCCAATGCCACAGCTTCACTGGGGCCCCAATGCCATAGCTTCAGGGGAGCCCCAATGCCACAGCTTCAGGGGGGGCCCAATGCCACAGCTTCAGGGGGGCCCCAATGCCTCAGCTCCAGGGGGGCCCCAATACCACAGCTCCAAGGGGGCCCCAGGGCCACAGCTCCAGGGGGCCCCCAATGTCACAGCTCCAGGGGGGGCCCCAATGCCACAGCTCCAGGGGGGCCGCAATGCCACAGCTTCAGGGGGGCCCAAATGCCATAGCTTCAGGGGAGCCCCAATGTCACAGCTTCAGGGGGGCCCCAATGCCACAGCTTCAGGGGGGCCCCAATGCCACAGCTCCAGGGGGGGCCCCAATGCCACAGCTTCAGGGGGGTCCCAATGCCATAGCTCGAGCGGGGCCCCAATGCCACAGCTTCAGGGGGGCCCCAATGCCACAGCTCCAGGGGGGGCCCCAATGCCACAGCTCCAGGGGGGGCCTCAATGCCACAGCTCCAGGGGGGCCCCAATACCACAGCTCCAGGGGGCCCAATGCCACAGCTTCAGGGGGGCCTCAACGTCACAGCTTCAGGGGGGCCCAATGCCACAGCTTCAGGGGGGCCTCAATGTCACAGCTCCAGGGAGGCCTCAATGCCACAGCTCCAGGGCGGCCCCAATGCCACAGTTTCGGGGGACCCCAATACCACAGCTTCAGGGGGGGCCCCAATGGCACAGCTTCAGGGGGGCCCCAAAGCCACAGGTCCAGGGGGGCCCAATGCCACAGCTCCAGCGGAGCCCCAATGCCAAAGCTCCAGCGGGCCTCAATGCCACAGCTCCAGGGGGGCCCCAATGCCACAGCTCCAGGGGGGCCCAATGCCATAGCTCCAGCGGGGCCCCAATGCCACAGCTCCCGCGGGGCCGCAATGCCACAGCTCCAGGGGGGCCCCAATGCCACAGCTTCAGGGGGGCCCCAGTGCCATAGCTTCAGGGGGGCCCCAATGCCACAGCTTCAGGGGGGCCCCCAATGCCACAGCTTCAGGGGGGCCCCAGTGCCACAGCTTCAGGGGGGCCACAATGCCACAGCTTCAGGGACGGGGCCCCAATGCCACAGCTTCAGTTGGGCCCAATGCCACAGCTTCAGGTGGGCCCCAATGCCACAGCTTCAGGGGGGCCCCAATGCCACAGCTTCAGGGGGGGGCCCAATGCCACAGCTTCAGGGGGGCACCAATGCCACAGCTCCAGGGGGGCCCCAATGCCACAGCTCCAGGGGGGGCCCAATGCCACAGCTCCAGGGGGCCTCAATACCACAGCTCCAGGGGGCCTCAATGCCACAGATCCAGGGGGAGCCCCAATGCCACACCTCCAGGGGGCCTCAATGCCACAGCTCCAGGAGGGCCCAATGCCAAAGCTCCAGTGGGGCCTCAATGCCACAGCTCCAGGGGGGCCCCAATGCCACAGCTTCAGGGGGGGCCCAGTACCACAGCTTCAGGGGGGCCCCAATGCCACAGCTTCAGGGGGACCCCAATGTCACAGCTCCAGGGGGGCCCCAATGCCACAACTTCAGGGGACCCCAATGTCACAGCTTCAGGGGGGCCCCAATGCCACAGCTCCAGGGGGGCCCCAATGCCATAGCTTCAGGGGGGCCCCAATGCCACAGCTTCAGGGGGGGCCCAATGCAACAGCTCCAGGGGCGCCCCAATACAACAGCTCCAGGGAGGCCCCAATGAAACAGCTCCAGGGGGGCCCCAATGCCACAGCTTCAGGGGGACCCCAATGCCACAGCTTCAGGGGGACCCCAATGCCACAGCTCCAGGGGGGCCCCAATGCCACAGCTCCAGGGGGACCCCAATGTCACAGCTCCAGGTGGGCCCCAATGCCACAGCTCCAGGGGGGCCCCAATGCCACAGCTCCAGGAGGGCCCAATGCCACAGCTCCAGGGGGGCCCCAATGCGACAGCTCCAGGAGGGCCTAATGCCACAGCTCCAGGGGGGGCCAATGCCACAGCTTCAGGGGGGCCTCAATGCCACAGCTCCAGGAGGGGCCCCAATGCCACAGCTCCAGGAGGGCCCAATGCCACAGCTCCAGGGGGGCCCAATGCCACAGCTCCAGGGGGGGCCCAATGCTACAGCTCCAGGGGGGCCCCAATGCCACAGCTCCAGGGGGCCTCAATACCACAGCTCCAGGGGGCCTCAATGCCACAGCTCCAGGGGGAGCCCCAATGCCACAGCTCCAGGGGGCCTCAATGCCACAGCTCCAGGGAGACCCCAATGCCACAGCTCCAGGGAGCCTCAATACCACAGCTCCAGGGGGCCTCAATGCCACAGCTCCAGGGGGGCCCCAATGCCACAGCTCCAGGGGGGCCCAATGCCACAGCTCCAGGGGGGCCCAATGCCACAGCTCCAGGGGGACCCAATTCCACAGCTCCAGGGGGGGCCCAATGCCACAGCTCCAGGGGGGCCCCAATGCCACAGCTCCAGGAGGGGCCCCAATGCCACAGCTCCAGGAGGGCCCAATGCCACAGCTCCAGGGGGCCCAATGCCACAACTCCAGGGGGGCCCATTGCTACAGCTCCAGGGGGGCCCCAATGCCACAGCTCCAGGGGGCTCCAATGCCACAGCTCCAGGGGGCCTCAATACCACAGCTCCAGGGGGCCTCAATGCCACAGCTCCAGGGGGGCTCCAATACCACAGCTCCAGGGGGGGCCCAATGCCACAGCTCCAGGGGGCTCCAATGCCACAGCTCCAGGGGGGCTCCAATACCACAGCTCCAGGGGGGCCCCAATGCCACAGCTCCAGGGGGGCCCCAATGCCACAGCTCCAGTGGGCTCCAATGCCACAGCTCCAGGGGGGGCCCAATGCCACAGCTCCAGGACGGCCCAATGCCACAGCTCCAGGACGGCCCAATGCCACAGATCCAGGGGGGCCTCAATGCCACAGCTCCAGGGGGGCCCCAATGCCACAGCTCCAGGGAGGCCCCAGTGCCACAGCTCCAGGAGGGCCCAATGCCACAGCTCCAGGGGGGCCCAATGCCACAGCTCCAGGGGGGTCCCAATGCTACAGCTCCAGGGGGGCCCCAATGCCACAGCTCCAGGGGGCCTCAATACCACAGCTCCAGGGCGCCTCAATGCCACAGCTCCAGGGGGATCCCCAATGCCACAGCTCCAGGGGGCCTCAATGCCACAGCTCCAGGGAGACCCCAATGCCACAGCTCCAGGGGGGCCCCAATGACAAAGCTCCAGTGGGGCCCCAATGCCAAAGCTCCAGCGGGGCCTCAATACCACAGCTCCAGGGGGCCTCAATACCACAGCTCCAGGGGGCCTCAATGCCACAGCTCCAGGGGGGCCCCAATGCCACAGCTCCAAGGGGGCCCCAATACCACAGCTCCAGGGGGCCTCAATACCACAGCTCCAGGGGTCCTCAATTCCACAGCTCCAGGGGGGCCCCAATGCCACAGCTCCAGGGGGGCCCAATGCCACAGCTCCAGGGGGGGCCCAATGCCACAGCTCCAGGGGGGCCCCAATGCCACAGCTCCAGGAGGGGCCCCAATGCCACAGCTCCAGGAGGGCCCAATGCCACAGCTCCAGGGGGGCCCAATGCCACAGCTCCAGGGGGGGCCCAATGCTACAGCTCCAGGGGGGGCCCAATGCCACAGCTCCAGGGGGGCTCCAATGCCACAGCTCCAGGGGGACCCCAGTGCCACAGCTCCAGGAGGGCCCAATGCCACAGCTCCAGGGGGGCCCAATGCCACAGCTCCAGGGGGGGTCCAATGCTACAGCTCCAGGGGGGCCCCAATGCCACAGCTCCAGGGGGCCTCAATACCACAGCTCCAGGGGGCCTCAATGCCACAGATCCAGGGGGAGCCCCAATGCCACACCTCCAGGGGGCCTCAATGCCACAGCTCCAGGAGGGCCCAATGCCACAGCTCCAGGGGGGCACAATGCCACAGCTCCAGGGGGGCCCCAATGCAACAGCTCCAGGGGGGACCCAATGCACAGCTCCAGGGGGGCCCCAATGCCACAGCTCCAGGGGGCCTCAATACCACAGCTCCAGGGGGCCTCAATGCCACAGCTCCAGGGGGAGCCCCAATGCCACAGCTCCAGGGGGCTTCAATGCCACAGCTCCAGGGAGACCCCAATTCCACAGCTCCAGGGAGCCTCAATACCACAGCTCCAGGGGGCCTCAATGCCACAGCTCCAGGGGGGCCCCAATGCCACAGCTCCAGGGGGGCCCAATGCCACAGCTCCAGGGGGGCCCAATGCCACAGCTCCAGGGGGGCCCAATTCCACAGCTCCAGGGGGGGCCCAATGCCACAGCTCCAGGGGGGCCCCAATGCCACAGCTCCAGGAGGGGCCCCAATGCCACAGCTCCAGGAGGGCCCAATGCCACAGCTCCAGGGGGGCCCAATGCCACAACTCCAGGGGGGCCCATTGCTACAGCTCCAGGGGGGCCCCAATGCCACAGCTCCAGGGGGCTCCAATGCCACAGCTCCAGGGGGCCTCAATACCACAGCTCCAGGGGGCCTCAATGCCACAGCTCCAGGGGGGCTTCAATACCACAGCTCCAGGGGGGGCCCAATGCCACAGCTCCAGGGGGCTCCAATGCCACAGCTCCAGGGGGGCTCCAATACCACAGCTCCAGGGGGGCCCCAATGCCACAGCTCCAGGGGGGCCCCAATGCCACAGCTCCAGGGGGCTCCAATGCCACAGCTCCAGGGGGGGGGCCCAATGCCACAGCTCCAGGACGGCCCAATGCCACAGCTCCAGGGGGGCCCAATGCCACAGATCCAGGGGGGCCTCAATGCCACAGCTCCAGGGGGGCCCCAATGCCACAGCTACAGGGAGGCCCCAGTGCCACAGCTCCAGGAGGGCCCAATGCCACAGCTCCAGGGGGGCCCAATGCCACAGCTCCAGGGGGGTCCCAATGCTACAGCTCCAGGGGGGCCCCAATGCCACAGCTCCAGGGGGCCTCAATACCACAGCTCCAGGGGGCCTCAATGCCACAGCTCCAGGGGGAGCCCCAATGCCACAGCTCCAGGGGGCCTCAATGCCACAGCTCCAGGGAGACCCCAATGCCACAGCTCCAGGGGGGCCCCAATGACAAAGCTCCAGTGGGGCCCCAATGCCAAAGCTCCAGCGGGGCCCCAATACCACAGCTCCAGGGGGCCTCAATACCACAGCTCCAGGGGGCCTCAATGCCACAGCTCCAGGGGGGCCCCAATGCCACAGCTCCAAGGGGGCCCCAATACCACAGCTCCAGGGGGCCTCAATGCCACAGCTCCAGGGGGCTCCAATGCCACAGCTCCAGGGGGGCCCAATGCCACAGCTCCAGGGGGGTCCCAATGCTACAGCTCCAGGGGGGCCCCAATGCCACAGCTCCAGGGGGCCTCAATACCACAGCTCCAGGGGGCCTCAATGCCACAGCTCCAGGGGGAGCCCCAATGCCACAGCTCCAGGGGGCCTCAATGCCACAGCTACAGGGAGACCCCAATGCCACAGCTCCAGGGGGGCCCCAATGACAAAGCTCCAGTGGGGCCCCAATGCCAAAGCTCCAGCGGGGCCCCAATACCACAGCTCCAGGGGGCCTCAATACCACAGCTCCAGGGGGCCTCAATGCCACAGCTCCAGGGGGGCCCCAATGCCACAGCTCCAAGGGGGCCCCAATACCACAGCTCCAGGGGGCCTCAATGCCACAGCTCCAGGGGGCCTCAATACCACAGCTCCAGGGGGCCTCAATTCCACAGCTCCAGGGGGGCCCCAATGCCACAGCTCCAGGGGGGCCCAATGCCACAGCTCCAGGGGGGGCCCAATGCCACAGCTCCAGGGGGGCCCCAATGCCACAGCTCCAGGAGGGGCCCCAATGCCACAGCTCCAGGAGGGCCCAATGCCACAGCTCCAGGGGGGCCCAATGCCACAGCTCCAGGGGGGGCCCAATGCTACAGCTCCAGGGGGGGCCCAATGCCACAGCTCCAGGGGGGCTCCAATGCCACAGCTCCAGGGGGACCCCAGTGCCACAGCTCCAGGGAGGCCCCAGTGCCACAGCTCCAGGGGTCCCCAATGCCACAGCTCCAGGGGGGCCCCAGTGCCACAGCTCCAGGGGGGCCCCAATGCCACAGCTTCAGGGGGCCCCAATGCCACAGCTCCAGGGTGGCCCCAATGCCACAGCTTCATGGGGGCCCCAATGCCACAGCTCCAAGGGGGCCCCAGTGCCACAGCTCCAGGGGGCCCCCAATGCCACAGCTCCAGGGGGGGCCCCAATGCCACAGCTCCAGGGGGGCTCCAATGCCACAGCTTCACTGGGGCCCCAATGCCATAGCTTCAGGGGAGCCCCAATGCCACAGCTTCAGGGGGGGCCCAATGCCACAGCTTCAGGGGGGCCCCAATGCCTCAGCTCCAGGGGGGCCCCAATACCACAGCTCCAAGGGGGCCCCAGTGCCACAGCTCCAGGGGGCCCCCAATGTCACAGCTCCACGGGGGGCCCCAATGCCACAGCTCCAGGGGGGCCGCAATGCCACAGCTTCAGGGGGGCCCCAATGCCATAGCTTCAGGGGAGCCCCAATGTCACAGCTTCAGGGGGGCCCCAATGCCACAGCTTCAGGGGGGCCCCAATGCCACAGCTCCAGGGGGGGCCCCAATGCCACAGCTTCAGGGGGGTCCCAATGCCATAGCTCGAGCGGGGCCCCAATGCCACAGCTTCAGGGGGGCCCCAATGCCACAGCTCCAGGGGGGGCCCCAATGCCACAGCTCCAGGGGGGGCCTCAATGCCACAGCTCCAGGGGGGCCCCAATACCACAGCTCCAGGGGGCCCAATGCCACAGCTTCAGGGGGGCCTCAACGTCACAGCTTCAGGGGGGCCCCAATGCCACAGCTCCAGGGGGGGCCTCAATGCCACAGCTTCAGGGGGGCCTCAATGTCACAGCTCCAGGGAGGCCTCAATGCCACAGCTCCAGGGCGGCCCCAATGCCACAGTTTCGGGGGACCCCAATGCCACAGCTTCAGGGGGGGCCCCAATGGCACAGCTTCAGGGGGGCCCCAAAGCCACAGGTCCAGGGGGGCCCAATGCCACAGCTCCAGCGGAGCCCCAATGCCAAAGCTCCAGCGGGCCTCAATGCCACAGCTCCAGGGGGGCCCCAATGCCACAGCTCCAGGGGGGCCCAATGCCATAGCTCCAGCGGGGCCCCAATGCCACAGCTCCCGCGGGGCCCCAATGCCACAGCTCCAGGGGGGCCCCAATGCAACAGCTTCAGGGGGGCCCCAGTGCCATAGCTTCAGGGGGGCCCCAATGCCACAGCTTCAGGGGGGCCCCCAATGCCACAGCTTCAGGGGGGCCCCAGTGCCACAGCTTCAGGGGGGCCACAATGCCACAGCTTCAGGGACGGGGCCCCAATGCCACAGCTTCAGTTGGGCCCAATGCCACAGCTTCAGGTGGGCCCCAATGCCACAGCTTCAGGGGGGCCCCAATGCCACAGCTTCAGGGGGGGGCCCAATGCCACAGCTTCAGGGGGGCACCAATGCCACAGCTCCAGGGGGGCCCCAATGCCACAGCTCCAGGGGGGGCCCAATGCCATAGCTCCAGCGGGGCCCCAATGCCACAGCTCCAGGGGGGGGCCCAATGCCACAGCTTCAGGGGGGCCCCAGTGCCACAGCTTCAGGGGGGCCCCAATGCCACAGCTTCAGGGGGGCCCCAGTGCCACAGCTTCAGGGGGGGCCCAATGCCACAGCTTCAGGGAGGGGTCCCCAATGCCACAGCTCCAGGAGGGCCCAATGCCACATCTTCAGGGGGGCCCCAATGCCATAGCTCCAGCGGGGCCCCAATGCCAAAGCTCCAGCGGGGCCCCAATGCCACAGCTCCAGGGGGGGCCCCAATGCCACAGCTTCAGGGGGGCCCCAGTGCCACAGCTTCAGGGGGGCCCCAATGCCACAGTTTCAGGGGGCCCCAATGCCACAGCTTCAGGGGGCCCCCAGTGCTACAGCTTCAGGGGGGCCCCAATGCCACAGCTCCAGGGGGGCCCCAATGCCACAGCTCCAGGGGGGGCCCCAATGCCACAGCTCCAGGGGGGGCCTCAATGCCACAGCTCCAGGGGGGCCCCAATACCACAGCTCCAGGGGGGCCCCAATACCACAGCTCCAGGGGGGCCCAATGCCACAGCTTCAGGGGGGCCTCAATGCCACAGCTTCAGGGGGGCCTCAATGTCACAACTCCAGGGGGGCCTCAATGCCACAGCTCCAGGGCGGCCCCAATGCCACAGTTTCGGGGGACCCCAATGCCACAGCTTCAGGGAGGGCCCCAATGGCACAGCTTCAGGGGGCCCCAAAGCCACAGCTCCAGGGGGGCCCAATGCCACAGCTCCAGCGGAGCCCCAATGCCAAAGCTCCAGCGGTGCCTCAATGCCACAGCTCCAGGGGGGCCCCAATGCCACAGCTTCAGGGGGGGCCCAGTGCCACAGCTTCAGGGGGGCCCCAATGCCACAGCTTCAGGGGGACCCCAATGTCACAGCTCCAGGGGGGCCCCAATGCCACAACTTCAGGGGACACCAATTTCACAGCTCCAGGGGGGCCCCAATGCCACAGCTCCAGGGGGGCCCCAATGCCATAGCTTCAGGGGGGCCCCAATGCCACAGCTCCAGGGGGGGCCCAATGCAACAGCTCCAGGGGCGCCCAAATGCAACAGCTCCAGGGAGGCCCCAATGAAACAGCTCCAGGGGGGCCCCAATGCCACAGCTTCAGGGGGGGCCCAATGCCACAGCTCCAGGGGGGGCCCAATGCCATAGCTCCAGCGGGGCCCCAATGCCAAAGCTCCCGTGGGGCCCCAATGCCACAGCTCCAGGGGGGGCCCCAATGCCACAGCTTCAGGGGAGCCCCAGTGCCACAGCTTCAGGGGGGCCCCCAATGCCACAGCTTCAGGGGGGCCCCAGTGCCACAGCTTCAGGGGGGCCCCAATGCCACAGCTTCAGGGAGGGGGCCCCAATGCCACAGCTTCAGGTGGGCCCAATGCCACAGCTTCAGGTGGGCCCCAATGCCACAGCTTCAGGGGGGCCCCAATGCCACAGCTCCAGCGGTGGCCCAATGCCATAGCTCCAGCGGGGCCCCAAAGCCAAAACTCCAGCGGGGCCCCAATGCCACAGCTCCAGGGGGGGCCCCAATGCCACAGCTTCAGGGGGGCCCCAGTGCCACAGCTTCAGGGGGGCCCCAATGCCACAGCTTCAGGGGGGCCCCAGTACCACAGCTTCAGGGGGCCCCAATGCCACAGCTTCAGGGAGGGGGCCCCAATGCCACAGCTTCAGGGGGGGCCCAATGCCACAGCTTCAGGGGGGCCCCAATGCCATAGCTCCAGCGGGGCCCCAATGCCAAAACTCCAGCGGGGTCCCAATGCCACAGCTCCAGGGGGGGCCCCAATGCCACAGCTTCAGGGGGGCCCCAGTGCCATAGCTTCAGGGGGGCCCCAATGCCACAGCTTCAGGGGGCCCCAATGCCACAGCTCCAGCGGTGCCCCAGTTACTGCAGGTCTAATGATAATGGTCTTTTCGTATAGGCCAAAGGGACTTTTTGGGCCCCTCAGGCTCCAGGGCCCAGGTGCGATCACAACCCCCTGCACCTCTTGTAGTCACACGCCCGGCAGAGGCCATCACTTCTCACAGATGAGGATTTGCTACTGTTGTATTTAGTCTGCACATTTATCGGCTGGTAATATAACAGTTGCACAAATCTCTTCTACTTTACTACAATGTATCAGGGCAGGGAGATGGTTGAGTCTGTAGTCCGGCAGGTGTTGTGCGGTCGGTCAGGTACATTGCATCCCTGTATCCCTGACCTCTATCAGATGCTATCATTTAATGCTCATGTAATCCTTGTCTTGTCCAGCAGGGGGCGTATCCCTCTTGTTGACTTCACTGTGCTGTATGACAACCAGGTGCAGAGATGGCTGTGATCTCTCAGCTGCTGCGGGAGAAATAAAAGTACTGGAGGAATCACATCTGCATCTCCCGCAGATGGAGCAGCATTGATTGCATAGAGGATCCCATCACCATTTTTTAATATACAGATGAAATGAAGTTATTCTCCCCTCCCCCATTACAAATTCAGATTATTAGTAAAATTCTCAAACTTTCTGTTGTTTGCAATAAACCAATAAATCATAAACAGGTCACTAATAATCTTGTGCTGTCAAGAGTGGTCCAAAAATTGAAGACATGACTGCAAAGACAAGGGGGACACAAAAGTATCTGCAGCTGTGACTGTTCCTAGATACAGCTCATGGCAATGTTCACATAAGAGCACCGGCTACAGTATCTGTCTACGGTGAAGCACGGTGGCAACTCAACAGTGGAGCACAGTGTGGACTCTTATGCCTACAGTGAAGCATGGCGAGGGCTTGGTGATGTCTACAGAGAAGCATGGCGGGGGCTTGGTGATGTCTACAGTGAAGCACGATGGGGGCTCGGGGATGTTTACAGTGAAGCCCGGCAGGGGCTCCCTGATGTCTATAGTGGAGCATGGTGTGGGCTCGGTGAAGTCTACAGTGGAGCACAGTGTGGGCTCCCTTATGTCTACTGAGAAGCATGGCGGAGGCTCGGCGATGCCTATAGTGAAACATGATGGGGGCTTGGTGATGCCTACAGTGAAACAGGTGGGGGTTCGTTGATGTCTACTGTGAAGCACTGCAGAGGTTCTGCGATGTCTACAGTGAGGCATGGCAGAGGCCCGGTGATGTCTACAGTGAAGAGCGGCGGGGGCTCGGTGATGTCTACTGTGAAGCATGGCGGAGGCTTGGCGATGCCTATACTGAAGCATGATGTGGCTTGGCGATGCCTAGAGTGAAACACGGTGGGGGCTCGTTGATGTCTACAATAAAGCACCGTGGGGACTCTGTGATGTCTACAGTGAGGCATGGCGGGGGCTCGGTGATGTCTACAGTGAAGTATGGCGGAGGCTCGGTGATGACTACAGTGAAGTATGGCGGGGGCTCAGTGATGTCTACAGTGGAGCATGGCGGGGGCTCGGTGATGGCTATAATGAATCATGGCGGGGGCTCGTTGATGTCTACAGTGAAGCACGGTAGAAGCGCAGTGATGTCTACAGTGAAACATGGTGAGGGCTTGGCAATGTCTACAGTGGAGCATGGCGGGGGCTCGGTGATGTCTAAAGTGAAGCCCGGCGGGGGCTCAGTGATGACTATAGTGGAGCACGATGGGGGCTCAGCAATGTCTACAGTGAAACATGGCGGAGACTCTGCGATGACTACAGGGAAGCATGTTGGGGGTTGGATTTGGTCTGAAACTCCAAACCTGCGGCTTGTGGAGGACAAGATAGAATAAATCAAGTATCAGAAAATCCTAGGAGGAAACATCCAGCCTTCCATGAGTAGCTGAACTTTGGCAGTATTGGATCTTTCAACAGGACAGTCAGCGAACAGGACAGTCAGTGAACCCAGAACATCACAGTCTAGCAAATAGTTGTTTCAAAAGAAGTACTGGAAAATTCTGGAGCGACCATCACAGTACCCTGTCTGGAACCCCATAGAAAATCTCTGGTTGAATTTGTGAACCCCCCGAAGAATATTAGTAACCTAGAGCCAATTGCCCATGAGGAATAATCTAAGATTCTACGGGGACGTGGCTAAAAGCTGTTGTCTGACACTGCATCAAAAGTGTAGCTGATCATATTGGTGATCTCCTCTCTCCAGGGCAGTGCAGTATAATAATATATTGATGCTCTCCTCTCTCCGGTGCAGTGCAGTATAATAATATATTGGTGATCTTCTCTCTCCAGTGCAGTGCAGTATAATAATATGTTGGAGATCGTCTCTCTCCAGGGCAGTGCAGTATAATAATATATTGGAGATCTCCTCTCTCTGCTGCAGTGCAGTATAATAATATATTCGTGCTCTCCTCTCTCTGGTGCAGTGCAGTATAATAATATATTGGTGATCTCCTCTCTGAAGGGCAGTATAATATATTGGTGATCTCCTCTCTCCAGGGCAGTGCAGTATAATAATATATTGGTGATCTCCTCTCTTCGGTGCAGTGCAGTATAATAATATATTGGAGATCTCCTCTCTCCAGGACAGTGCAGTATAATAATATATTGGTGATCTCCTCTCTCTATTGCAGTGCAGTATAATAATATATTGGTGATCTCCTCTCTCCAGGGCAGTGCAGTATAATAATGTATTGGAGATCTCCTCTCTCCAGGGCAGTGCAGTATAATAATATATTGGTGATCTCCTCTCTCCGGTGCAGTGCAGTATAATCATATATTGGTGCTCTCCTCTCTTCGGTGCAGTGCAGTATAATAATATATTGGTGCTCTCCTCTCTCCGGTGGAGTGCAGTATAATAATATATTGGTGCTCTCCACTCACCGGTGCTGTGCAGTATAATAATATATTGGTGCTCTCCTCTCTCCGGTGCAGTGCAGCATAATAAAATATTGGTGCTCTCCACTCTCCGATGCAGTGCAGTATAGTAATATATTGGTGCTCTCCTCTCTCCGGTGCAGTGCAGTATAATAATATATTGGAGATCTCCTCTCTCCAGGGCAGTGCAGTATAATAATATATTGGTGCTCTCCTCTCTCTCTGGTGCAGTGCAGTATAATAATATATTGGTGCTCTCCTCTCTCCGGTGCAGTGCAGTATAATAATATATTGGTGCTCTCCACTCTCCGGTGCGGTGCAGTATAATAATATATTGGTGCTCTCCTCTCTCCGGTGCAGTGCAGTATAATAATATATTGGTGATCTCCTCTCTCCGGTGCAGTGCAGTATAATAATATATTGGTGATCTCTCTCCGGTGCAGTGCAGTATAATAATATATTGGTGATCTCCTCTCTCCGGTGCAGTGTGGTATAATAATATATTGGTGATCTCCTCTCTCCAGTGCAGTATAATAATATATTGGTGCTCTCCTTTCTCCGGTGCAGTGCAGTATAATAATATATTGGTGCTCTCCACTCTCCGGTGCAGTGCAGTATAATAATATATTGGTGATCTCCTCTGTCCAGTGCAGTGCAGTATAATAATATATTGGTGATCTCCACTCTCCGGTGCAGTGCAGTATAATAATATATTGGTGATCTCCTCTATCCAGTGCAGTGCAGTATAATAATATATTGGTGATCTCCTCTCTTCGGTGCAGTGCAGTATCATAATATATTGGTGATGTCCTCTCTCCAGTGCAGTATAATAATATATTGGTGCTCTCCTCTCGCCGGTGCAGTGCAGTATAATAATATATTGGTGCTCTCATCTCTCCGGTGCAGTGCAGTATAATAATATATTGGTGATCTCCTCTCTCCGGTGCAGTGCAGTATCATAATATATTGGTGATCTCCTCTCTCCAGTGCAGTATAATAATATATTGGTGCTCTCCTCTCGCCGGTGCAGTGCAGTATAATAATATATTGGTGCTCTCCTCTCTCCGGTGCAGTGCAGTATCATAATATATTGGTGATGTCCTCTCTCCAGTGCAGTATAATAATATATTGGTGCTTTCCTCTCGACGGTGAAGTGCAGTATAATAATATATTGGTGCTTTCCGGTGCAGTGCAGTATAATAATATATTGGTGATCTCCTCTCTCTGGTGCAGTGCAGTATAATAATATATTGGTGATCTCCTCTCTCCAGTGCAGTATAATAATATATTGGTGCTCTCCTCTCGCCGGTGCAGTGCAGTATAATAATATATTGGTGATCTCCTCTCTCCAGTGCAGTGCAGTATAATAATATATTGGTGATCTCCTCTCTCCGGTGCAGTGCAGTATAATAATATATTGGTGCTCTCCTCTCTCCGATGCAGTGCAGTATAATAATATATTGGTGCTCTCCACTCTCCGGTGCAGTGCAGTATAATAATATATTGGTGCTCTCCACTCTCCGGTACAGTGCAGTATAATAATATATTGGTGATCTCCACTCTCCGGTGCAGTGCAGTATAATAATATATTGGTGCTCTCCTCTCTCCGGTGCAGTGCAGTATAATAATATATTGGTGATCTCTTCTCTCCGGTGCAGTGCAGTATAATAATATATTGGTGCTCTCCTCTCCGGTGCAGTGCAGTATAATATTATATTGGTGATCTCCTTTCTCCGGTGCAGTGCAGTATAATAATATATTGGTGATCTCCACTCTCCGCTGCAGTGCAGTATAATAATATATTGGTGGTCTCCTCTGTCCGATGCAGTGCAGTATAATAATATATTGGTGATCTCCTTTCTCCGGTGCAGTATAATAATATATTGGTGCTCTCCTCTCTCCGGTGCAGTGCAGTATAATAATATATTGGTGATCTCCACTCTCCGGTGCAGTGCAGTATAATAATATATTGGTGATCTCCTCTCTCCGGTGCAGTGCAGTATAATAATATATTGGTGATCTCCTCTCTTCGGTGAAGTGCAGTATAATAATATATTGGTGCTCTCCTCTCTCCGGTGCAGTATAATAATATATTGGTGATCTCCTCTCTCCGGTGCAGTGCAGTATAATAATATATTGGTGATCTCCTCTCTCCGGTGCAGTATAATAATATATTGGTGATCTCCTCTCTCCGGTGCAGTGCAGTATAATAATATATTGGTGCTCTCCTCTCTCCTGTGCAGTGTGGTATAATAATATATTGGTGATCTCCTCTATCCAGTGCAGTGCAGTATAATAATATATTGGTGATCTCCTCTCTCCGGTGCAGTGTGGTATAATAATATATTGGTGCTCTCTTCTCTCCGGTGCAGTGCAGTATAATAATATATTGGTGATCTCCTCTATCCAGTGCAGTGCAGTATAATAATATATTGGTGCTCTCCTCTCTCCGGTGCAGTGCAGTATAATAATATATTGGTGCTCTCCTCTCTCTGGTGCAGTGCAGTATAATAATATATTGGTGCTCTCCTCTCTCCGGTGCAGTGCAGTATAATAATATATTGGTGATCTCCTTTCTCCGGTGCAGTATAATAATATATTGGTGCTCTCCTCTCTCCGGTGCAGTGTAGTATAATAATATATTGGTGATCTCCTTTCTCCGGTGCAGTATAATAATATATTGGTGATCTCCTCTCTCCGGTGCAGTGCAGTATAATAATATATTGGTGCTCTCCACTCTCCGGTGCAGTGCAGTATAATAATATATTGGTGATCTCCACTCTCCGGTGCAGTGCAGTATAATAATATATTGGTGATCTCCTCTATCCAGTGCAGTATAATAATATATTGGTGCTCTCCTCTCTTCGGTGCAGTGCAGTATAATAATATATTGGTGATCTCCACTCTCCGGTGCAGTGCAGTATAATAATATATTGGTGCTCTCCTCTCTCCGATGCAGTGCAGTATAATAATATATTGGTGCTCTCCTCTCTCCGGTGCAGTGCAGTATAATAATATATTGGTGCTCTCCACTCTCCGGTCCAGTGCAGTATAATAATATATTGGTGCTCTCCTCTCTCCGGTGCAGTGCAGTATAATAATATATTGGTGCTCTCCTCTCTCCGGAGCAGTGCAGTATAATAATATATTGGTGCTCTCCTCTCTCCGGTGCAGTGCAGTATAATAATATATTGGTGCTCTCCTCTCTCCGGTGCAGTGCAGTATAATAATATATTGGTGCTCTCCACTCTCCGGTGCAGTGAAGTATAATAATATATTGGTGATCTCCACTCTCCGGTGCAGTGCAGTATAATAATATATTGGTGATCTCCTCTATCCAGTGCAGTATAATAATATATTGGTGATCTGCACTCTCCGGTGCAGTGCAGTATAATAATATATTGGTGATCTCCTCCCTCCAGTGCAGTATAATAATATATTGGTGCTCTCCTCTCTTCGGTGCAGTGCAGTATAATAATATATTGGTTCTCTCCACTCTCCGGTGCAGTGCAGTATAATAATATATTGGTGATCTCCTCTCTTTGGTGCAGTGCAGTATAATAATATATTGGTGCTCTCCTCTCTCCGGTGCAGTGCAGTATAATAATATATTGGTGCTCTCCTCTCTCCAGTGCAGTGCAGTATAATAATATATTGGTGCTCTCCACTCTCCGGTGCAGTGCAGTATAATAATATATTGGTGATCTCCTCTCTCCGGTGCAGTGCAGTATCATAATATATTGGTGATCTCCTCTCTCCGGTGCAGTATAATAATATATTGGTGCTCTCCTCTCGCCGGTGCAGTGCAGTATAATAATATATTGGTGCTCTCCTCTCTCCGGTGCAGTGCAGTATCATAATATATTGGTGATGTCCTCTCTCCAGTGCAGTATAATAATATATTGGTGCTCTCCTCTCGCCGGTGCAGTGCAGTATAATAATATATTGGTGCTCTCCTCTCTCCGGTGCAGTGCAGTATAATAATATATTGGTGATCTCCTCTCTCTGGTGCAGTGCAGTATAATAATATATTGGTGATCTCCTCTCTCCAGTGCAGTATAATAATATATTGGTGCTCTCCTCTCGCCGGTGCAGTGCAGTATAATAATATATTGGTGATCTCCTCTCTCCAGTGCAGTGCAGTATAATAATATATTGGTGATCTCCTCTCTCCGGTGCAGTGCAGTATAATAATATATTGGTGCTCTCCTCTCTCCGATGCAGTGCAGTATAATAATATATTGGTGCTCTCCACTCTCCGGTGCAGTGCAGTATAATAATATATTGGTGCTCTCCACTCTCCGGTACAGTGCAGTATAATAATATATTGGTGATCTCCACTCTCCGGTGCAGTGCAGTATAATAATATATTGGTGCTCTCCTCTCTCCGGTGCAGTGCAGTATAATAATATATTGGTGATCTCTTCTCTCCGGTGCAGTGCAGTATAATAATATATTGGTGCTCTCCTCTCCGGTGCAGTGCAGTATAATAATATATTGGTGATCTCCTTTCTCCGGTGCAGTGCAGTATAATAATATATTGGTGATCTCCACTCTCCGGTGCAGTGCAGTATAATAATATATTGGTGGTCTCCTCTGTCCGATGCAGTGCAGTATAATAATATATTGGTGATCTCCTTTCTCCGGTGCAGTATGATAATATATTGGTGCTCTCCTCTCTCCGGTGCAGTGCAGTATAATAATATATTGGTGATCTCCACTCTCCGGTGCAGTGCAGTATAATAATATATTGGTGATCTCCTCTCTCCGGTGCAGTGCAGTATAATAATATATTGGTGATCTCCTCTCTTCGGTGAAGTGCAGTATAATAATATATTGGTGCTCTCCTCTCTCCGGTGCAGTGCAGTATAATAATATATTGGTGATCTCTCTCCGGTGCAGTGCAGTATAATAATATATTGGTGATCTCCTCTCTCCGGTGCAGTATAATAATATATTGGTGATCTCCTCTCTCCGGTGCAGTGCAGTATAATAATATATTGGTGCTCTCCTCTCTCCTGTGCAGTGCAGTATAATAATATATTGGTGATCTCCTCTCTCCGGTGCAGTGTGGTATAATAATATATTGGTGCTCTCTTCTCTCCGGTGCAGTGCAGTATAATAATATATTGGTGATCTCCTCTATCCAGTGCAGTGCAGTATAATAATATATTGGTGCTCTCCTCTCTCCGGTGCAGTGCAGTATAATAATATATTGGTGCTCTCCTCTCTCTGGTGCAGTGCAGTATAATAATATATTGGTGCTCTCCTCTCTCCGGTGCAGTGCAGTATAATAATATATTGGTGATCTCCTTTCTCCGGTGCAGTATAATAATATATTGGTGCTCTCCTCTCTTTGGTGCAGTGCAGTATAATAATATATTGGTGATCTCCTTTCTCCGGTGCAGTATAATAATATATTGGTGCTCTCCTCTCTCCGGTGCAGTGTAGTATAATAATATATTGGTGATCTCCTTTCTCCGGTGCAGTATAATAATATATTGGTGATCTCCTCTCTCCGGTGCAGTGCAGTATAATAATATATTGGTGCTCTCCACTCTCCGGTGCAGTGCAGTATAATAATATATTGGTAATCTCCACTCTCCGGTGCAGTGCAGTATAATAATATATTGGTGATCTCCTCTATCCAGTGCAGTATAATAATATATTGGTGCTCTCCTCTCTTCGGTGCAGTGCAGTATAATAATATATTGGTGATCTCCTCTCTCCGGTGCAGTGCAGTATAATAATATATTGGTGCTCTCCTCTCTCCGATGCAGTGCAGTATAATAATATATTGGTGCTCTCCTCTCTCCGGTGCAGTGCAGTATAATAATATATTGGTGCTCTCCACTCTCCGGTGCAGTGCAGTATAATAATATATTGGTGCTCTCCTCTCTCCGGTGCAGTGCAGTATAATAATATATTGGTGCTCTCCTCTCTCCGGAGCAGTGCAGTATAATAATATATTGGTGCTCTCCTCTCTCCGGTGCAGTGCAGTATAATAATATATTGGTGCTCTCCTCTCTCCGGTGCAGTGCAGTATAATAATATATTGGTGCTCTCCACTCTCCGGTGCAGTGAAGTATAATAATATATTGGTGATCTCCTCTATCCAGTGCAGTATAATAATATATTGGTGATCTCCACTCTCCGGTGCAGTGCAGTATAATAATATATTGGTGATCTCCTCCCTCCAGTGCAGTATAATAATATATTGGTTCTCTCCACTCTCCGGTGCAGTGCAGTATAATAATATATTGGTGATCTCCTCTCTTTGGTGCAGTGCAGTATAATAATATATTGGTGCTCTCCTCTCTCCGGTGCAGTGCAGTATAATAATATATTGGTGCTCTCCTCTCTCCAGTGCAGTGCAGTATAATAATATATTGGTGCTCTCCACTCTCCGGTGCAGTGCAGTATAATAATATATTGGTGATCTCCACTCTTCGGTGCAGTGCAGTATAATAATATATTGGTGATCTCCTCTATCCGGTGCAGTGCAGTATAATAATATATTGGTGCTCTCCTCTCTCCGGTACAGTGCAGTATAATAATATATTGGTGCTCTCCTCTCTTTGGTGCAGTGCAGTATAATAATATATTGGTGATCTCCTCTCTCCAGTGCAGTATAATAATATATTGGTGCTCTCCTCTCTCCGGTGCAGTGCAGTATAATAATATATTGGTGATCTCCTCTCTCCAGTGCAGTATAATAATATATTGGTGCTCTCCTCTCTCCGGTGCAGTGCAGTATAATAATATATTGGTGCTCTCCTCTCTCTGGTGCAGAGCAGTATAATAATATATTGGTGCTCTCCTCTCTCCGGTGCAGTGCAGTATAATAATATATTGGTGATCTCCTTTCTCCGGTGCAGTATAATAATATATTGGTGCTCTCCTCTCTTTGGTTCAGTGCAGTATAATAATATATTGGTGATCTCCTTTCTCCGGTGCAGTATAATAATATATTGGTGCTCTCCTCTCTCCGGTGCAGTGTAGTATAATAATATATTGGTGATCTCCTTTCTCCGGTGCAGTATAATAATATATTGGTGATCTCCTCTCTCCGGTGCAGTGCAGTATAATAATATATTGGTGCTCTCCTCTCTCCGGTGCAGTGCAGTATAATAATATATTGGTGCTCTCTTCTCTCCGGTGCAGTGCAGTATAATAATATATTGGTGACCTCCTCTATCCAGTGCAGTGCAGTATAATAATATATTGGTTCTCTCCACTCTCCGGTGCAGTGCAGTATAATAATATATTGGTGATCTCCTCTCTTTGGTGCAGTGCAGTAAAATAATATATTGGTGCTCTCCTCTTTCCGGTGCAGTGCAGTATAGTAATATATTGGTGATCTCCTCTCTCCGGTGCAGTGCAGTATAATAATATATTGGTGCTCTCCTCTCTCCGGTGCAGTGCAGTATAATAATATATTGGTGCTCTCCACTCTCCGGTGCAGTGCAGTATAATAATATATTGGTGATCTCCACTCTTCGGTGCAGTGCAGTATAATAATATATTGGTGATCTCCTCTATCCGGTGCAGTGCAGTATAATAATATATTGGTGCTCTCCTCTCTCCGATGCAGTGCAGTATAATAATATATTGGTGCTCTCCTCTCTCCGGTGCAGTGCAGTATAATAATATATTGGTGATCTCCTCTCTCCAGTGCAGTATAATAATATATTGGTGCTCTCCTCTCTCCGGTGCAGTGCAGTACAATAATATATTGGTGCTCTCCTCTCTCCGGTGCAGTGCAGTATAATAATATATTGGTGATCTCCACTTTCCGGTGCAGTGCAGTATAATAATATATTCGTGCTCTCCTCTCTCCGGTGCAGTGCAGTATAATAATATATTGGTGATCTCCTCCCTCCGGTGCAGTGCAGTATAATAATATATTGGTGATCTCCTCTATCCGGTGCAGTGCAGTATAATAATATATTGGTGATCTCCTCTCTCCGGTGCAGTGCAGTATAATAATATATTGGTGCTCTCCTCTCTCCGGTGCAGTGCAGTATAATAATATATTGGTGATCTCCTCTGTCCGGTGCAGTGCAGTATAATAATATATTGGTGATCTCCTCTCTCCGGCGCAGTGCAGTATAATAATATATTGGTGATCTCCACTCTCTGGTGCAGTGTAGTATAATAATATATTGGTGCTCTCCTCTCTCCGGCGCAGTGTGGTATAATAATATACTGGTGATCTCCTCTCTCCGGTGCAGTGCAGTATAATAATATATTGGTGATCTCCTCTCTCCGGTGCAGTGTGGTATAATAATATATTGGTGATCTCCTCTATCCAGTGCAGTGCAGTATAATAATATATTGGTGCTCTCCTCTCTCTGGTGCCGTGCATTATAATAATATATTGGTGCTCTCCTCTCTGCGGTGCAGTGCAGTATAATAATATATTGGTGCTCTCCTCTCTCCGGTGCAGTGCAGTATAATAATATATTGGTGCTCTCCTCTCTCTGGTGCCGTGCATTATAATAATATATTGGTGATCTCCTCTATCCAGTGCAGTGCAGTATAATAATATATTGGTGATCTCCTCTCTCCAGTGCAGTATAATAATATATTGGTGCTCTCCTCTCTCCGGTGCAGTGCAGTATAATAATATATTGGTGCTCTCCTCTCTCCGGTGCAGTGCAGTATAATAATATATTGGTGCTCTCCTCTCTCCGGTGCAGTGCAGTATAATAATATATTGGTGATCTCTTCTCTCCGGTGCAGTGCAGTATAATAATATATTGGTGATCTCCTCTCTCCGGTGCAGTGCAGTATAATAATATATTGGTGATCTCCTCTATCCGGTGCAGTGCAGTATAATAATATATTGGTGATCTCCTCTCTCCGGTGCAGTGCAGTATAATAATATATTGGTGCTCTCTTCTCTCCGGTGCAGTGCAGTATAATAATATATTGGTGATCTCCTCTCTCCGGTGCAGTGCAGTATAATAATATATTGGTGCTCTCCTCTCTCCGGCGCAGTGCAGTATAATAATATATTGGTGATCTCCTCTCTCCGGTGCAGTGTGGTATAATAATATATTGGTGATCTCCTCTATCCAGTGCAGTGCAGTATAATAATATATTGGTGATCTCCTCTCTCCAGTGCAGTGCAGTATAATAATATATTGGTGATCTCTTCTCTCCGGTGCAGTGCAGTATAATAATATATTGGTGATCTCCACTCTCTGGTGCAGTGCAGTATAATAATATATTGGTGATGTCCTCTCTCCGGTGCAGTGCAGAATAATAATATATTGGTGCTCTCCTCTCTCCGGCGCAGTGTGGTATAATAATATATTGGTGATCTCCTCTCTCCGGGGCAGTGCAGTATAATAATATATTGGTGATCTCCTCTCTCCGGTGCAGTGTGGTATAATAATATATTGGTGATCTCCTCTATCCAGTGCAGTGCAGTATAATAATATATTGGTGCTCTCCTCTCTCCGGTGCAGTGCAGTATAATAATATATTGGTACTCTCCACTCTCCGGTGCAGTGCAGTATAATAATATATTGGTGATCTCTTCTCTCCGTTGCAGTGCAGTATAATAATATATTGGTGATCTCCTCTCTCCGGTGCAGTGCAGTATAATAATATATTGGTGCTCTCCTCTCTCCGGTGCAGTGCAGTATAATAATATATTGGTGCTCTCCTCTCTTCGGTGCAGTGCAGTATAATAATATATTGGTGCTCTCCTCTCTCCGGTGCAGTGCAGTATAATAATATATTGGTACTCTCCACTCTCCGGTGCAGTGCAGTATAATAATATATTGGTGATCTCCTCTCTCCGGTGCAGTGCAGTATAATAATATATTGGTGATCTCCTTTCTCCGGTGCAGTATAATAATATATTGGTGCTCTCCTCTCTCCGGTGCAGTGCAGTATAATAATATATTGGTGATCTCCTCTGTCCAGTGCAGTATAATAATATATTGGTGCTCTCCTCTCTCCGGTGCAGTGTGGTATAATAATATATTTGTGATCTCCTCTCTCCAGTGCAGTGCAGTATAATAATATATTGGTGCTCTCCTCTCTCCGGTGCAGTGCAGTATAATAATATATTGGTGATCTCCTCTCTCCGGTGCAGTGCAGTATAATAATTTATTGGTGATCTCCTCTCTCCGGCGCAGTGCAGTATAATAATATATTGGTGATCTCCACTCTCTGGTGCAGTGCAGTATAATAATATATTGGTGATGTCCTCTCTCCGGTGCAGTGCAGAATAATAATATATTGGTGCTCTCCTCTCTCCGGCGCAGTGTGGTATAATAATATATTGGTGATCTCCTCTCTCTGGTGCAGTGCAGTATAATAATATATTGGTGATTTCCTCTCTCCGGCGCAGTGCAGTATAATAATATATTGGTGATCTCCACTCTCTGGTGCAGTGCAGTATAATAATATATTGGTGATGTCCTCTCTCCGGTGCAGTGCAGAATAATAATATATTGGTGCTCTCCTCTCTCCGGCGCAGTGTGGTATAATAATATATTGGTGATCTCCTCTCTCCGGTGCAGTGCAGTATAATAATATATTGGTGATCTCCTCTCTCCGGTGCAGTGTGGTATAATAATATATTGGTGATCTCCTCTATCCAATGCAGTGCAGTATAATAATATATTGGTGCTCTCCTCTCTCCGGTGCAGTGCAGTATAATAATATATTGGTGCTCTCCTCTCTCCGGTGCAGTGCAGTATAATAATATATTGGTGCTCTCCTCTCTCTGGTGCAGTGCAGTATAATAATATATTGGTAATCTCCTCTCTCCGGTGCAGTGCATTATAATAATATATTGGTGCTCTCCTCTCTCTGGTCCAGTGAAGTATAATAATATATTGGTGATGTCCTCTCTCCGGTGCAGTGCAGTATAATAATATATTGGTGCTCTCCTCTCTCCGGTGCAGTGCAGTATAATAATATATTGGTGATCTCCTTTCTCCGGTGCAGTATAATAATATATTGGTTGTAACGGGTCTGGGAGGCGGAACCTCTGAGCTACTATACAAGAGGGCGGTCCTTGTAAGGGAGCGGGTGGCAATCAGGGATGACGGGCAGGCAGTCACAGCAGGTGACCGGGACAGTCTCTGAGTGGACGGGCTGGAGGTCACGGCAAGTGACCGGGGCAGTCTCTGGAAGAACGGGCAGGAGGTCACGGCAAGTGACCGGGGCAGTCTCTGGAAGAACGGGCAGGGAGTTACGGCAAGTGACCGGGGCAGTCTCTGGATGAACGGGCAGGGAGTTACGGCAAGTGACCGGGGCAGTCTCTGGGTAAAGGGTAGGTACGACCTGTGATGGCAGAGCCTCCGGGTAGGCTAGCAGGCAGATGGTAGATGTGTGCTCCCAGGTGAGCAAGCGAGAGTCTCTGGAATGGTAGGTGGTCACAGCACGTGACGGCGAAGCCTCCAGGTAGGCTAGCAGGCAGGTAACAGGTGGGCGCTCCCAGGTGAGCGGGCAGGAGTCTCTGGAAAGGCAGATGGTCACAGCACGTGACGGCGGAGCCTCCAGGTAGGCTAGCAGGCAGGTAACAGGTGTGCGCTCCCAGGTGAGCGGGCAGGAGTCTCTAAAAAGGCAGATGGTCACAGCACGTGACGGCGGAGCCTCCAGGTAGGCTAGCAGGCAGGTAACAGGTGTGCGCTCCCAGGTGAGCGGGCAAGCTGGTCCATAGACAGACTGACAGGAGTTGGAAGGCAGACCGTCGGACCTCAGGCTAGCAGGCAGGTGACTGGATATCAGGCAGGACAAAGGCAGCAAGCTGGCAGGAATCTGGCAGGTAACTGGCAACGGGACCTGAGGGCTGAAGCACAGGTGAGACACAGGTGCAAACAACATTGCTCGGCACCTCCATTTTGGAGGAGGTGCCCTTTATATGGGAGGTCCTCCGGCAATTGGCCGGGGACTCCTTAGGACGGCGCGCGCGGTCCCTTTAAGAGAGGGGGAGCGCGCACGCGCGCGCCCTAAGCACACTGCCGGGGAAAGAGCGCGCGCCGGAAGCAGCGGGGAGAGCAGCGCTGGAGGACGCCGCGCCAGGAGCGGGGAGGTGAGAGGGACGGCGTCTCTGCCTAGAACGGGGCAGAGACGCCGATGCTACAGTACCCCCCCCTTTAGGCCCCCTCTTTTTTAGGCCAGAAAGAAATTTTTCAAGGAGAAGCGGGGCGTTGATGTTCTCCCTGGGTTCCCAAGTTCTCTCCTCAGGACCAAACCCCTTCCAATCTACCAGAAAAAAGGTTTTTCCTCTTACCCTCTTGGAGGCCAGAATACTCTCTACCTCAAAGATGTCATCAGCGGAAACCGGAGCAGGAGGGGCACCTGGATTTTTGGAAAAAGAGTTAAAGACAACGGGTTTGAGGAGAGATACGTGGAAGGAGTTGGGGATCCGTAGGGTGGCCGGGAGTTTTAATTTGTAGGCCACAGGGTTAATTTGCCTGAGGACTTCGAAGGGGCCGATGAATCGAGGACCCAACTTGTAGGAGGGTATTTTGAGCCGCACATGTTTGGATGAGAGCCAAACCTTGTCTCCCGGACGGAATTGGGGCGGATCCAGACGTCTCTTATCAGCATATCTCTTCATCCGCTCAGAGGAGAGAAGAAGAGCGGACCTGGTGCTCTCCCAAATAGTAGAAAATTCGCTGACAAGAGACTCCGCAGCAGGGTTGTCCACAGAAACGGAGACAGGAAGTGGAATCCGGGGATGTTGGCCACCAACTATAAAGAACGGGGATTTGGAAGATGACTCGCTCTCATGGTTGTTATAAGAGAACTCGGCCCACGGTAGAAGATCCACCCAGTCCGAGTGGTGAGCATCCACGAAGTGCCGGAGGTAGCTGGACAAGATCTGATTGATCCGCTCCACTTGACCATTGGACTGAGGGTGGTAAGCGGAGGGGAAATCCAGGGTAATGTCCAGCAGCTTACAAGTGGCTCTCCAGAAACGAGAGGTGAACTGAACCCCACGATCCGACACGATGTGGAGGGGCAGACCATGGAGACGGAAGATGTGGCGGATAAAGTCTTTAGCCAACTCGGGTGCAGACGGAAGACCAGGCAGGGGAATGAAGTGGGCCATCTTAGAAAAACGGTCAGCGACAACCCAAATGACGGTACAACCGGCAGAAACTGGAAGGTCGGTGATAAAGTCCATAGCGATGTGTTGCCAAGGAGCAGCAGGTACGGGAAGGGGCAGGAGATGGCCGGCAGGTAGATGTCGGGGAACTTTGTTACGAGCACAGGATGAACAGGCCGCGACGAAGTCTACCACGTCCTTACATAGGGTAGGCCACCAGTAATGCCGGGCAATAAGTTGAAAGGTCTTTTTTTGGCCAGCATGGCCAGTTAGTTTAGAAGAATGTCCCCAGCGAAGAACCCTCTCCCGATCTGGCACAGCTATGAACGTCTTACCGGGTGGAAGACGAGTTAGATCTAAGGGAGCCACATTCATCACCTTGGAGGAGTCGATGATGTGCGTAGGTTCCTCCTCTTGATCGGAGGACAGGAAAGACCGAGACAAGGCATCAGCTTTGACGTTCTTGTCCGCCGGACGGAAATGAAGAGTGAAGTCGAAGCGGGCAAAAAACAACGACCACCGGGCCTGGCGAGGATTGAGCCTCTGGGCATTTTGGAGATATGCCAGGTTTTTGTGATCCGTGTAGATAATTACCGGGTAGAGAGCCCCTTCAAGCAGATAGCGCCACTCTCCTAGTGCCAATTTGATGGCTAGCAATTCCCGGTCTCCAATGGAGTAGTTGCGCTCCGACGAGGAGAAGATTTTGGAGAAGAAGCCGCACGTTACCATTCTCCCGGTAGAAGACTTCTGGGTGAGCACCGCTCCGGCTCCGGAGGAGGAAGCATCAACCTCCAGGTAGAATTGTTTATTACAGTCCGGACGGTGCAGGACGGGAGCAGAGGCGAAGGCTTTCTTTAGGGAAAGGAAGGCCTCCTCGGCTTCAGGCGACCATATCCTGGGGTTAGCCCCCTTACGGGTAAGTGCAGATATGGGAGCAGTCCGAGACGAGAAGTGTGGGATGAAAAGACGATAATAATTAGCGAAGCCCAGGAATCGCTGTATCGCCTTCAAACCTTCAGGACGAGGCCATTTTAGAACGGAAGAGAGCTTCTCGGGATCCATTTGCAGACCTGTTTGGGAGATGACATAGCCCAAGAACGGAAGGGAGGTCTGATCGAAGAGGCACTTCTCGTATTTGGCGTAAAGGTGGTTCTGCCGAAGCCTAAGCAGGACCTGACGAACATCCCTCCGGTGTGTGGGGAGATCCGGAGAGAAGACCAAGATATCGTCCAGGTATACCACTACGCAGGAGTACAGGAGGTCACGGAAGATGTCATTGACTAGTTCCTGAAAGACCGCGGGAGCATTACAGAGACCGAAGGGCATCACAAGGTACTCGTAGTGACCGTCCCGGGTATTGAATGCCGTCTTCCACTTGTCTCCTTGACGGATACGGACCAGATTATACGCTCCTCGAAGATCCAGCTTGGAGAAGATCCTGGCGCCCTTGAGCCGGTCAAACAATTCGGAGATGAGTGGCAGGGGATATTTGTTTTTTACCGTAATGAGATTGAGTCCTCTGTAGTCAATACAGGAACGTAGCGAGCCGTCTTTCTTTTTGACAAAGAAGAATCCGGCTCCAGCCGGGGAGGTAGATTTTCGGATAAATCCCCTAGCCAGATTCTCTTCAATGTACTCAGACATGGCTCGGGTCTCGGCTGCAGATAACGGGTAGATACGCCCACGGGGAGGAGTGGTGCCAGGTACCAGGTCGATCGGACAATCGTATGGCCTATGGGGCGGCAACGTCTCAGTTTCCTTCTTACCGAAGACGTCCGCATAGGGCCAGTAGGGAGCCGGGAGACCAGGTAAATTAGCTGGAGTAGGCTGAGGGCGAAGTGGACGGACCGGAACCAGGCAGGTCCTATGGCAGTCAGGACCCCATCGGAGTACTTCACCGGACCGCCAGTTCAATACGGGTTCATGTATCTGGAGCCAAGGTAGACCTAGCAACAAGGAGTGAGAAAGTCCGGACAGCACATGGAATGAGATCTCCTCAGAGTGCAGCATTCCCACCTGTAGGGTTATAGGTTCGGTGACGAGCAGGATGGTCTCCGAGAGAAGTCTTCCATCCACGGAAGCAACTGACAATGGCTCCGCCAGGGACTTGGTGGGAATATGGTATCTCTCTACCAGAGACTGGGCGATGAGGTTTCCAGCAGCTCCAGAATCCAGATGGGCGAGTTCGAAGAGACGGTTTTCTCCCCAAGCAATAGAGACCGGTAAGGTCAGAGACGGAGAGGACTTACTTTTGTCTAGGACGACCTCTCCGAGTGGTCCTAGACACTGGCGTTTCCCGGCTTTTCCGGGCAGGAACGGATGAAGTGCTTCTTACTGCCACAATAGAAACAGCTTCCCTCGGCTCGGCGAGATTCTTGGCGAGAACCGACCATCTTGGTCTGGTCGACCTGCATAGGCTCAGGAGAGACGGAGGGAGTGACGGGTTGCTGAAAAGTAGGAGCTAGGCGTGGAAACCTCCTCTCACGGGTGACCTCTTTGGCACGCTCCTGGAACCGCAGGTCAATCCGGGTGGCAAGAGCTATCAGGTCATCGAGGGTGGTAGGAATGTCCCGACCGGCAAGTTCATCTTTAATACGGCCGGACAGACCCTCCCAGAAGACTGAAACCAGAGCGTCATTATCCCAGGCCAGCTCCGAGGCAAGGGTACGGAACCGTATGGCATATTGGCCCACGGTGAGGCTTCCCTGACGGAGGCGTAGCAGTGACGATGCGGATGAGGTCTTCCGTCCGGGTTCGTCGAAGACTTTCCGGAAGGCCGTGAGAAAGGCAGGCAAGTTGGACACCAGGGGGTCTCCTCTCTCCCATAGAGGATTTAGCCAGGCCAGAGCCTCTCCGGTGAGATGGGACATGATGAAGGCAATTTTGGCCCGGTCGGAGTTAAACTGGTGGGACAGGAGTTCAAAGTGCAGGGTGCACTGATTTATGAAGCCCCGAGCCTGAGCGGAGTCACCTCCGAAGCGAGGAGGTGCAGAAAGCCGGGGTCCGGGGTAGGATACCATAGTGTTGGTGGACAGCGGAGCTGTCGGATTGCGAATCATGGCGCTGGCGGAGGTTGCTGGCGGAGCAGTCAGAGTGTCCAGGCGAGAATTGACATTCCGCAGGTGACCCAGGATGGACTCCTGTTGGGACCTCTGGCGGGACAGTTCATGACACAGGTCCGAGAGCGAGGGAGCTTGGGTGCCACCGGGTTCCATGGCCCGAGCAAACTGTAACGGGTCTGGGAGGCGGAACCTCTGAGCTACTACACAAGGGGGCGGTCCTTGTAAGGGAGCGGGTGGCAATCAGGGATGACGGGCAGGCAGTCACAACAGGTGACCGGGACAGTCTCTGAGTGGACGGGCTGGAGGTCACGGCAAGTGACCGGGGTAGTCTCTGGAAGAACGGGCAGGAGGTCACGGCAAGTGACCGGGGCAGTCTCTGGAAGAACGGGCAGGGAGTTACGGCAAGTGACCGGGGCAGTCTCTGGATGAACGGGCAGGGAGTTACGGCAAGTGACCGGGGCAGTCTCTGGGTAAAGGGTAGGTACGACCTGTGATGGCAGAGCCTCCGGGTAGGCTAGCAGGCAGATGGTAGATGTGTGCTCCCAGGTGAGCAAGCGAGAGTCTCTGGAATGGTAGGTGGTCACAGCACGTGACGGCGAAGCCTCCAGGTAGGCTAGCAGGCAGGTAACAGGTGGGCACTCCCAGGTGAGCGGGCAGGAGTCTCTGGAAAGGCAGATGGTCACAGCACGTGACGGCGGAGCCTCCAGGTAGGCTAGCAGGCAGGTAACAGGTGTGCGCTCCCAGGTGAGCGGGCAGGAGTCTCTGAAAAGGCAGATGGTCACAGCACGTGACGGCGGAGCCTCCAGGTAGGCTAGCAGGCAGGTAACAGGTGTGCGCTCCCAGGTGAGCGGGCAAGCTGGTCCATAGACAGACTGACAGGAGTTGGAAGGCAGACCGTCGGACCTCAGGCTAGCAGGCAGGTGACTGGATATCAGGCAGGACAAAGGCAGCAAGCTGGCAGGAATCTGGCAGGTAACTGGCAACGGGACCTGAGGGCTGAAGCACAGGTGAGACACAGGTGCAAACAACATTGCTCGGGCACCTCCATTTTGGAGGAGGTGCCCTTTATATGGGAGGTCCTCCGGCAATTGGCCGGGGACTCCTTAGGACGGCGCGCGCGGTCCCTTTAAGAGAGGGGGAGCGCGCGCGCGCCCTAAGCACGCTGCCGGGGAAGGAGCGCGCCGGAAGCAGCGGGGAGAGCAGCGCTGGAGGACGCCGCGCCAGGAGCGGGGAGGTGAGAGGGACGGCGTCTCTGCCTAGAACGGGGCAGAGACGCCGATGCTACATTGGTGCTCTCCTATCTGCGGTGCAGTGCAGTATAATAATATATTGGTGATCTCCTTTCTCCGGTGCAGTATAATAATATATAGGTGATCTCCTTTCTCCGGTGCAGTGCAGTATAATAATATATTGGTGATCTCCTCTCTCCGGTGCAGTGCAGTATAATAATATATTGGTGATCTCCTTTCTCCGGTGCAGTATAATAATATATTGGTGATCTCCTCTTTCCGGTGCAGTGCAGTATAATAATATATTGGTGCTCTCCACTCTCCGGTGCAGTGCAGTATAATAATATATTGGTGATCTCCACTCTCCGGTGCAGTGCAGTATAATAATATATTGGTGATCTCCTCTATCCAGTGCAGTGCAGTATAATAATATATTGGTGCTCTCTTCTCTTCGGTGCAGTGCAGTATAATAATATATTGGTTCTCTCCACTCTCCGGTGTAGTGCAGTATAATAATATATTGGTGATCTCCTCTCTTTGGTGCAGTGCAGTATAATAATATATTGGTGCTCTCCACTCTCCGGTGCAGTGCAGTATAATAATATATTGGTGATCTCCACTCTTCGGTGCAGTGCAGAATAATAATATATTGGTGATCTCCTCTATCTGGTGCAGTGCAGTATAATAATATATTGGTGCTCTCCTCTCTCCGGTGCAGTGCAGTATAATAATATATTGGTGCTCTCCTCTCTCCGGTGCAGTGCAGTATAATAATATATTGGTGATCTCCTCTCTCCGGTGCAGTGCAGTATAATAATATATTGGTGATCTCCACTGTCCGGTGCAGTGCAGTATAATAATATATTGGTGATCTCCTCTCTCCGGTGCAGTATAATAATATATTGGTGCTCTCCTCTCTCCCGTGCAGTGCAGTATAATAATATATTGGTGCTCTCCTCTCTCCGGTGCAGTGCAGTATAATAATATATTGGTGATCTCCTCTCTCCAGTGCAGTATAATAATATATTGGTGATCTCCTCTCTCCGGTGCAGTGCAGTATAATAATATATTGGTGATCTCCTCTCTCCGGTGCAGTGCAGTATAATAATATATTGGTGATCTCCACTCTCCGGTGCAGTATAACATATTGGTGCTCTCCTCTCTCCGGTGCAGTGCAGTATAATAATATATTGGTGATCTCCTCTCTCCGGTGCAGTGCAGTATAATAATATATTGGTGATCTCCTCTATCCGGTGCAGTGCAGTATAATAATATATTGGTGATCTCCTCTCTCCGGTGCAGTGCAGTATAATAATATATTGGTGATCTCCACTCTCTGGTGCAGTGCAGTATAATAATATATTGGTGATCTCCTCTCTTCGGTGTAGTGCAGTATAACAATATACTGGTGCTCTCCTCTCTCCAGGGCAGTATAATAATATATTGGTGATCTCATCTCTCCGGTGCAGTGCAGTATAATAATATATTGGTGTTCTCCTCTCTCCGGTGCAGTGCAGTATAATAATATATTGGTGATCTCCTCTATCCAGTGCAGTGCAGTATAATAATATATTGGTGATCTCCTTTCTCCGGTGCAGTGCAGTATAATAATATATTGGTGATCTCCACTCTCCGGTGCAGTGCAGTATAATAATATATTGTTGCTCTCCTCTCTCCGGTGCAGTGCAGTATAATAATATATTGGTGATCTCCTCTCTCCGGTGCAGTGCAGTATAATAATATATTGGTGATCTCCTTTCTCCGGTGCAGTATAATAATATATTGGTGCTCTCCTCTCTCCGGTGCAGTGCAGTATAATAATATATTGGTGCTCTCCTCTCTCCGGTGCAGTGCAGTATAATAATATATTGGTGCTCTCCTCTCTCCGGTGCAGTGCAGTATAATAATATATTGGTGATCTCTTCTCTCCGGTGCAGTGCAGTATAATAATATATTGGTGATCTCCTCTCTCCGGTGCAGTGCAGTATAATAATATATTGGTGATCTCCTCTATCCGGTGCAGTGCAGTATAATAATATATTGGTGATCTCCTCTCTCCGGTGCAGTGCAGTATAATAATATATTGGTGATCTCCACTCTCTGGTGCAGTGCAGTATAATAATATATTGGTGATCTCCTCTCTTCGGTGTAGTGCAGTATAACAATATACTGGTGCTCTCCTCTCTCCAGGGCAGTATAATAATATATTGGTGATCTCATCTCTCCGGTGCAGTGCAGTATAATAATATATTGGTGTTCTCCTCTCTCCGGTGCAGTGCAGTATAATAATATATTGGTGATCTCCTCTATCCAGTGCAGTGCAGTATAATAATATATTGGTGATCTCCTTTCTCCGGTGCAGTGCAGTATAATAATATATTGGTGATCTCCACTCTCCGGTGCAGTGCAGTATAATAATATATTGTTGCTCTCCTCTCTCCGGTGCAGTGCAGTATAATAATATATTGGTGATCTCCTCTCTCCGGTGCAGTGCAGTATAATAATATATTGGTGATCTCCTTTCTCCGGTGCAGTATAATAATATATTGGTGCTCTCCTCTCTCCGGTGCAGTGCAGTATAATAATATATTGGTGCTCTCCTCTCTCCGGTGCAGTGCAGTATAATAATATATTGGTGCTCTCCTCTCTCCGGTGCAGTGCAGTATAATAATATATTGGTGATCTCTTCTCTCCGGTGCAGTGCAGTATAATAATATATTGGTGATCTCCTCTCTCCGGTGCAGTGCAGTATAATAATATATTGGTGATCTCCTCTATCCAGTACAGTGCAGTATAATAATATATTGGTGACCTCCTTTCTCCGGTGCAGTATAATAATATATTGGTGCTCTCCTCTCTCCGGTGCAGTGCAGTATAATAATATATTGGTGATCTCCTCTCTCCGGTGCAGTGCAGTATAATAATATATTGGTGCTCTTCTCTCTCCGGTGCAGTGCAGTATAATAATATATTGGTGATCTCCTCTATCCGGTGCAGTGCAGTATAATAATATATTGGTGATCTCCTCTCTCCGGTGCAGTGCAGTATAATAATATATTGGTGCTCTCCTCTCTCCGGTGCAGTGCAGTATAATAATATATTGGTGATCTCCTCTCTCCGGTGCAGTGCAGTATAATAATATATTGGTGATCTCCTCTCTCCGGCGCAGTGCAGTATAATAATATATTGGTGATCTCCACTCTCTGGTGCAGTGCAGTATAATAATATATTGGTGATGTCCTCTCTCCGGTGCAGTGCAGAATAATAATATATTGGTGCTCTCCTCTCTCCGGCGCAGTGTGGTATAATAATATATTGGTGATCTCCTCTCTCCGGTGCAGTGCAGTATAATAATATATTGGTGATCTCCTCTCTCCGGTGCAGTGTGGTATAATAATATATTGGTGATCTCCTCTATCCAGTGCAGTGCAGTATAATAATATATTGGTGCTCTCCACTCTCCGGTGCAGTGCAGTATAATAATATATTGGTGATCTCTTCTCTCCGGTGCAGTGCAGTATAATAATATATTGGTGATCTCCTCTCTCCGGTGCAGTGCAGTATAATAATATATTGGTGATCTCTTCTCTCCGGTGCAGTGCAGTATAATAATATCATAGAATCATAGAATGGTAGAGTTGGAAGGGACCTCCTGGGTCATCTGGTCCAACCCCCTGCTCAAAGCAGGATTCACTAAATCATCTCAGACAGATGTCTGTCCAGCCTCTGTTTGAAGACGTCCATTGAAGGGGAACTCACCACCTCTCGTGGCAGCCTGTTCCACTCATTAATCACCCTAACTGTCAAAAAGTTTTTTCTAATATCTAATCTGTGTCTCCTCCCATTTAGTTTCATCCCATTGCTTCTTGTCTTTCCTTGTGCAAATGTGAATAAAGATGATCCTTCTACAATGTGACAGCCCTTGACATATTTGTAGACAGCTATTAAGTCTCCTCTCAGTCTTCTTTTTTGCAAGCTAAACATTCCCAAATCCTGCAACCGTTCCTCATAGGACATGGTTTGCAGACCAGTCACCATTCTGGTCGCTCTTCTCTGAACTTGCTCCAGTTTGTCTATGTCTTTTTTAAAATGTGGTGCCCAAAACTGTACACAGTATTCCAGATGAGGTCTGACCAAAGAGGAGTAAAGACCGATAATGACTTCACGTGATCTAGACTGTATGCTTCTGTTAATACATCCCAGAATTGTATTTGCCTTTTTTGCTGCTGCATCACACTGTTGACTCATGTTCAGTCTATGATCTATTAGTATACCTAAGTCTTTTTCACATGTACTGTTGCTTAGCTCTATTCCTCCCATTCTGTATATGCTTTTTTTCATTTTTATTGCCCAGATGTAGTACTTTGCATTTTTCCCTGTTAAAAACCATTCTGTTGGTTGCTGCCCACTGCTCCAGTTTATTTAGGTCTTTTTGAATCCTCTCTCTCTCTTCTCTAGTATTAGCTATCCCTCCTAGCTTTGTGTCATCAGCAAATTTAATCAGTTTACCCTCAATTCCTTCATCTAAATCATTGATAAAGATGTTGAACAATACAGGTCCCAGGACGGAGCCCTGTGGTACCCCACTTGAGACATTCATCCAGCTGGATGTGAAGCCATTTACAACCACCCTTTGAGTCCGATCACTAAGCCAGTTATGAATCCACCTAACAGTTGCCTGGTCCATTGCATACTTGGTCATTTTTTCAATAAGGATGGTGTGAGATACTTTGTCAAATGCTTTGCTGAAGTCAAGATATACTATATCTACAGCATTTCCCTGATCCACCCAGTCAGTGATTCTGTCATAGAAGGAAATTAAGTTAGTCTGACATGACTTGTTAGTTACAAACCCATGCTGACTCTGGTTAATCACTTCATTCTTATCCATGTACTTACATACATGTTGTTTAATAATTTGTTCAAAGATCTTTCCTGGTATAGAAGTCAGACTCACCGGCCTATAGTTCCCTGGGTCCACCTTCTTCCCCTTTTTGAAGATAGGAACAACATTTGCTCTTCTCCAGTCTTCTGGGACTTCTCCTGTTCTCCAAGAATTTTCAAAGATTATGGAGAGTGGTTCTAAAATTTCTTCTATGATCTCCTTCAGTACTCTGGGGTGTAATTCATCTGGACCTGGAGACTTGAACTCATTTATGTTAGCTAAATATTCCCTCACAATCTTTCTGTTTACAGATAACTTGGATTCCTCTATTCCTCTAAAAGGACAGTGAAGATCAGTTGATGTTACATTTTCTTTCTGAGAGAAAACAGATGCAAAATAGGAATTAAAAAGTTCGGCCTTCTCAACATCCTCTCTTACCATTTCTCCATTTTCATCCTGTAAAAATCCTATAGCATCTTTGACTTTTCTTTTACTTTTGACATACCCCCAAAATCCTTTTTTATTGCTTTTGACATCTCTTGCAAGCCTTAATTCATTGTCAGCTTTAGCTAACCTGATACGTGCCCTGCGGGATCTGCAGACTGCATTATAATCTTCTTTAGATATGCCTCCCTCTTTCCATTTAATAAACATTTCTTTCTTTCTTTTTAGCATGTGTTTAAGTTCTGTGTTCATCCATCCTGGTTTCCTTAAATGCTTCCCATTCTTCCTACTTTTCGGGATTGTTAACGATTGTGCTTTGAGAATCTCATTTTTAAAAATTTCCCATCCTTCCTGGACATTTTTGTCCTTAAGGACATCCAGCCATTGGATCCCTCCTATTCTCTTTCTGAGTCTCTTAAAATCTGCCTTTCTAAAATCTAACCTTGAAGTTTGAGTCTTCACATGTCTTCCTCCTCTAGTTATCCAAAATTCTATAATAGCATGATCGCTGCCTCCTAGCGTCCCAGCCACCTTTACCTCCTCAACCATTTCCTCCCTGTTAATAAGGATTAGATCCAAAGTAGCAGATCCCCTTGTTTTCTCCCCTACCTTTTGGAAGATAATTGGTGATCTCCTCTCTCCGGTGCAGTGCAGTATAATAATATATTGGTGCTCTCTTCTCTCCGGTGCAGTGCAGTATAATAATATATTGGTGCTCTCCTCTCTCCGGTGCAGTGCAGTATAATAATATATTGGTGATCTCTTCTCTCCGGTGCAGTGCAGTATAATAATATATTGGTGATCTCCGCTCTCCGGTGCAGTGCAGTATAATAATATATTGGTGATCTCCTTTCTCCGGTGCAGTATAATAACATATTGGTGCTCTCCTCTCTCCGGTGCAGTGCAGTATAACAATATATTGGTGATCTCCTCTCTCCGGTGCAGTGCAGTATAATAATATATTGGTGATCTCCTCTCTCCGGTGCAGTGCAGTATAATAATATATTGGTGATCTCCACTCTCTGGTGCAGTGCAGTATAATAATATATTGGTGATGTCCTCTCTCCGGTGCAGTGCAGAATAATAATATATTGGTGCTCTCCTCTCTCCGGTGCAGTGCAGTATAATAATATATTGGTGATCTCCTCTCTCCGGTGCAGTGTGGTATAATAATATATTGGTGCTCTCCTCTCTCCGGTGCAGTGCAGTATAATAATATATTGGTGCTCTCCACTCTCCGGTGCAGTACAGTATAATAATATATTGGTGCTCTCCTCTCTCTGGTACAGTGCAGTATAATAATGTATTGGTGCTCTCCTCTCTCCGGTGCAGTGCAGTATAATAATATATTGGTGCTCTCCACTCTCCGGTGCAGTGCAGTATAATAATATATTGGTGCTCTCCTCTCTCTGGTGCAGTGCAGTATAATAATGTATTGGTGCTCTCCTCTCTCCGGTGCAGTGCAGTATAATAATATATTGGTGATCTCCACTCTCCGGTGCAGTGCAGTATAATAATATATTGGTGATCTCCTCTATCCAGTGCAGTGCAGTATAATAATATATTGGTGCTCTCTTCTCTTCGGTGCAGTGCAGTATAATAATATATTGGTTCTCTCCACTCTCCGGTGCAGTGCAGTATAATAATATATTGGTGATCTCCTCTCTTTGGTGCAGTGCAGTATAATAATATATTGGTGCTCTCCACTCTCCGGTGCAGTGCAGTATAATAATATATTGGTGATCTCCACTCTTCGGTGCAGTGCAGTATAGTAATATATTGGTGATCTCCTCTATCTGGTGCAGTGCAGTATAATAATATATTGGTGCTCTCCTCTCTCCGGTGCAGTGCAGTATAATAATATATTGATGCTCTCCTCTCTCCGGTGCAGTGCAGTATAATAATATATTGGTGATCTCCTCTCTCCAGTGCAGTATAATAATATATTGGTGATCTCCACTCTCCGGTGCAGTTCAGTATAATAATATATTGTTGATCTCCTCTCTCCGGTGCAGTATAATAATATATTGGTGCTCTCCTCTCTCCGGTGCAGTGCAGTATAATAATATATTGGTGCTCTCCTCTCTCCGGTGCAGTGCAGTATAATAATATATTGGTGATCTCCTCTCTCCAGTGCAGTATAATAATATATTGGTGATCTCCTCTCTCCGGTGCAGTGCAGTATAATAATATATTGGTGATCTCCTCTCTCCGGTGCAGTGCAGTATAATAATATATTGGTGATCTCCACTCTCCGGTGCAGTGCAGTATAATAATATATTGGTGATCTCCTCTCTCCGGTGCAGTGCAGTATAATAATATATTGGTGATCTCCTTTCTCCGGTGCAGTATAATAACATATTGGTGCTCTCCTCTCTCCGGTGCAGTGCAGTATAATAATATATTGGTGATCTCCTCTCTACGGTGCAGTGCAGTATAATAATATATTGGTGATCTCCTCTATCCGGTGCAGTGCAGTATAATAATATATTGGTGATCTCCTCTCTCCGGGGCAGTGCATTATAATAATATATTGGTGATCTCCACTCTCTGGTGCAGTGCAGTATAATAATATATTGGTGATCTCCTCTCTGCAGGGCAGTATAATAATATATTGGTGATCTCCTCTCTCCGGTGCAGTGCAGTATAATAATATATTGGTGTTCTCCTCTCTCCGGTGCAGTGCAGTATAATAATATATTGGTGATCTCCTCTATCCAGTGCAGTGCAGTATAATAATATATTGGTGATCTCCTTTCTCCGGTGCAGTGCAGTATAATAATATATTGGTGATCTCCACTCTCCGGTGCAGTGCAGTATAATAATATTTTGTTGCTCTCCTCTCTCCGGTGCAGTGCAGTATAATAATATATTGGTGATCTCCTCTCTCTGGTGCAGTGCAGTATAATAATATATTGGTGATCTCCTTTCTCCGGTGCAGTATAATAATATATTGGTGCTCTCCTCTCTCCGGTGCAGTGCAGTATAATAATATATTGGTGCTCTCCTCTCTCCGGTGCAGTGCAGTATAATAATATATTGGTGATCTCTTCTCTCCGGTGCAGTGCAGTATAATAATATATTGGTGATCTCCTCTCTCCGGTGCAGTGCAGTATAATAATATATTGGTGATCTCCTTTCTCCGGTGCAGTATAATAATATATTGGTGCTCTCCTCTCTCCGGTGCAGTGCAGTATAATAATATATTGTTGATCTCCTCTCTCCGGTGCAGTGCAGTATAATAATATATTGTGATCTCCTCTATCCGGTGCAGTGCACTATAATAATATATTGGTGATCTCCACTCTCTGGTGCAGTGCAGTATAATAATATATTGGTGATGTCCTCTCTCCGGTGCAGTGCAGTATAATAATATATTGTGATCTCCTCTATCCGGTGCAGTGCAGTATAATAATATATTGGTGATCTCCTCTCTCCGGTGCAGTGCAGTATAATAATATATTGGTGCTCTCCTCTCTCCGGTGCAGTGCACTATAATAATATATTGGTGATCTCCACTCTCTGGTGCAGTGCAGTATAATAATATATTGGTGATGTCCTCTCTCCGGTGCAGTGCAGTATAATAATATATTGTGATCTCCTCTATCCGGTGCAGTGCACTATAATAATATATTGGTGATCTCCACTCTCTGGTGCAGTGCAGTATAATAATATATTGGTGATGTCCTCTCTCCGGTGCAGTGCAGTATAATAATATATTGTGATCTCCTCTATCCGGTGCAGTGCAGTATAATAATATATTGGTGATCTCCTCTCTCCGGTGCAGTGCAGTATAATAATATATTGGTGCTCTCCTCTCTCCGGTGCAGTGCACTATAATAATATATTGGTGATCTCCACTCTCTGGTGCAGTGCAGTATAATAATATATTGGTGATGTCCTCTCTCCGGTGCAGTGCAGTATAATAATATATTGTGATCTCCTCTATCCGGTGCAGTGCAGTATAATAATATATTGGTGATCTCCTCTCTCCGGTGCAGTGCAGTATAATAATATATTGGTGCTCTCCTCTCTCCGGTGCAGTGCACTATAATAATATATTGGTGATCTCCACTCTCTGGTGCAGTGCAGTATAATAATATATTGGTGATGTCCTCTCTCCGGTGCAGTGCAGAATAATAATATATTGGTGATCTCCTCTATCCTGTGCAGTGCACTATAATAATATATTGGTGATCTCCTCTCTCCGGTGCAGTGCAGTATAATAATATATTGGTGATCTCCTTTCTCCGGTGCAGTATAATAATATATTGGTGATCTCCACTCTCCGGTGCAGTGCAGTATAATAATATATTGGTGATCTCCACTCTCTGGTGCAGTGCAGTATAATAATATATTGGTGATCTCCTCTCTTCGGTGCAGTGCAGTATAATAATATATTGGTGATCTCCTCTCTCCAGTGCAGTGCACTATAATAATATATTGGTGATCTCCTCTCTCCGGTGCAGTGCAGTATAATAATATATTGGTGATCTCCTCTCTCCAGTGCAGTATAATAATATATTGGTGCTCTCCTCTCTCCGGTGCAGTATAATAATGTATTGGTGATCTCCTCTCTCCGGTGCAGTGCAGTATAATAATATATTGGTGATCTCCTCTCTCCGGTGCAGTGCAGTATAATAATATATTGGTGATCTCCTCTCTCCGGCGCAGTGCACTATAATAATATATTGGTGATCTCCACTCTCTGGTGCAGTGCAGTATAATAATATATTGGTGATGTCCTCTCTCCGGTGCAGTGCAGAATAATAATATATTGGTGCTCTCCTCTCTCCGGCGCAGTGTGGTATAATAATATATTGGTGATCTCCTCTCTCCGGTGCAGTGCAGTATAATAATATATTGGTGATCTCCTCTCTCCGGTGCAGTGTGGTATAATAATATATTGGTGATCTCCTCTATCCAGTGCAGTGCAGTATAATAATATATTGGTGCTCTCCTCTCTCCGGTGCAGTGCAGTATAATAATATATTGGTGCTCTCCACTCTCCGGTGCAGTGCAGTATAATAATATATTGGTGATCTCTTCTCTCCGGTGCAGTGCAGTATAATAATATACTGGTGATCTCCTCTCTCCGGTGCAGTGCAGTATAATAATATATTGGTGATCTCTTCTCTCCGGTGCAGTGCAGTATAATAATATATTGGTGATCTCCTCACTCCGGTGCAGTGAAGTATAATAATATATTGGTGCTCTCCTCTCTCCGGTGCAGTGCAGTATAATAATATATTGGTGCTCTCCTCTCTCCAGTGCAGTGCAGTATAATAATATATTGGTGATCTCTTCTCTCCGGTGCAGTGCACTATAATAATATATTGGTGATCTCCTCTCTCCGGTGCAGTGCAGTATAATAATATATTGGTGATCTCCTTTCTCCGGTGCAGTATAATAATACATTGGTGCTCTCCTCTCTCCGGTGCAGTGCAGTATAATAATATATTGGTGATCTCCTCTCTCCGGTGCAGTGCAGTATAATAATATATTGGTGATCTCCTCTCTCCGGCGCAGTGCAGTATAATAATATATTGGTGATCTCCACTCTCTGGTGCAGTGCAGTATAATAATATATTGGTGATGTCCTCTCTCCGGTGCAGTGCAGAATAATAATATATTGGTGCTCTCCTCTCTCCGGCGCAGTGCAGTATAATAATATATTGGTGCTCTCCTCTCTCCGGTGCAGTGCAGTATAATAATATATTGGTGATCTCCTCTCTCCGGTGCAGTGTGGTATAATAATATATTGGTGATCTCCTCTCTCCGGTGCAGTGCAGTATAATAATATATTGGTGATCTCCTCTCTCCGGCGCAGTGCAGTATAATAATATATTGGTGATCTCCACTCTCTGGTGCAGTGCAGTATAATAATATATTGGTGATGTCCTCTCTCCGGTGCAGTAAAGAATAATAATATATTGGTGCTCTCCTCTCTCCGGCGCAGTGTGGTATTATAATATATTGGTGATCTCCTCTCTCCGGTGCAGTGCAGTATAATAATATATTGGTGATCTCCTCTCTCCAGTGCAGTGTGGTATAATAATATATTGGTGATCTCCTCTATCCAGTGCAGTGCAGTATAATAATATATTGGTGCTCTCCTCTCTCCGGTGCAGTGCAGTATAATAATATATTGGTGCTCTCCACTCTCCGGTGCAGTGCAGTATAATAATATATTGGTGCTCTCCTCTCTCTGGTGCAGTGCAGTATAATAATGTATTGGTGCTCTCCTCTCTCCGGTGCAGTGCAGTATAATAATATATTGGTGATCTCCTTTCTCCGGTGCAGTATAATAATATATTGGTGATCTCCTTTCTCCGGTGCAGTATAATAATATATTGGTGATCTCCTCTCTCCGGTGCAGTGCAGTATAATAATATATTGGTGATCTCCTCTCTCCGGTGCAGTGCAGTATAATAATATATTGGTGCTCTCCACACTCCGGTGCAGTGCAGTATAATAATATATTGGTGATCTCCACTCTCCAGTGCAGTGCAGTATAATAATATATTGGTGATCTCCTCTATCCAGTGCAGTGCAGTATAATAATATATTGGTGCTCTCTTCTCTTCGGTGCAGTGCAGTATAATAATATATTGGTTCTCTCCACTATCCGGTGCAGTGCAGTATAATAATATATTGGTGATCTCCTCTCTTTGGTGCAGTGCAGTATAATAATATATTGGTGCTCTCCTCTCTCCGGTGCAGTACAGTATAATAATACATTGGTGATCTCCACTCTTCGGTGCAGTGCAGTATAATAATATATTGGTGATCTCCTCTATCTGGTGCAGTGCAGTATAATAATATATTGGTGCTCTCCTCTCTCCGGTGCAGTGCAGTATAATAATATATTGGTGCTCTCCTCTCTCCGGTGCAGTGCAGTATAATAATATATTGGTTATCTCCTCTCTCCAGTGCAGTATAATAATATATTGGTGATCTCCACTCTCCGGTGCAGTGCAGTATAATAATATATTGGTGATCTCCTCTCTCCGGTGCAGTATAATAATATATTGGTGCTCTCCTCTCTCCGGTGCAGTGCAGTATAATAATATATTGGTGCTCTCCTCTCACCGGTGCAGTGCAGTATAATAATATATTGGTGATCTCCTCTCTCCAGTGCAGTATAATAATATATTGGTGATCTCCTCTCTCCGGTGCAGTGCAGTATAATAATATATTGGTGCTCTCCTCTCTCCGGTGCAGTGCAGTATAATAATATATTGGTGATCTCCACTCTCCGGTGCAGTGCAGTATAATAATATATTGGTGATCTCCTCTCTCCGGTGCAGTGCAGTATAATAATATATTGGTGATCTCCTTTCTCCTGTGCAGTATAATAACATATTGGTGCTCTCCTCTCTCCGGTGCAGTGCAGTATAATAATATATTGGTGATCTCCTCTCTCCGGTGCAGTGCAGTATAATAATATATTGGTGATCTCCTCTCTCCGGTGCAGTGCAGTATAATAATATATTGGTGATCTCCACTCTCTGGTGCAGTGCAGTATAATAATATATTGGTGATCTCCTCTCTTCGGTGTAGTGCAGTATAACAATATATTGGTGCTCTCCTCTCTCCAGGGCAGTATAATAATATATTGGTGATCTCCTCTCTCTGGTGCAGTGCAGAATAATAATATATTGGTGTTCTCCTCTCTCCGGTGCAGTGCAGTATAATAATATATTGGTGATCTCCTCTATCCAGTGCAGTGCAGTATAATAATATATTGGTGATCTCCTTTCTCCGGTGCAGTGCAGTATAATAATATATTGGTGATCTCCACTCTCCGGTGCAGTGCAGTATAATAATATATTGTTGCTCTCCTCTCTCCGGTGCAGTGCAGTATAATAATATATTGTTGCTCTCCTCTCTCCGGTGCAGTGCAGTATAATAATATATTGGTGCTCTCCTCTCTCCGGTGCAGTGCAGTATAATAATATATTGGTGCTCTCCTCTCTCCGGTGCAGTGCAGTATAATAATATATTGGTGATCTCCTCTCTCTGGTGCAGTGCAGTATAATAATATATTGGTGATCTCCTCTCTTCGGTGCAGTGCAGTATAATAATATATTGGTGATCTCCTCTCTCCGGTGCAGTGCAGTATAATAATATATTGGTGATCTCCTCTCTTCGGTGCAGTGCAGTATAATAATATATTGGTGATCTCCACTCTCTGGTGCAGTGCAGTATAATAATATATTGGTGATCTCCTCTATCCGGTGCAGTGCAGTATAATAATATATTGGTGCTCTCCTCTCTCCGGTGCAGTGCAGTATAATAATATATTGGTGCTCTCCTCTCTCCGGTGCAGTGCAGTATAATAATATATTGGTGATCTCCTCCCTCCAGTGCAGTATAATAATATATTGGTGATCTCCACTCTCCGGTGCAGTGCAGTATAATAATGTATTGGTGCTCTCCTCTCTCCGGTGCAGTGCAGTATAATAATATATTGGTGCTCTCCTCTCTCCGGTGCAGTGCAGTATAATAATATATTGGTGATCTCCACTCTCCGGTGCAGTGCAGTATAATAATATATTGGTGATCTCCTCTCTCCGGTGCAGTGCAGTATAATAATATATTGGTGATCTCCTTTCTCCGGTGCAGTATAATAATATATTGGTGCTCTCCTCTCTCCGGTGCAGTGCAGTATAATAATATATTGGTGATCTCCTGTCTCCTGTGCAGTGCAGTATAATAATATATTGGTGATCTCCTCTATCCGGTGCAGTGCAGTATAATAATATATTGGTGATCTCCTCTCTCCGGTGCAGTGCAGTATAATAATATATTGGTGATCTCCACTCTCTGGTGCAGTGCAGTATAATAATATATTGGTGATCTCCTCTCTTCGGTGTAGTGCAGTATAACAATATATTGGTGCTCTCCTCTCTCCAGGGCAGTATAATAATATATTGGTGATGTCCTCTCTCTGGTGCAGTGCAGTATAATAATATATTGGTGTTCTCCTCTCTCCGGTGCAGTGCAGTATAATAATATATTGGTGATCTCCTCTATCCAGTGCAGTGCAGTATAATAATATATTGGTGCTCTCCTCTCTCCGGTGCAGTGCAGTATAATAATATATTGGTGATCTCCTCTCTTCGGTGCAGTGCAGTATAATAATATATTGGTGATCTCCTCTCTCCGGTGCAGTGTAGTATAATAATATATTGGTGATCTCCTCTCTCCAGTGCAGTATAATAATATATTGGTGATCTCCTTTCTCCGGTGCAGTGCAGTATAATAATATATTGGTGCTCTCTTCTCTTCGGTGCAGTGCAGTATAATAATATATTGGTGATCTCCACTCTCTGGTGCAGTGCAGTATAATAATATATTGGTGATCTCCACTCTCCGGTGCAGTGCAGTATAATAATATATTGGTGGTCTCCTCTGTCCGATGCAGTGCAGTATAATAATATATTGGTGATCTCCTTTCTCCGGTGCACTATAATAATATATTGGTGCTCTGCTCTCTCCGGTGCAGTGCAGTATAATAATATATTGGTGATCTCCACTCTCCGGTGCAGTGCAGTATAATAATATATTGGTGATCTCCTCTCTCCGGTGCAGTGCAGTATAATAATATATTGGTGCTCTCCTCTCTCCGGTGCAGTGCAGTATAATAATATATTGGTGATCTCCTCTCTCCGATGCAGTGCAGTATAATAATATATTGGTGATCTCCTCTCTCCGGTGCAGTATAATAATATATTGGTGATCTCCTCTCTTCGGTGCAGTGCAGTATAATAATATATTGGTGCTCTCCTCTCTCAGGTGCAGTGCAGTATAATAATATATTGGTGATCTCCTCTCTCCGGTGCAGTATAATAATGTATTGGTGATCTCCTCTCTCCGGTGCAGTGCAGTATAATAATATATTGGTGATCTCCTCTCTCCGGTGCAGTGCAGTATAATAATATATTGGTGTTCTCCTCTCTCCGGTGCAGTGTGGTATAATAATATATTGGTGCTCTCCACTCTCCGGTGCAGTGCAGTATAATAATATATTGGCGATCTCCACTCTCCGGTGCAGTGCAGTATAATAATATATTGGTGATCTCCTCTCTCCGGTGCAGTGCAGTATAATAATATATTGGTGATCTCCTCTCTCCGGCGCAGTGCAGTATAATAATATATTGTTGATCTCCACTCTCTGGTGCAGTGCAGTATAATAATATATTGGTGCTCTCCTCTCTCCGGCACAGTGCAGTATAATAATATATTGGTGCTCTCCTCTCTCCGGTGCAGTGCAGTATAATAATATATTGGTGATCTCCACTCTCTGGTGAAGTGCAGTATAATAATATATTGGTGATCTCCTCTCTTCGGTGCAGTGCAGTATAATAATATATTGGTGATCTCCTCTCTCCGGTGCAGTGCAGTATAATAATATATTGGTGATCTCCTCTCTCCAGTGCAGTATAATAATATATTGGTGCTCTCCTCTCTCCGATGCAGTGCAGTATAATAATATATTGGTGATCTCCTCTCTCCGGTGCAGTGCAGTATAATAATATATTGGTGCTCTCCTCTCTCCGGTGCAGTGCACTATAATAATATATTGGTGATCTCCACTCTCTGGTGCAGTGCAGTATAATAATATATTGGTGATGTCCTCTCTCCGGTGCAGTGCAGAATAATAATATATTGGTGATCTCCTCTATCCTGTGCAGTGCACTATAATAATATATTGGTGATCTCCTCTCTCCGGTGCAGTGCAGTATAATAATATATTGGTGATCTCCTTTCTCCGGTGCAGTATAATAATATATTGGTGATCTCCACTCTCCGGTGCAGTGCAGTATAATAATATATTGGTGATCTCCACTCTCTGGTGCAGTGCAGTATAATAATATATTGGTGATCTCCTCTCTTCGGTGCAGTGCAGTATAATAATATATTGGTGATCTCCTCTCTCCAGTGCAGTGCACTATAATAATATATTGGTGATCTCCTCTCTCCGGTGCAGTGCAGTATAATAATATATTGGTGATCTCCTCTCTCCAGTGCAGTATAATAATATATTGGTGCTCTCCTCTCTCCGGTGCAGTATAATAATGTATTGGTGATCTCCTCTCTCCGGTGCAGTGCAGTATAATAATATATTGGTGATCTCCTCTCTCCGGTGCAGTGCAGTATAATAATATATTGGTGATCTCCTCTCTCCGGCGCAGTGCACTATAATAATATATTGGTGATCTCCACTCTCTGGTGCGGTGCAGTATAATAATATATTGGTGATGTCCTCTCTCCGGTGCAGTGCAGAATAATAATATATTGGTGCTCTCCTCTCTCCGGCGCAGTGTGGTATAATAATATATTGGTGATCTCCTCTCTCCGGTGCAGTGCAGTATAATAATATATTGGTGATCTCCTCTCTCTGGTGCAGTGTGGTATAATAATATATTGGTGATCTCCTCTATCCAGTGCAGTGCAGTATAATAATATATTGGTGCTCTCCTCTCTCCGGTGCAGTGCAGTATAATAATATATTGGTGCTCTCCACTCTCCGGTGCAGTGCAGTATAATAATATATTGGTGATCTCTTCTCTCCGGTGCAGTGCAGTATAATAATATACTGGTGATCTCCTCTCTCCGGTGCAGTGCAGTATAATAATATATTGGTGATCTCTTCTCTCCGGTGCAGTGCAGTATAATAATATATTGGTGATCTCCTCACTCCGGTGCAGTGAAGTATAATAATATATTGGTGCTCTCCTCTCTCCGGTGCAGTGCAGTATAATAATATATTGGTGCTCTCCTCTCTCCGGTGCAGTGCAGTATAATAATATATTGGTGATCTCTTCTCTCCGGTGCAGTGCACTATAATAATATATTGGTGATCTCCTCTCTCCGGTGCAGTGCAGTATAATAATATATTGGTGATCTCCTTTCTCCGGTGCAGTATAATAATACATTGGTGCTCTCCTCTCTCCGGTGCAGTGCAGTATAATAATATATTGGTGATCTCCTCTCTCCGGTGCAGTGCAGTATAATAATATATTGGTGATCTCCTCTCTCCGGCGCAGTGCAGTATAATAATATATTGTTGATCTCCACTCTCTGGTGCAGTGCAGTATAATAATATATTGGTGATGTCCTCTCTCCGGTGCAGTGCAGAATAATAATATATTGGTGCTCTCCTCTCTCCGGCGCAGTGCAGTATAATAATATATTGGTGCTCTCCTCTCTCCGGTGCAGTGCAGTATAATAATATATTGGTGATCTCCTCTCTCCGGTGCAGTGTGGTATAATAATATATTGGTGATCTCCTCTCTCCGGTGCAGTGCAGTATAATAATATATTGGTGATCTCCTCTCTCCGGCGCAGTGCAGTATAATAATATATTGGTGATCTCCACTCTCTGGTGCAGTGCAGTATAATAATATATTGGTGATGTCCTCTCTCCGGTGCAGTAAAGAATAATAATATATTGGTGCTCTCCTCTCTCCGGCGCAGTGTGGCATTATAATATATTGGTGATCTCCTCTCTCCGGTGCAGTGCAGTATAATAATATATTGGTGATCTCCTCTCTCCAGTGCAGTGTGGTATAATAATATATTGGTGATCTCCTCTATCCAGTGCAGTGCAGTATAATAATATATTGGTGCTCTCCTCTCTCCGGTGCAGTGCAGTATAATAATATATTGGTGCTCTCCACTCTCCGGTGCAGTGCAGTATAATAATATATTGGTGCTCTCCTCTCTCCGGTGCAGTGCAGTATAATAATATATTGGTGATCTCCTTTCTCCGGTGCAGTATAATAATATATTGGTGATCTCCTTTCTCCGGTGCAGTATAATAATACATTGGTGCTCTCCTCTCTCCGGTGCAGTGCAGTATAATAATATATTGGTGATCTCCTCTCTCCGGTGCAGTGCAGTATAATAATATATTGGTGATCTCCTCTCTCCGGCGCAGTGCAGTATAATAATATATTGGTGATCTCCACTCTCTGGTGCAGTGCAGTATAATAATATATTGGTGATGTCCTCTCTCCGGTGCAGTGAAGAATAATAATATATTGGTGCTCTCCTCTCTCCGGCGCAGTGCAGTATAATAATATATTGGTGCTCTCCTCTCTCCGGTGCAGTGCAGTATAATAATATATTGGTGATCTCCTCTCTCCGGTGCAGTGTGGTATAATAATATATTGGTGATCTTCTCTCTCCGGTGCAGTGCAGTATAATAATATATTGGTGATCTCCTCTCTCCGGCGCAGTGCAGTATAATAATATATTGGTGATCTCCACTCTCTGGTGCAGTGCAGTATAATAATATATTGGTGATGTCCTCTCTCCGGTGCAGTAAAGAATAATAATATATTGGTGCTCTCCACTCTCCGGTGCAGTGCAGTATAATAATATATTGGTGCTCTCCTCTCTCCGGTGCAGTGCAGTATAATAATATATTGGTGATCTCCTTTCTCCGGTGCAGTATAATAATATATTGGTGATCTCCTTTCTCCGGTGCAGTATAATAATATATTGGTGATCTCCTCTCTCCGGTGCAGTGCAGTATAATAATATATTGGTGATCTCCTCTCTCCGGTGCAGTGCAGTATAATAATATATTGGTGCTCTCCACACTCCGGTGCAGTGCAGTATAATAATATATTGGTGATCTCCACTCTCCAGTGCAGTGCAGTATAATAATATATTGGTGATCTCCTCTATCCAGTGCAGTGCAGTATAATAATATATTGGTGCTCTCTTCTCTTCGGTGCAGTGCAGTATAATAATATATTGGTTCTCTCCACTATCCGGTGCAGTGCAGTATAATAATATATTGGTGATCTCCTCTCTTTGGTGCAGTGCAGTATAATAATATATTGGTGCTCTCCTCTCTCCGGTGCAGTGCACTATAATAATATATTGGTGATCTCCTCTCTCCGGTGCAGTGTAGTATAATAATATATTGGTGATCTCCTCTCTCCAGTGCAGTATAATAATATATTGGTGATCTCCTTTCTCCGGTGCAGTGCAGTATAATAATATATTGGTGCTCTCTTCTCTTCGGTGCAGTGCAGTATAATAATATATTGGTGATCTCCACTCTCTGGTGCAGTGCAGTATAATAATATATTGGTGATCTCCACTCTCCGGTGCAGTGCAGTATAATAATATATTGGTGGTCTCCTCTGTCCGATGCAGTGCAGTATAATAATATATTGGTGATCTCCTTTCTCCGGTGCACTATAATAATATATTGGTGCTCTGCTCTCTCCGGTGCAGTGCAGTATAATAATATATTGGTGATCTCCACTCTCCGGTGCAGTGCAGTATAATAATATATTGGTGATCTCCTCTCTCCGGTGCAGTGCAGTATAATAATATATTGGTGCTCTCCTCTCTCCGGTGCAGTGCAGTATAATAATATATTGGTGATCTCCTCTCTCCGATGCAGTGCAGTATAATAATATATTGGTGATCTCCTCTCTCCGGTGCAGTATAATAATATATTGGTGATCTCCTCTCTTCGGTGCAGTGCAGTATAATAATATATTGGTGCTCTCCTCTCTCAGGTGCAGTGCAGTATAATAATATATTGGTGATCTCCTCTCTCCGGTGCAGTATAATAATGTATTGGTGATCTCCTCTCTCCGGTGCAGTGCAGTATAATAATATATTGGTGATCTCCTCTCTCCGGTGCAGTGCAGTATAATAATATATTGGTGTTCTCCTCTCTCCGGTGCAGTGTGGTATAATAATATATTGGTGCTCTCCACTCTCCGGTGCAGTGCAGTATAATAATATATTGGCGATCTCCACTCTCCGGTGCAGTGCAGTATAATAATATATTGGTGATCTCCTCTCTCCGGTGCAGTGCAGTATAATAATATATTGGTGATCTCCTCTCTCCGGCGCAGTGCAGTATAATAATATATTGTTGATCTCCACTCTCTGGTGCAGTGCAGTATAATAATATATTGGTGCTCTCCTCTCTCCGGCACAGTGCAGTATAATAATATATTGGTGCTCTCCTCTCTCCGGTGCAGTGCAGTATAATAATATATTGGTGATCTCCACTCTCTGGTGAAGTGCAGTATAATAATATATTGGTGATCTCCTCTCTTCGGTGCAGTGCAGTATAATAATATATTGGTGATCTCCTCTCTCCGGTGCAGTGCAGTATAATAATATATTGGTGATCTCCTCTCTCCAGTGCAGTATAATAATATATTGGTGCTCTCCTCTCTCCGATGCAGTGCAGTATAATAATATATTGGTGATCTCCTCTCTCCGGTGCAGTGCAGTATAATAATATATTGGTGCTCTCCTCTCTCCGGTGCAGTGCACTATAATAATATATTGGTGATCTCCACTCTCTGGTGCAGTGCAGTATAATAATATATTGGTGATGTCCTCTCTCCGGTGCAGTGCAGAATAATAATATATTGGTGATCTCCTCTATCCTGTGCAGTGCACTATAATAATATATTGGTGATCTCCTCTCTCCGGTGCAGTGCAGTATAATAATATATTGGTGATCTCCTTTCTCCGGTGCAGTATAATAATATATTGGTGATCTCCACTCTCCGGTGCAGTGCAGTATAATAATATATTGGTGATCTCCACTCTCTGGTGCAGTGCAGTATAATAATATATTGGTGATCTCCTCTCTTCGGTGCAGTGCAGTATAATAATATATTGGTGATCTCCTCTCTCCAGTGCAGTGCACTATAATAATATATTGGTGATCTCCTCTCTCCGGTGCAGTGCAGTATAATAATATATTGGTGATCTCCTCTCTCCAGTGCAGTATAATAATATATTGGTGCTCTCCTCTCTCCGGTGCAGTATAATAATGTATTGGTGATCTCCTCTCTCCGGTGCAGTGCAGTATAATAATATATTGGTGATCTCCTCTCTCCGGTGCAGTGCAGTATAATAATATATTGGTGATCTCCTCTCTCCGGCGCAGTGCACTATAATAATATATTGGTGATCTCCACTCTCTGGTGCGGTGCAGTATAATAATATATTGGTGATGTCCTCTCTCCGGTGCAGTGCAGAATAATAATATATTGGTGCTCTCCTCTCTCCGGCGCAGTGTGGTATAATAATATATTGGTGATCTCCTCTCTCCGGTGCAGTGCAGTATAATAATATATTGGTGATCTCCTCTCTCTGGTGCAGTGTGGTATAATAATATATTGGTGATCTCCTCTATCCAGTGCAGTGCAGTATAATAATATATTGGTGCTCTCCTCTCTCCGGTGCAGTGCAGTATAATAATATATTGGTGCTCTCCACTCTCCGGTGCAGTGCAGTATAATAATATATTGGTGATCTCTTCTCTCCGGTGCAGTGCAGTATAATAATATACTGGTGATCTCCTCTCTCCGGTGCAGTGCAGTATAATAATATATTGGTGATCTCTTCTCTCCGGTGCAGTGCAGTATAATAATATATTGGTGATCTCCTCACTCCGGTGCAGTGAAGTATAATAATATATTGGTGCTCTCCTCTCTCCGGTGCAGTGCAGTATAATAATATATTGGTGCTCTCCTCTCTCCGGTGCAGTGCAGTATAATAATATATTGGTGATCTCTTCTCTCCGGTGCAGTGCACTATAATAATATATTGGTGATCTCCTCTCTCCGGTGCAGTGCAGTATAATAATATATTGGTGATCTCCTTTCTCCGGTGCAGTATAATAATACATTGGTGCTCTCCTCTCTCCGGTGCAGTGCAGTATAATAATATATTGGTGATCTCCTCTCTCCGGTGCAGTGCAGTATAATAATATATTGGTGATCTCCTCTCTCCGGCGCAGTGCAGTATAATAATATATTGGTGATCTCCACTCTCTGGTGCAGTGCAGTATAATAATATATTGGTGATGTCCTCTCTCCGGTGCAGTGCAGAATAATAATATATTGGTGCTCTCCTCTCTCCGGCGCAGTGCAGTATAATAATATATTGGTGCTCTCCTCTCTCCGGTGCAGTGCAGTATAATAATATATTGGTGATCTCCTCTCTCCGGTGCAGTGTGGTATAATAATATATTGGTGATCTCCTCTCTCCGGTGCAGTGCAGTATAATAATATATTGGTGATCTCCTCTCTCCGGCGCAGTGCAGTATAATAATATATTGGTGATCTCCACTCTCTGGTGCAGTGCAGTATAATAATATATTGGTGATGTCCTCTCTCCGGTGCAGTAAAGAATAATAATATATTGGTGCTCTCCTCTCTCCGGCGCAGTGTGGCATTATAATATATTGGTGATCTCCTCTCTCCGGTGCAGTGCAGTATAATAATATATTGGTGATCTCCTCTCTCCAGTGCAGTGTGGTATAATAATATATTGGTGATCTCCTCTATCCAGTGCAGTGCAGTATAATAATATATTGGTGCTCTCCTCTCTCCGGTGCAGTGCAGTATAATAATATATTGGTGCTCTCCACTCTCCGGTGCAGTGCAGTATAATAATATATTGGTGCTCTCCTCTCTCCGGTGCAGTGCAGTATAATAATATATTGGTGATCTCCTTTCTCCGGTGCAGTATAATAATATATTGGTGATCTCCTTTCTCCGGTGCAGTATAATAATACATTGGTGCTCTCCTCTCTCCGGTGCAGTGCAGTATAATAATATATTGGTGATCTCCTCTCTCCGGTGCAGTGCAGTATAATAATATATTGGTGATCTCCTCTCTCCGGCGCAGTGCAGTATAATAATATATTGGTGATCTCCACTCTCTGGTGCAGTGCAGTATAATAATATATTGGTGATGTCCTCTCTCCGGTGCAGTGAAGAATAATAATATATTGGTGCTCTCCTCTCTCCGGCGCAGTGCAGTATAATAATATATTGGTGCTCTCCTCTCTCCGGTGCAGTGCAGTATAATAATATATTGGTGATCTCCTCTCTCCGGTGCAGTGTGGTATAATAATATATTGGTGATCTTCTCTCTCCGGTGCAGTGCAGTATAATAATATATTGGTGATCTCCTCTCTCCGGCGCAGTGCAGTATAATAATATATTGGTGATCTCCACTCTCTGGTGCAGTGCAGTATAATAATATATTGGTGATGTCCTCTCTCCGGTGCAGTAAAGAATAATAATATATTGGTGCTCTCCACTCTCCGGTGCAGTGCAGTATAATAATATATTGGTGCTCTCCTCTCTCCGGCGCAGTGCACTATAATAATATATTGGTGATCTCCACTCTCTGGTGCGGTGCAGTATAATAATATATTGGTGATGTCCTCTCTCCGGTGCAGTGCAGAATAATAATATATTGGTGCTCTCCTCTCTCCGGCGCAGTGTGGTATAATAATATATTGGTGATCTCCTCTCTCCGGTGCAGTGCAGTATAATAATATATTGGTGATCTCCTCTCTCTGGTGCAGTGTGGTATAATAATATATTGGTGATCTCCTCTATCCAGTGCAGTGCAGTATAATAATATATTGGTGCTCTCCTCTCTCCGGTGCAGTGCAGTATAATAATATATTGGTGCTCTCCACTCTCCGGTGCAGTGCAGTATAATAATATATTGGTGATCTCTTCTCTCCGGTGCAGTGCAGTATAATAATATACTGGTGATCTCCTCTCTCCGGTGCAGTGCAGTATAATAATATATTGGTGATCTCTTCTCTCCGGTGCAGTGCAGTATAATAATATATTGGTGATCTCCTCACTCCGGTGCAGTGAAGTATAATAATATATTGGTGCTCTCCTCTCTCCGGTGCAGTGCAGTATAATAATATATTGGTGCTCTCCTCTCTCCGGTGCAGTGCAGTATAATAATATATTGGTGATCTCTTCTCTCCGGTGCAGTGCACTATAATAATATATTGGTGATCTCCTCTCTCCGGTGCAGTGCAGTATAATAATATATTGGTGATCTCCTTTCTCCGGTGCAGTATAATAATACATTGGTGCTCTCCTCTCTCCGGTGCAGTGCAGTATAATAATATATTGGTGATCTCCTCTCTCCGGTGCAGTGCAGTATAATAATATATTGGTGATCTCCTCTCTCCGGCGCAGTGCAGTATAATAATATATTGGTGATCTCCACTCTCTGGTGCAGTGCAGTATAATAATATATTGGTGATGTCCTCTCTCCGGTGCAGTGCAGAATAATAATATATTGGTGCTCTCCTCTCTCCGGCGCAGTGCAGTATAATAATATATTGGTGCTCTCCTCTCTCCGGTGCAGTGCAGTATAATAATATATTGGTGATCTCCTCTCTCCGGTGCAGTGTGGTATAATAATATATTGGTGATCTCCTCTCTCCGGTGCAGTGCAGTATAATAATATATTGGTGATCTCCTCTCTCCGGCGCAGTGCAGTATAATAATATATTGGTGATCTCCACTCTCTGGTGCAGTGCAGTATAATAATATATTGGTGATGTCCTCTCTCCGGTGCAGTAAAGAATAATAATATATTGGTGCTCTCCTCTCTCCGGCGCAGTGTGGCATTATAATATATTGGTGATCTCCTCTCTCCGGTGCAGTGCAGTATAATAATATATTGGTGATCTCCTCTCTCCAGTGCAGTGTGGTATAATAATATATTGGTGATCTCCTCTATCCAGTGCAGTGCAGTATAATAATATATTGGTGCTCTCCTCTCTCCGGTGCAGTGCAGTATAATAATATATTGGTGCTCTCCACTCTCCGGTGCAGTGCAGTATAATAATATATTGGTGCTCTCCTCTCTCCGGTGCAGTGCAGTATAATAATATATTGGTGATCTCCTTTCTCCGGTGCAGTATAATAATATATTGGTGATCTCCTTTCTCCGGTGCAGTATAATAATACATTGGTGCTCTCCTCTCTCCGGTGCAGTGCAGTATAATAATATATTGGTGATCTCCTCTCTCCGGTGCAGTGCAGTATAATAATATATTGGTGATCTCCTCTCTCCGGCGCAGTGCAGTATAATAATATATTGGTGATCTCCACTCTCTGGTGCAGTGCAGTATAATAATATATTGGTGATGTCCTCTCTCCGGTGCAGTGAAGAATAATAATATATTGGTGCTCTCCTCTCTCCGGCGCAGTGCAGTATAATAATATATTGGTGCTCTCCTCTCTCCGGTGCAGTGCAGTATAATAATATATTGGTGATCTCCTCTCTCCGGTGCAGTGTGGTATAATAATATATTGGTGATCTTCTCTCTCCGGTGCAGTGCAGTATAATAATATATTGGTGATCTCCTCTCTCCGGCGCAGTGCAGTATAATAATATATTGGTGATCTCCACTCTCTGGTGCAGTGCAGTATAATAATATATTGGTGATGTCCTCTCTCCGGTGCAGTAAAGAATAATAATATATTGGTGCTCTCCACTCTCCGGTGCAGTGCAGTATAATAATATATTGGTGCTCTCCTCTCTCCGGTGCAGTGCAGTATAATAATATATTGGTGATCTCCTTTCTCCGGTGCAGTATAATAATATATTGGTGATCTCCTTTCTCCGGTGCAGTATAATAATATATTGGTGATCTCCTCTCTCCGGTGCAGTGCAGTATAATAATATATTGGTGATCTCCTCTCTCCGGTGCAGTGCAGTATAATAATATATTGGTGCTCTCCACACTCCGGTGCAGTGCAGTATAATAATATATTGGTGATCTCCACTCTCCAGTGCAGTGCAGTATAATAATATATTGGTGATCTCCTCTATCCAGTGCAGTGCAGTATAATAATATATTGGTGCTCTCTTCTCTTCGGTGCAGTGCAGTATAATAATATATTGGTTCTCTCCACTATCCGGTGCAGTGCAGTATAATAATATATTGGTGATCTCCTCTCTTTGGTGCAGTGCAGTATAATAATATATTGGTGCTCTCCTCTCTCCGGTGCAGTGCAGTATAATAATACATTGGTGATCTCCACTCTTCGGTGCAGTGCAGTATAATAATATATTGGTGATCTTCTCTATCTGGTGCAGTGCAGTATAATAATATATTGGTGCTCTCCTCTCTCCGGTGCAGTGCAGTATAATAATATCTTGGTGCTCTCCTCTCTCCGGTGCAGTGCAGTATAATAATATATTGGTTATCTCCTCTCTCCAGTGCAGTATAATAATATATTGGTGATCTCCACTCTCCGGTGCAGTGCAGTATAATAATATATTGGTGATCTCCTCTCTCCGGTGCAGTATAATAATATATTGGTGCTCTCCTCTCTCCGGTGCAGTGCAGTATAATAATATATTGGTGCTCTCCTCTCACCGGTGCAGTGCAGTATAATAATATATTGGTGATCTCCTCTCTCCAGTGCAGTATAATAATATATTGGTGATCTCCTCTCTCCGGTGCAGTGCAGTATAATAATATATTGGTGGTCTCCTCTGTCCGATGCAGTGCAGTATAATAATATATTGGTGATCTCCTTTCTCCGGTGCACTATAATAATATATTGGTGCTCTGCTCTCTCCGGTGCAGTGCAGTATAATAATATATTGGTGATCTCCACTCTCCGGTGCAGTGCAGTATAATAATATATTGGTGATCTCCTCTCTCCGGTGCAGTGCAGTATAATAATATATTGGTGCTCTCCTCTCTCCGGTGCAGTGCAGTATAATAATATATTGGTGATCTCCTCTCTCCGATGCAGTGCAGTATAATAATATATTGGTGATCTCCTCTCTCCGGTGCAGTATAATAATATATTGGTGATCTCCTCTCTTCGGTGCAGTGCAGTATAATAATATATTGGTGCTCTCCTCTCTCAGGTGCAGTGCAGTATAATAATATATTGGTGATCTCCTCTCTCCGGTGCAGTATAATAATGTATTGGTGATCTCCTCTCTCCGGTGCAGTGCAGTATAATAATATATTGGTGATCTCCTCTCTCCGGTGCAGTGCAGTATAATAATATATTGGTGTTCTCCTCTCTCCGGTGCAGTGTGGTATAATAATATATTGGTGCTCTCCACTCTCCGGTGCAGTGCAGTATAATAATATATTGGCGATCTCCACTCTCCGGTGCAGTGCAGTATAATAATATATTGGTGATCTCCTCTCTCCGGTGCAGTGCAGTATAATAATATATTGGTGATCTCCTCTCTCCGGCGCAGTGCAGTATAATAATATATTGTTGATCTCCACTCTCTGGTGCAGTGCAGTATAATAATATATTGGTGCTCTCCTCTCTCCGGCACAGTGCAGTATAATAATATATTGGTGCTCTCCTCTCTCCGGTGCAGTGCAGTATAATAATATATTGGTGATCTCCACTCTCTGGTGAAGTGCAGTATAATAATATATTGGTGATCTCCTCTCTTCGGTGCAGTGCAGTATAATAATATATTGGTGATCTCCTCTCTCCGGTGCAGTGCAGTATAATAATATATTGGTGATCTCCTCTCTCCAGTGCAGTATAATAATATATTGGTGCTCTCCTCTCTCCGATGCAGTGCAGTATAATAATATATTGGTGATCTCCTCTCTCCGGTGCAGTGCAGTATAATAATATATTGGTGCTCTCCTCTCTCCGGTGCAGTGCACTATAATAATATATTGGTGATCTCCACTCTCTGGTGCAGTGCAGTATAATAATATATTGGTGATGTCCTCTCTCCGGTGCAGTGCAGAATAATAATATATTGGTGATCTCCTCTATCCTGTGCAGTGCACTATAATAATATATTGGTGATCTCCTCTCTCCGGTGCAGTGCAGTATAATAATATATTGGTGATCTCCTTTCTCCGGTGCAGTATAATAATATATTGGTGATCTCCACTCTCCGGTGCAGTGCAGTATAATAATATATTGGTGATCTCCACTCTCTGGTGCAGTGCAGTATAATAATATATTGGTGATCTCCTCTCTTCGGTGCAGTGCAGTATAATAATATATTGGTGATCTCCTCTCTCCAGTGCAGTGCACTATAATAATATATTGGTGATCTCCTCTCTCCGGTGCAGTGCAGTATAATAATATATTGGTGATCTCCTCTCTCCAGTGCAGTATAATAATATATTGGTGCTCTCCTCTCTCCGGTGCAGTATAATAATGTATTGGTGATCTCCTCTCTCCGGTGCAGTGCAGTATAATAATATATTGGTGATCTCCTCTCTCCGGTGCAGTGCAGTATAATAATATATTGGTGATCTCCTCTCTCCGGCGCAGTGCACTATAATAATATATTGGTGATCTCCACTCTCTGGTGCGGTGCAGTATAATAATATATTGGTGATGTCCTCTCTCCGGTGCAGTGCAGAATAATAATATATTGGTGCTCTCCTCTCTCCGGCGCAGTGTGGTATAATAATATATTGGTGATCTCCTCTCTCCGGTGCAGTGCAGTATAATAATATATTGGTGATCTCCTCTCTCTGGTGCAGTGTGGTATAATAATATATTGGTGATCTCCTATATCCAGTGCAGTGCAGTATAATAATATATTGGTGCTCTCCTCTCTCCGGTGCAGTGCAGTATAATAATATATTGGTGCTCTCCACTCTCCGGTGCAGTGCAGTATAATAATATATTGGTGATCTCTTCTCTCCGGTGCAGTGCAGTATAATAATATACTGGTGATCTCCTCTCTCCGGTGCAGTGCAGTATAATAATATATTGGTGATCTCTTCTCTCCGGTGCAGTGCAGTATAATAATATATTGGTGATCTCCTCACTCCGGTGCAGTGAAGTATAATAATATATTGGTGCTCTCCTCTCTCCGGTGCAGTGCAGTATAATAATATATTGGTGCTCTCCTCTCTCCGGTGCAGTGCAGTATAATAATATATTGGTGATCTCTTCTCTCCGGTGCAGTGCACTATAATAATATATTGGTGATCTCCTCTCTCCGGTGCAGTGCAGTATAATAATATATTGGTGATCTCCTTTCTCCGGTGCAGTATAATAATACATTGGTGCTCTCCTCTCTCCGGTGCAGTGCAGTATAATAATATATTGGTGATCTCCTCTCTCCGGTGCAGTGCAGTATAATAATATATTGGTGATCTCCTCTCTCCGGCGCAGTGCAGTATAATAATATATTGGTGATCTCCACTCTCTGGTGCAGTGCAGTATAATAATATATTGGTGATGTCCTCTCTCCGGTGCAGTGCAGAATAATAATATATTGGTGCTCTCCTCTCTCCGGCGCAGTGCAGTATAATAATATATTGGTGCTCTCCTCTCTCCGGTGCAGTGCAGTATAATAATATATTGGTGATCTCCTCTCTCCGGTGCAGTGTGGTATAATAATATATTGGTGATCTCCTCTCTCCGGTGCAGTGCAGTATAATAATATATTGGTGATCTCCTCTCTCCGGCGCAGTGCAGTATAATAATATATTGGTGATCTCCACTCTCTGGTGCAGTGCAGTATAATAATATATTGGTGATGTCCTCTCTCCGGTGCAGTAAAGAATAATAATATATTGGTGCTCTCCTCTCTCCGGCGCAGTGTGGTATTATAATATATTGGTGATCTCCTCTCTCCGGTGCAGTGCAGTATAATAATATATTGGTGATCTCCTCTCTCCAGTGCAGTGTGGTATAATAATATATTGGTGATCTCCTCTATCCAGTGCAGTGCAGTATAATAATATATTGGTGCTCTCCTCTCTCCGGTGCAGTGCAGTATAATAATATATTGGTGCTCTCCACTCTCCGGTGCAGTGCAGTATATTAATATATTGGTGCTCTCCTCTCTCCGGTGCAGTGCAGTATAATAATATATTGGTGATCTCCTTTCTCCGGTGCAGTATAATAATATATTGGTGATCTCCTTTCTCCGGTGCAGTATAATAATACATTGGTGCTCTCCTCTCTCCGGTGCAGTGCAGTATAATAATATATTGGTGATCTCCTCTCTCCGGTGCAGTGCAGTATAATAATATATTGGTGATCTCCTCTCTCCGGCGCAGTGCAGTATAATAATATATTGGTGATCTCCACTCTCTGGTGCAGTGCAGTATAATAATATATTGGTGATGTCCTCTCTCCGGTGCAGTGCAGAATAATAATATATTGGTGCTCTCCTCTCTCCGGCGCAGTGCAGTATAATAATATATTGGTGCTCTCCTCTCTCCGGTGCAGTGCAGTATAATAATATATTGGTGATCTCCTCTCTCCGGTGCAGTGTGGTATAATAATATATTGGTGATCTCCTCTCTCCGGTGCAGTGCAGTATAATAATATATTGGTGATCTCCTCTCTCCGGCGCAGTGCAGTATAATAATATATTGGTGATCTCCACTCTCTGGTGCAGTGCAGTATAATAATATATTGGTGATGTCCTCTCTCCGGTGCAGTAAAGAATAATAATATATTGGTGCTCTCCACTCTCCGGTGCAGTGCAGTATAATAATATATTGGTGCTCTCCTCTCTCCGGTGCAGTGCAGTATAATAATATATTGGTGATCTCCTTTCTCCGGTGCAGTATAATAATATATTGGTGATCTCCTTTCTCCGGTGCAGTATAATAATATATTGGTGATCTCCTCTCTCCGGTGCAGTGCAGTATAATAATATATTGGTGATCTCCTCTCTCCGGTGCAGTGCAGTATAATAATATATTGGTGCTCTCCACACTCCGGTGCAGTGCAGTATAATAATATATTGGTGATCTCCACTCTCCAGTGCAGTGCAGTATAATAATATATTGGTGATCTCCTCTATCCAGTGCAGTGCAGTATAATAATATATTGGTGCTCTCTTCTCTTCGGTGCAGTGCAGTATAATAATATATTGGTTCTCTCCACTATCCGGTGCAGTGCAGTATAATAATATATTGGTGATCTCCTCTCTTTGGTGCAGTGCAGTATAATAATATATTGGTGCTCTCCTCTCTCCGGTGCAGTGCAGTATAATAATACATTGGTGATCTCCACTCTTCGGTGCAGTGCAGTATAATAATATATTGGTGATCTCCTCTATCTGGTGCAGTGCAGTATAATAATATATTGGTGCTCTCCTCTCTCCGGTGCAGTGCAGTATAATAATATCTTGGTGCTCTCCTCTCTCCGGTGCAGTGCAGTATAATAATATATTGGTTATCTCCTCTCTCCAGTGCAGTATAATAATATATTGGTGATCTCCACTCTCCGGTGCAGTGCAGTATAATAATATATTGGTGATCTCCTCTCTCCGGTGCAGTATAATAATATATTGGTGCTCTCCTCTCTCCGGTGCAGTGCAGTATAATAATATATTGGTGCTCTCCTCTCACCGGTGCAGTGCAGTATAATAATATATTGGTGATCTCCTCTCTCCAGTGCAGTATAATAATATATTGGTGATCTCCTCTCTCCGGTGCAGTGCAGTATAATAATATATTGGTGCTCTCCTCTCTCCGGTGCAGTGCAGTATAATAATATATTGGTGATCTCCACTCTCCGGTGCAGTGCAGTATAATAATATATTGGTGATCTCCTCTCTCCGGTGCAGTGCAGTATAATAATATATTGGTGATCTCCTTTCTCCTGTGCAGTATAATAACATATTGGTGCTCTCCTCTCTCCGGTGCAGTGCAGTATAATAATATATTGGTGATCTCCTCTCTCCGGTGCAGTGCAGTATAATAATATATTGGTGATCTCCTCTCTCCGGTGCAGTGCAGTATAATAATATATTGGTGATCTCCACTCTCTGGTGCAGTGCAGTATAATAATATATTGGTGATCTCCTCTCTTCGGTGTAGTGCAGTATAACAATATATTGGTGCTCTCCTCTCTCCAGGGCAGTATAATAATATATTGGTGATCTCCTCTCTCTGGTGCAGTGCAGAATAATAATATATTGGTGTTCTCCACTCTCCGGTGCAGTGCAGTATAATAATATATTGGTGATCTCCTCTATCCAGTGCAGTGCAGTATAATAATATATTGGTGATCTCCTTTCTCCGGTGCAGTGCAGTATAATAATATATTGGTGATCTCCACTCTCCGGTGCAGTGCAGTATAATAATATATTGTTGCTCTCCTCTCTCCGGTGCAGTGCAGTATAATAATATATTGTTGCTCTCCTCTCTCCGGTGCAGTGCAGTATAATAATATATTGGTGCTCTCCTCTCTCCGGTGCAGTGCAGTATAATAATATATTGGTGCTCTCCTCTCTCCGGTGCAGTGCAGTATAATAATATATTGGTGATCTCCTCTCTCTGGTGCAGTGCAGTATAATAATATATTGGTGATCTCCTCTCTTCGGTGCAGTGCAGTATAATAATATATTGGTGATCTCCTCTCTCCGGTGCAGTGCAGTATAATAATATATTGGTGATCTCCTCTCTTCGGTGCAGTGCAGTATAATAATATATTGGTGATCTCCACTCTCTGGTGCAGTGCAGTATAATAATATATTGGTGATCTCCTCTATCCGGTGCAGTGTAGTATAATAACATATTGGTGCTCTCCTCTCTCCGGTGCAGTGCAGTATAATAATATATTGGTGCTCTCCTCTCTCCGGTGCAGTGCAGTATAATAATACATTGGTGATCTCCTCCCTCCAGTGCAGTATAATAATATATTGGTGATCTCCACTCTCCGGTGCAGTGCAGTATAATAATGTATTGGTGCTCTCCTCTCTCCGGTGCAGTGCAGTATAATAATATATTGGTGCTCTCCTCTCTCCGGTGCAGTGCAGTATAATAATATATTGGTGATCTCCACTCTCCGGTGCAGTGCAGTATAATAATATATTGGTGATCTCCTCTCTCTGGTGCAGTGCAGTATAATAATATATTGGTGATCTCCTCTCTTCGGTGCAGTGCAGTATAATAATATATTGGTGATCTCCTCTCTCCGGTGCAGTGCAGTATAATAATATATTGGTGATCTCCTCTCTTCGGTGCAGTGCAGTATAATAATATATTGGTGATCTCCACTCTCTGGTGCAGTGCAGTATAATAATATATTGGTGATCTCCTCTATCCGGTGCAGTGCAGTATAATAATATATTGGTGCTCTCCTCTCTCCGGTGCAGTGCAGTATAATAATATATTGGTGCTCTCCTCTCTCCGGTGCAGTGCAGTATAATAATATATTGGTGATCTCCTCCCTCCAGTGCAGTATAATAATATATTGGTGATCTCCACTCTCCGGTGCAGTGCAGTATAATAATGTATTGGTGCTCTCCTCTCTCCGGTGCAGTGCAGTATAATAATATATTGGTGCTCTCCTCTCTCCGGTGCAGTGCAGTATAATAATATATTGGTGATCTCCACTCTCCGGTGCAGTGCAGTATAATAATATATTGGTGATCTCCTCTCTCCGGTGCAGTGCAGTATAATAATATATTGGTGATCTCCTTTCTCCGGTGCAGTATAATAATATATTGGTGCTCTCCTCTCTCCGGTGCAGTGCAGTATAATAATATATTGGTGATCTCCTCTCTCCTGTGCAGTGCAGTATAATAATATATTGGTGATCTCCTCTATCCGGTGCAGTGCAGTATAATAATATATTGGTGATCTCCTCTCTCCGGTGCAGTGCAGTATAATAATATATTGGTGATCTCCACTCTCTGGTGCAGTGCAGTATAATAATATATTGGTGATCTCCTCTCTTCGGTGTAGTGCAGTATAACAATATATTGGTGCTCTCCTCTCTCCAGGGCAGTATAATAATATATTGGTGATGTCCTCTCTCTGGTGCAGTGCAGTATAATAATATATTGGTGTTCTCCTCTCTCCGGTGCAGTGCAGTATAATAATATATTGGTGATCTCCTCTATCCAGTGCAGTGCAGTATAATAATATATTGGTGCTCTCCTCTCTCCGGTGCAGTGCAGTATAATAATATATTGGTGATCTCCTCTCTTCGGTGCAGTGCAGTATAATAATATATTGGTGATCTCCTCTCTCCGGTGCAGTATAATAATATATTGGTGATCTCCTCTCTTCGGTGCAGTGCAGTATAATAATATATTGGTGATCTCCTCTCTCCAGTGCAGTATAATAATATATTGGTGATCTCCTTTCTCCGGTGCAGTGCAGTATAATAATATATTGGTGCTCTCTTCTCTTCGGTGCAGTGCAGTATAATAATATATTGGTGATCTCCACTCTCTGGTGCAGTGCAGTATAATAATATATTGGTGATCTCCACTCTCCGGTGCAGTGCAGTATAATAATATATTGGTGGTCTCCTCTGTCCGATGCAGTGCAGTATAATAATATATTGGTGATCTCCTTTCTCCGGTGCACTATAATAATATATTGGTGCTCTGCTCTCTCCGGTGCAGTGCAGTATAATAATATATTGGTGATCTCCACTCTCCGGTGCAGTGCAGTATAATAATATATTGGTGATCTCCTCTCTCCGGTGCAGTGCAGTATAATAATATATTGGTGCTCTCCTCTCTCCGGTGCAGTGCAGTATAATAATATATTGGTGCTCTCTTCTCTCCGGTGCAGTGCAGTATAATAATATATTGGTGATCTCCTCTCTCCGATGCAGTGCAGTATAATAATATATTGGTGATCTCCTCTCTCCGGTGCAGTGCAGTATAATAATATATTGGTGATCTCCTCTCTTCGGTGCAGTGCAGTATAATAATATATTGGTGCTCTCCTCTCTCCGGTGCAGTGCAGTATAATAATATATTGGTGATCTCCTCTCTCCAGTGCAGTATAATAATATATTGGTGCTCTCCTCTCTCCGATGCAGTGCAGTATAATAATATATTGGTGCTCTCCACTCTCCGGTGCAGTGCAGTATAATAATATATTGGTGCTCTCCACTCTCCGGTGCAGTGCAGTATAATAATATATTGGTGATCTCCACTCTCCGGTGCAGTGCAGTATAATAATATATTGGTGATCTCCACTCTCCGGTGCAGTGCAGTATAATAATATATTGGTGCTCTCCTCTCTCCGGTGCAGTGCAGTATAATAATATATTGGTGATCTCTTCTCTCCGTTGCAGTGCAGTATAATAATATATTGGTGCTCTCCTCTCCGGTGCAGTGCAGTATAATAATATATTGGTGATCTCCTTTCTCCGGTGCAGTGCAGTATAATAATATATTGGTGATCTCCACTCTCCGGTGCAGTGCAGTATAATAATATATTGGTGGTCTCCTCTGTCCGATGCAGTGCAGTATAATAATATATTGGTGATCTCCTTTCTCCGATGCAGTATAATAATATATTGGTGCTCTGCTCTCTCCGGTGCAATGCAGTATAATAATATATTGGTGATCTCCACTCTCCGGTGCAGTGCAGTATAATAATATATTGGTGCTCTCCTCTCTCCGGTGCAGTGCAGTATAATAAAATATTGGTGCTCTCTTCTCTCCGGTGCAGTGCAGTATAATAATATATTGGTGATCTCCTCTCTCCGGTGCAGTGCAGTATAATAATATATTGGTGATCTCCTCTCTCCGGTGCAGTGCAGTATAATAATATATTGGTGATCTCCTCTCTCCGGTGCAGTATAATAATGTATTGGTGATCTCCTCTCTCCGGTGCAGTGCAGTATAATAATATATTGGTGCTCTCCTCTCTCCGGTGCAGTGCAGTATAATAATATATTGGTGATCTCCACTCTCTGGTGCAGTGCAGTATAATAATATATTGGTGATCTCCTCTCGCCGGTGCAGTGCAGTATAATAATATATTGGTGATCTCCTCTCTTCGGTGCAGTGCAGTATAATAATATATTGGTGATCTCCTCTCTCCGGTGCAGTGCAGTATAATAATATATTGGTGATCTCCTCTCTCCAGTGCAGTATAATAATATATTGGTGCTCTCCTCTCTCCGATGCAGTGCAGTATAATAATATATTGGTGCTCTCCACTCTCCGGTGCAGTGCAGTATAATAATATATTGGTGCTCTCCACTCTCCGGTGCAGTGCAGTATAATAATATATTGGTGATCTCCACTCTCCGGTGCAGTGCAGTATAATAATATATTGGTGATCTCCACTCTCCGGTGCAGTGCAGTATAATAATATATTGGTGCTCTCCTCTCTCCGGTGCAGTGCAGTATAATAATATATTGGTGATCTCTTCTCTCCGTTGCAGTGCAGTATAATAATATATTGGTGCTCTCCTCTCCGGTGCAGTGCAGTATAATAATATATTGGTGCTCTCCACTCTCCGGTGCAGTGCAGTATAATAATATATTGGTGATCTCTTCTCTCCGGTGCAGTGCAGTATAATAATATACTGGTGATCTCCTCTCTCCGGTGCAGTGCAGTATAATAATATATTGGTGATCTCTTCTCTCCGGTGCAGTGCAGTATAATAATATATTGGTGATCTCCTCACTCCGGTGCAGTGAAGTATAATAATATATTGGTGCTCTCCTCTCTCCGGTGCAGTGCAGTATAATAATATATTGGTGCTCTCCTCTCTCCGGTGCAGTGCAGTATAATAATATATTGGTGATCTCTTCTCTCCGGTGCAGTGCACTATAATAATATATTGGTGATCTCCTCTCTCCGGTGCAGTGCAGTATAATAATATATTGGTGATCTCCTTTCTCCGGTGCAGTATAATAATACATTGGTGCTCTCCTCTCTCCGGTGCAGTGCAGTATAATAATATATTGGTGATCTCCTCTCTCCGGTGCAGTGCAGTATAATAATATATTGGTGATCTCCTCTCTCCGGCGCAGTGCAGTATAATAATATATTGGTGATCTCCACTCTCTGGTGCAGTGCAGTATAATAATATATTGGTGATGTCCTCTCTCCGGTGCAGTGCAGAATAATAATATATTGGTGCTCTCCTCTCTCCGGCGCAGTGCAGTATAATAATATATTGGTGCTCTCCTCTCTCCGGTGCAGTGCAGTATAATAATATATTGGTGATCTCCTCTCTCCGGTGCAGTGTGGTATAATAATATATTGGTGATCTCCTCTCTCCGGTGCAGTGCAGTATAATAATATATTGGTGATCTCCTCTCTCCGGCGCAGTGCAGTATAATAATATATTGGTGATCTCCACTCTCTGGTGCAGTGCAGTATAATAATATATTGGTGATGTCCTCTCTCCGGTGCAGTAAAGAATAATAATATATTGGTGCTCTCCTCTCTCCGGCGCAGTGTGGCATTATAATATATTGGTGATCTCCTCTCTCCGGTGCAGTGCAGTATAATAATATATTGGTGATCTCCTCTCTCCAGTGCAGTGTGGTATAATAATATATTGGTGATCTCCTCTATCCAGTGCAGTGCAGTATAATAATATATTGGTGCTCTCCTCTCTCCGGTGCAGTGCAGTATAATAATATATTGGTGCTCTCCACTCTCCGGTGCAGTGCAGTATAATAATATATTGGTGCTCTCCTCTCTCCGGTGCAGTGCAGTATAATAATATATTGGTGATCTCCTTTCTCCGGTGCAGTATAATAATATATTGGTGATCTCCTTTCTCCGGTGCAGTATAATAATACATTGGTGCTCTCCTCTCTCCGGTGCAGTGCAGTATAATAATATATTGGTGATCTCCTCTCTCCGGTGCAGTGCAGTATAATAATATATTGGTGATCTCCTCTCTCCGGCGCAGTGCAGTATAATAATATATTGGTGATCTCCACTCTCTGGTGCAGTGCAGTATAATAATATATTGGTGATGTCCTCTCTCCGGTGCAGTGAAGAATAATAATATATTGGTGCTCTCCTCTCTCCGGCGCAGTGCAGTATAATAATATATTGGTGCTCTCCTCTCTCCGGTGCAGTGCAGTATAATAATATATTGGTGATCTCCTCTCTCCGGTGCAGTGTGGTATAATAATATATTGGTGATCTTCTCTCTCCGGTGCAGTGCAGTATAATAATATATTGGTGATCTCCTCTCTCCGGCGCAGTGCAGTATAATAATATATTGGTGATCTCCACTCTCTGGTGCAGTGCAGTATAATAATATATTGGTGATGTCCTCTCTCCGGTGCAGTAAAGAATAATAATATATTGGTGCTCTCCACTCTCCGGTGCAGTGCAGTATAATAATATATTGGTGCTCTCCTCTCTCCGGTGCAGTGCAGTATAATAATATATTGGTGATCTCCTTTCTCCGGTGCAGTATAATAATATATTGGTGATCTCCTTTCTCCGGTGCAGTATAATAATATATTGGTGATCTCCTCTCTCCGGTGCAGTGCAGTATAATAATATATTGGTGATCTCCTCTCTCCGGTGCAGTGCAGTATAATAATATATTGGTGCTCTCCACACTCCGGTGCAGTGCAGTATAATAATATATTGGTGATCTCCACTCTCCAGTGCAGTGCAGTATAATAATATATTGGTGATCTCCTCTATCCAGTGCAGTGCAGTATAATAATATATTGGTGCTCTCTTCTCTTCGGTGCAGTGCAGTATAATAATATATTGGTTCTCTCCACTATCCGGTGCAGTGCAGTATAATAATATATTGGTGATCTCCTCTCTTTGGTGCAGTGCAGTATAATAATATATTGGTGCTCTCCTCTCTCCGGTGCAGTGCAGTATAATAATACATTGGTGATCTCCACTCTTCGGTGCAGTGCAGTATAATAATATATTGGTGATCTCCTCTATCTGGTGCAGTGCAGTATAATAATATATTGGTGCTCTCCTCTCTCCGGTGCAGTGCAGTATAATAATATCTTGGTGCTCTCCTCTCTCCGGTGCAGTGCAGTATAATAATATATTGGTTATCTCCTCTCTCCAGTGCAGTATAATAATATATTGGTGATCTCCACTCTCCGGTGCAGTGCAGTATAATAATATATTGGTGATCTCCTCTCTCCGGTGCAGTATAATAATATATTGGTGCTCTCCTCTCTCCGGTGCAGTGCAGTATAATAATATATTGGTGCTCTCCTCTCACCGGTGCAGTGCAGTATAATAATATATTGGTGATCTCCTCTCTCCAGTGCAGTATAATAATATATTGGTGATCTCCTCTCTCCGGTGCAGTGCAGTATAATAATATATTGGTGGTCTCCTCTGTCCGATGCAGTGCAGTATAATAATATATTGGTGATCTCCTTTCTCCGGTGCACTATAATAATATATTGGTGCTCTGCTCTCTCCGGTGCAGTGCAGTATAATAATATATTGGTGATCTCCACTCTCCGGTGCAGTGCAGTATAATAATATATTGGTGATCTCCTCTCTCCGGTGCAGTGCAGTATAATAATATATTGGTGCTCTCCTCTCTCCGGTGCAGTGCAGTATAATAATATATTGGTGATCTCCTCTCTCCGATGCAGTGCAGTATAATAATATATTGGTGATCTCCTCTCTCCGGTGCAGTATAATAATATATTGGTGATCTCCTCTCTTCGGTGCAGTGCAGTATAATAATATATTGGTGCTCTCCTCTCTCAGGTGCAGTGCAGTATAATAATATATTGGTGATCTCCTCTCTCCGGTGCAGTATAATAATGTATTGGTGATCTCCTCTCTCCGGTGCAGTGCAGTATAATAATATATTGGTGATCTCCTCTCTCCGGTGCAGTGCAGTATAATAATATATTGGTGTTCTCCTCTCTCCGGTGCAGTGTGGTATAATAATATATTGGTGCTCTCCACTCTCCGGTGCAGTGCAGTATAATAATATATTGGCGATCTCCACTCTCCGGTGCAGTGCAGTATAATAATATATTGGTGATCTCCTCTCTCCGGTGCAGTGCAGTATAATAATATATTGGTGATCTCCTCTCTCCGGCGCAGTGCAGTATAATAATATATTGTTGATCTCCACTCTCTGGTGCAGTGCAGTATAATAATATATTGGTGCTCTCCTCTCTCCGGCACAGTGCAGTATAATAATATATTGGTGCTCTCCTCTCTCCGGTGCAGTGCAGTATAATAATATATTGGTGATCTCCACTCTCTGGTGAAGTGCAGTATAATAATATATTGGTGATCTCCTCTCTTCGGTGCAGTGCAGTATAATAATATATTGGTGATCTCCTCTCTCCGGTGCAGTGCAGTATAATAATATATTGGTGATCTCCTCTCTCCAGTGCAGTATAATAATATATTGGTGCTCTCCTCTCTCCGATGCAGTGCAGTATAATAATATATTGGTGATCTCCTCTCTCCGGTGCAGTGCAGTATAATAATATATTGGTGCTCTCCTCTCTCCGGTGCAGTGCACTATAATAATATATTGGTGATCTCCACTCTCTGGTGCAGTGCAGTATAATAATATATTGGTGATGTCCTCTCTCCGGTGCAGTGCAGAATAATAATATATTGGTGATCTCCTCTATCCTGTGCAGTGCACTATAATAATATATTGGTGATCTCCTCTCTCCGGTGCAGTGCAGTATAATAATATATTGGTGATCTCCTTTCTCCGGTGCAGTATAATAATATATTGGTGATCTCCACTCTCTGGTGCAGTGCAGTATAATAATATATTGGTGATCTCCTCTCTTCGGTGCAGTGCAGTATAATAATATATTGGTGATCTCCTCTCTCCAGTGCAGTGCACTATAATAATATATTGGTGATCTCCTCTCTCCGGTGCAGTGCAGTATAATAATATATTGGTGATCTCCTCTCTCCAGTGCAGTATAATAATATATTGGTGCTCTCCTCTCTCCGGTGCAGTATAATAATGTATTGGTGATCTCCTCTCTCCGGTGCAGTGCAGTATAATAATATATTGGTGATCTCCTCTCTCCGGTGCAGTGCAGTATAATAATATATTGGTGATCTCCTCTCTCCGGCGCAGTGCACTATAATAATATATTGGTGATCTCCACTCTCTGGTGCGGTGCAGTATAATAATATATTGGTGATGTCCTCTCTCCGGTGCAGTGCAGAATAATAATATATTGGTGCTCTCCTCTCTCCGGCGCAGTGTGGTATAATAATATATTGGTGATCTCCTCTCTCCGGTGCAGTGCAGTATAATAATATATTGGTGATCTCCTCTCTCTGGTGCAGTGTGGTATAATAATATATTGGTGATCTCCTATATCCAGTGCAGTGCAGTATAATAATATATTGGTGCTCTCCTCTCTCCGGTGCAGTGCAGTATAATAATATATTGGTGCTCTCCACTCTCCGGTGCAGTGCAGTATAATAATATATTGGTGATCTCTTCTCTCCGGTGCAGTGCAGTATAATAATATACTGGTGATCTCCTCTCTCCGGTGCAGTGCAGTATAATAATATATTGGTGATCTCTTCTCTCCGGTGCAGTGCAGTATAATAATATATTGGTGATCTCCTCACTCCGGTGCAGTGAAGTATAATAATATATTGGTGCTCTCCTCTCTCCGGTGCAGTGCAGTATAATAATATATTGGTGCTCTCCTCTCTCCGGTGCAGTGCAGTATAATAATATATTGGTGATCTCTTCTCTCCGGTGCAGTGCACTATAATAATATATTGGTGATCTCCTCTCTCCGGTGCAGTGCAGTATAATAATATATTGGTGATCTCCTTTCTCCGGTGCAGTATAATAATACATTGGTGCTCTCCTCTCTCCGGTGCAGTGCAGTATAATAATATATTGGTGATCTCCTCTCTCCGGTGCAGTGCAGTATAATAATATATTGGTGATCTCCTCTCTCCGGCGCAGTGCAGTATAATAATATATTGGTGATCTCCACTCTCTGGTGCAGTGCAGTATAATAATATATTGGTGATGTCCTCTCTCCGGTGCAGTGCAGAATAATAATATATTGGTGCTCTCCTCTCTCCGGCGCAGTGCAGTATAATAATATATTGGTGCTCTCCTCTCTCCGGTGCAGTGCAGTATAATAATATATTGGTGATCTCCTCTCTCCGGTGCAGTGTGGTATAATAATATATTGGTGATCTCCTCTCTCCGGTGCAGTGCAGTATAATAATATATTGGTGATCTCCTCTCTCCGGCGCAGTGCAGTATAATAATATATTGGTGATCTCCACTCTCTGGTGCAGTGCAGTATAATAATATATTGGTGATGTCCTCTCTCCGGTGCAGTAAAGAATAATAATATATTGGTGCTCTCCTCTCTCCGGCGCAGTGTGGTATTATAATATATTGGTGATCTCCTCTCTCCGGTGCAGTGCAGTATAATAATATATTGGTGATCTCCTCTCTCCAGTGCAGTGTGGTATAATAATATATTGGTGATCTCCTCTATCCAGTGCAGTGCAGTATAATAATATATTGGTGCTCTCCTCTCTCCGGTGCAGTGCAGTATAATAATATATTGGTGCTCTCCACTCTCCGGTGCAGTGCAGTATATTAATATATTGGTGCTCTCCTCTCTCCGGTGCAGTGCAGTATAATAATATATTGGTGATCTCCTTTCTCCGGTGCAGTATAATAATATATTGGTGATCTCCTTTCTCCGGTGCAGTATAATAATACATTGGTGCTCTCCTCTCTCCGGTGCAGTGCAGTATAATAATATATTGGTGATCTCCTCTCTCCGGTGCAGTGCAGTATAATAATATATTGGTGATCTCCTCTCTCCGGCGCAGTGCAGTATAATAATATATTGGTGATCTCCACTCTCTGGTGCAGTGCAGTATAATAATATATTGGTGATGTCCTCTCTCCGGTGCAGTGCAGAATAATAATATATTGGTGCTCTCCTCTCTCCGGCGCAGTGCAGTATAATAATATATTGGTGCTCTCCTCTCTCCGGTGCAGTGCAGTATAATAATATATTGGTGATCTCCTCTCTCCGGTGCAGTGTGGTATAATAATATATTGGTGATCTCCTCTCTCCGGTGCAGTGCAGTATAATAATATATTGGTGATCTCCTCTCTCCGGCGCAGTGCAGTATAATAATATATTGGTGATCTCCACTCTCTGGTGCAGTGCAGTATAATAATATATTGGTGATGTCCTCTCTCCGGTGCAGTAAAGAATAATAATATATTGGTGCTCTCCACTCTCCGGTGCAGTGCAGTATAATAATATATTGGTGCTCTCCTCTCTCCGGTGCAGTGCAGTATAATAATATATTGGTGATCTCCTTTCTCCGGTGCAGTATAATAATATATTGGTGATCTCCTTTCTCCGGTGCAGTATAATAATATATTGGTGATCTCCTCTCTCCGGTGCAGTGCAGTATAATAATATATTGGTGATCTCCTCTCTCCGGTGCAGTGCAGTATAATAATATATTGGTGCTCTCCACACTCCGGTGCAGTGCAGTATAATAATATATTGGTGATCTCCACTCTCCAGTGCAGTGCAGTATAATAATATATTGGTGATCTCCTCTATCCAGTGCAGTGCAGTATAATAATATATTGGTGCTCTCTTCTCTTCGGTGCAGTGCAGTATAATAATATATTGGTTCTCTCCACTATCCGGTGCAGTGCAGTATAATAATATATTGGTGATCTCCTCTCTTTGGTGCAGTGCAGTATAATAATATATTGGTGCTCTCCTCTCTCCGGTGCAGTGCAGTATAATAATACATTGGTGATCTCCACTCTTCGGTGCAGTGCAGTATAATAATATATTGGTGATCTCCTCTATCTGGTGCAGTGCAGTATAATAATATATTGGTGCTCTCCTCTCTCCGGTGCAGTGCAGTATAATAATATCTTGGTGCTCTCCTCTCTCCGGTGCAGTGCAGTATAATAATATATTGGTTATCTCCTCTCTCCAGTGCAGTATAATAATATATTGGTGATCTCCACTCTCCGGTGCAGTGCAGTATAATAATATATTGGTGATCTCCTCTCTCCGGTGCAGTATAATAATATATTGGTGCTCTCCTCTCTCCGGTGCAGTGCAGTATAATAATATATTGGTGCTCTCCTCTCACCGGTGCAGTGCAGTATAATAATATATTGGTGATCTCCTCTCTCCAGTGCAGTATAATAATATATTGGTGATCTCCTCTCTCCGGTGCAGTGCAGTATAATAATATATTGGTGCTCTCCTCTCTCCGGTGCAGTGCAGTATAATAATATATTGGTGATCTCCACTCTCCGGTGCAGTGCAGTATAATAATATATTGGTGATCTCCTCTCTCCGGTGCAGTGCAGTATAATAATATATTGGTGATCTCCTTTCTCCTGTGCAGTATAATAACATATTGGTGCTCTCCTCTCTCCGGTGCAGTGCAGTATAATAATATATTGGTGATCTCCTCTCTCCGGTGCAGTGCAGTATAATAATATATTGGTGATCTCCTCTCTCCGGTGCAGTGCAGTATAATAATATATTGGTGATCTCCACTCTCTGGTGCAGTGCAGTATAATAATATATTGGTGATCTCCTCTCTTCGGTGTAGTGCAGTATAACAATATATTGGTGCTCTCCTCTCTCCAGGGCAGTATAATAATATATTGGTGATCTCCTCTCTCTGGTGCAGTGCAGAATAATAATATATTGGTGTTCTCCTCTCTCCGGTGCAGTGCAGTATAATAATATATTGGTGATCTCCTCTATCCAGTGCAGTGCAGTATAATAATATATTGGTGATCTCCTTTCTCCGGTGCAGTGCAGTATAATAATATATTGGTGATCTCCACTCTCCGGTGCAGTGCAGTATAATAATATATTGTTGCTCTCCTCTCTCCGGTGCAGTGCAGTATAATAATATATTGTTGCTCTCCTCTCTCCGGTGCAGTGCAGTATAATAATATATTGGTGCTCTCCTCTCTCCGGTGCAGTGCAGTATAATAATATATTGGTGCTCTCCTCTCTCCGGTGCAGTGCAGTATAATAATATATTGGTGATCTCCTCTCTCTGGTGCAGTGCAGTATAATAATATATTGGTGATCTCCTCTCTTCGGTGCAGTGCAGTATAATAATATATTGGTGATCTCCTCTCTCCGGTGCAGTGCAGTATAATAATATATTGGTGATCTCCTCTCTTCGGTGCAGTGCAGTATAATAATATATTGGTGATCTCCACTCTCTGGTGCAGTGCAGTATAATAATATATTGGTGATCTCCTCTATCCGGTGCAGTGCAGTATAATAACATATTGGTGCTCTCCTCTCTCCGGTGCAGTGCAGTATAATAATATATTGGTGCTCTCCTCTCTCCGGTGCAGTGCAGTATAATAATACATTGGTGATCTCCTCCCTCCAGTGCAGTATAATAATATATTGGTGATCTCCACTCTCCGGTGCAGTGCAGTATAATAATGTATTGGTGCTCTCCTCTCTCCGGTGCAGTGCAGTATAATAATATATTGGTGCTCTCCTCTCTCCGGTGCAGTGCAGTATAATAATATATTGGTGATCTCCACTCTCCGGTGCAGTGCAGTATAATAATATATTGGTGATCTCCTCTCTCTGGTGCAGTGCAGTATAATAATATATTGGTGATCTCCTCTCTTCGGTGCAGTGCAGTATAATAATATATTGGTGATCTCCTCTCTCCGGTGCAGTGCAGTATAATAATATATTGGTGATCTCCTCTCTTCGGTGCAGTGCAGTATAATAATATATTGGTGATCTCCACTCTCTGGTGCAGTGCAGTATAATAATATATTGGTGATCTCCTCTATCCGGTGCAGTGCAGTATAATAATATATTGGTGCTCTCCTCTCTCCGGTGCAGTGCAGTATAATAATATATTGGTGCTCTCCTCTCTCCGGTGCAGTGCAGTATAATAATATATTGGTGATCTCCTCCCTCCAGTGCAGTATAATAATATATTGGTGATCTCCACTCTCCGGTGCAGTGCAGTATAATAATGTATTGGTGCTCTCCTCTCTCCGGTGCAGTGCAGTATAATAATATATTGGTGCTCTCCTCTCTCCGGTGCAGTGCAGTATAATAATATATTGGTGATCTCCACTCTCCGGTGCAGTGCAGTATAATAATATATTGGTGATCTCCTCTCTCCGGTGCAGTGCAGTATAATAATATATTGGTGATCTCCTTTCTCCGGTGCAGTATAATAATATATTGGTGCTCTCCTCTCTCCGGTGCAGTGCAGTATAATAATATATTGGTGATCTCCTCTCTCCTGTGCAGTGCAGTATAATAATATATTGGTGATCTCCTCTATCCGGTGCAGTGCAGTATAATAATATATTGGTGATCTCCTCTCTCCGGTGCAGTGCAGTATAATAATATATTGGTGATCTCCACTCTCTGGTGCAGTGCAGTATAATAATATATTGGTGATCTCCTCTCTTCGGTGTAGTGCAGTATAACAATATATTGGTGCTCTCCTCTCTCCAGGGCAGTATAATAATATATTGGTGATGTCCTCTCTCTGGTGCAGTGCAGTATAATAATATATTGGTGTTCTCCTCTCTCCGGTGCAGTGCAGTATAATAATATATTGGTGATCTCCTCTATCCAGTGCAGTGCAGTATAATAATATATTGGTGCTCTCCTCTCTCCGGTGCAGTGCAGTATAATAATATATTGGTGATCTCCTCTCTTCGGTGCAGTGCAGTATAATAATATATTGGTGATCTCCTCTCTCCGGTGCAGTATAATAATATATTGGTGATCTCCTCTCTTCGGTGCAGTGCAGTATAATAATATATTGGTGATCTCCTCTCTCCAGTGCAGTATAATAATATATTGGTGATCTCCTTTCTCCGGTGCAGTGCAGTATAATAATATATTGGTGCTCTCTTCTCTTCGGTGCAGTGCAGTATAATAATATATTGGTGATCTCCACTCTCTGGTGCAGTGCAGTATAATAATATATTGGTGATCTCCACTCTCCGGTGCAGTGCAGTATAATAATATATTGGTGGTCTCCTCTGTCCGATGCAGTGCAGTATAATAATATATTGGTGATCTCCTTTCTCAGGTGCACTATAATAATATATTGGTGCTCTGCTCTCTCCGGTGCAGTGCAGTATAATAATATATTGGTGATCTCCACTCTCCGGTGCAGTGCAGTATAATAATATATTGGTGATCTCCTCTCTCCGGTGCAGTGCAGTATAATAATATATTGGTGCTCTCCTCTCTCCGGTGCAGTGCAGTATAATAATATATTGGTGCTCTCTTCTCTCCGGTGCAGTGCAGTATAATAATATATTGGTGATCTCCTCTCTCCGATGCAGTGCAGTATAATAATATATTGGTGATCTCCTCTCTCCGGTGCAGTGCAGTATAATAATATATTGGTGATCTCCTCTCTTCGGTGCAGTGCAGTATAATAATATATTGGTGCTCTCCTCTCTCCGGTGCAGTGCAGTATAATAATATATTGGTGATCTCCTCTCTCCAGTGCAGTATAATAATATATTGGTGCTCTCCTCTCTCCGATGCAGTGCAGTATAATAATATATTGGTGCTCTCCACTCTCCGGTGCAGTGCAGTATAATAATATATTGGTGCTCTCCACTCTCCGGTGCAGTGCAGTATAATAATATATTGGTGATCTCCACTCTCCGGTGCAGTGCAGTATAATAATATATTGGTGATCTCCACTCTCCGGTGCAGTGCAGTATAATAATATATTGGTGCTCTCCTCTCTCCGGTGCAGTGCAGTATAATAATATATTGGTGATCTCTTCTCTCCGTTGCAGTGCAGTATAATAATATATTGGTGCTCTCCTCTCCGGTGCAGTGCAGTATAATAATATATTGGTGATCTCCTTTCTCCGGTGCAGTGCAGTATAATAATATATTGGTGATCTCCACTCTCCGGTGCAGTGCAGTATAATAATATATTGGTGGTCTCCTCTGTCCGATGCAGTGCAGTATAATAATATATTGGTGATCTCCTTTCTCCGATGCAGTATAATAATATATTGGTGCTCTGCTCTCTCCGGTGCAATGCAGTATAATAATATATTGGTGATCTCCACTCTCCGGTGCAGTGCAGTATAATAATATATTGGTGCTCTCCTCTCTCCGGTGCAGTGCAGTATAATAAAATATTGGTGCTCTCTTCTCTCCGGTGCAGTGCAGTATAATAATATATTGGTGATCTCCTCTCTCCGGTGCAGTGCAGTATAATAATATATTGGTGATCTCCTCTCTCCGGTGCAGTGCAGTATAATAATATATTGGTGATCTCCTCTCTCCGGTGCAGTATAATAATGTATTGGTGATCTCCTCTCTCCGGTGCAGTGCAGTATAATAATATATTGGTGCTCTCCTCTCTCCGGTGCAGTGCAGTATAATAATATATTGGTGATCTCCACTCTCTGGTGCAGTGCAGTATAATAATATATTGGTGATCTCCTCTCGCCGGTGCAGTGCAGTATAATAATATATTGGTGATCTCCTCTCTTCGGTGCAGTGCAGTATAATAATATATTGGTGATCTCCTCTCTCCGGTGCAGTGCAGTATAATAATATATTGGTGATCTCCTCTCTCCAGTGCAGTATAATAATATATTGGTGCTCTCCTCTCTCCGATGCAGTGGAGTATAATAATATATTGGTGCTCTCCACTCTCCGGTGCAGTGCAGTATAATAATATATTGGTGCTCTCCACTCTCCGGTGCAGTGCAGTATAATAATATATTGGTGATCTCCACTCTCCGGTGCAGTGCAGTATAATAATATATTGGTGATCTCCACTCTCCGGTGCAGTGCAGTATAATAATATATTGGTGCTCTCCTCTCTCCGGTGCAGTGCAGTATAATAATATATTGGTGATCTCTTCTCTCCGTTGCAGTGCAGTATAATAATATATTGGTGCTCTCCTCTCCGGTGCAGTGCAGTATAATAATATATTGGTGATCTCCTTTCTCCGGTGCAGTGCAGTATAATAATATATTGGTGATCTCCACTCTCCGGTGCAGTGCAGTATAATAATATATTGGTGGTCTCCTCTGTCCGATGCAGTGCAGTATAATAATATATTGGTGATCTCCTTTCTCCGATGCAGTATAATAATATATTGGTGCTCTGCTCTCTCCGGTGCAATGCAGTATAATAATATATTGGTGATCTCCACTCTCCGCTGCAGTGCAGTATAATAATATATTGGTGCTCTCCTCTCTCCGGTGCAGTGCAGTATAATAAAATATTGGTGCTCTCTTCTCTCCGGTGCAGTGCAGTATAATAATATATTGGTGATCTCCTCTCTCCGGTGCAGTGCAGTATAATAATATATTGGTGATCTCCTCTCTTCGGTGCAGTGCAGTATAATAATATATTGGTGCTCTCCTCTCTCAGGTGCAGTGCAGTATAATAATATATTGGTGATCTCCTCTCTCCGGTGCAGTATAATAATGTATTGGTGATCTCCTCTCTCCGGTGCAGTGCAGTATAATAATATATTGGTGATCTCCTCTCTCCGGTGCAGTGCAGTATAATAATATATTGGTGTTCTCCTCTCTCCGGTGCAGTGTGGTATAATAATATATTGGTGCTCTCCACTCTCCGGTGCAGTGCAGTATAATAAAATATTGGCGATCTCCACCCTCCGGTGCAGTGCAGTATAATAATATATTGGTGATCTCCTCTCTCCGGTGCAGTGCAGTATAATAATATATTGGTGATCTCCTCTCTCCGGCGCAGTGCAGTATAATAATATATTGTTGATCTCCACTCTCTGGTGCAGTGCAGTATAATAATATATTGGTGCTCTCCTCTCTCCGGCACAGTGCAGTATAATAATATATTGGTGCTCTCCTCTCTCCGGTGCAGTGCAGTATAATAATATATTGGTGATCTCCACTCTCTGGTGCAGTGCAGTATAATAATATATTGGTGATCTCCTCTCTTCGGTGCAGTGCAGTATAATAATATATTGGTGATCTCCTCTCTCCGGTGCAGTGCAGTATAATAATATATTGGTGATCTCCTCTCTCCAGTGCAGTATAATAATATATTGGTGCTCTCCTCTCTCCGATGCAGTGCAGTATAATAATATATTGGTGCTCTCCACTCTCCGGTGCAGTGCAGTATAATAATATATTGGTGCTCTCCACTCTCCGGTGCAGTGCAGTATAATAATATATTGGTGATCTCCACTCTCCGGTGCAGTGCAGTATAATAATATATTGGTGATCTCCACTCTCCGGTGCAGTGCAGTATAATAATATATTGGTGCTCTCCTCTCTCCGGTGCAGTGCAGTATAATAATATATTGGTGATCTCTTCTCTCCGTTGCAGTGCAGTATAATAATATATTGGTGCTCTCCTCTCCGGTGCAGTGCAGTATAATAATATATTGGTGATCTCCTTTCTCCGGTGCAGTGCAGTATAATAATATATTGGTGATCTCCACTCTCCGGTGCAGTGCAGTATAATAATATATTGGTGGTCTCCTCTGTCCGATGCAGTGCAGTATAATAATATATTGGTGATCTCCTTTCTCCGATGCAGTATAATAATATATTGGTGCTCTGCTCTCTCCGGTGCAATGCAGTATAATAATATATTGGTGATCTCCACTCTCCGGTGCAGTGCAGTATAATAATATATTGGTGCTCTCCTCTTTCCGGTGCAGTGCAGTATAATAAAATATTGGTGCTCTCTTCTCTCCGGTGGAGTGCAGTATAATACTATATTGGTGATCTCCTCTCTCCGGTGCAGTGCAGTATAATAATATATTGGTGATCTCCTCTCTCCGGTGCAGTGCAGTATAATAATATATTGGTGATCTCCTCTCTCCGGTGCAGTATAATAATGTATTGGTGATCTCCTCTCTCCGGTGCAGTGCAGTATAATAATATATTGGTGCTCTCCTCTCTCCGGTGCAGTGCAGTATAATAATATATTGGTGATCTCCACTCTCTGGTGCAGTGCAGTATAATAATATATTGGTGATCTCCTCTCTTCGGTGCAGTGCAGTATAATAATATATTGGTGATCTCCTCTCTCCGGTGCAGTGCAGTATAATAATATATTGGTGATCTCCTCTCTCCAGTGCAGTATAATAATATATTGGTGCTCTCCTCTCTCCGATGCAGTGCAGTATAATAATATATTGGTGCTCTCCACTCTCCGGTGCAGTGCAGTATAATAATATATTGGTGCTCTCCACTCTCCGGTGCAGTGCAGTATAATAATATATTGGTGATCTCCACTCTCCGGTGCAGTGCAGTATAATAATATATTGGTGATCTCCACTCTCCGGTGCAGTGCAGTATAATAATATATTGGTGCTCTCCTCTCTCCGGTGCAGTGCAGTATAATAATATATTGGTGATCTCTTCTCTCCGTTGCAGTGCAGTATAATAATATATTGGTGCTCTCCTCTCCGGTGCAGTGCAGTATAATAATATATTGGTGATCTCCTTTCTCCGGTGCAGTGCAGTATAATAATATATTGGTGATCTCCACTCTCCGGTGCAGTGCAGTATAATAATATATTGGTGGTCTCCTCTGTCCGATGCAGTGCAGTATAATAATATATTGGTGATCTCCTTTCTCCGATGCAGTATAATAATATATTGGTGCTCTGCTCTCTCCGGTGCAATGCAGTATAATAATATATTGGTGATCTCCACTCTCCGGTGCAGTGCAGTATAATAATATATTGGTGCTCTCCTCTCTCCGGTGCAGTGCAGTATAATAAAATATTGGTGCTCTCTTCTCTCCGGTGCAGTGCAGTATAATAATATATTGGTGATCTCCTCTCTCCGGTGCAGTGCAGTATAATAATATATTGGTGATCTCCTCTCTCCGGTGCAGTGCAGTATAATAATATATTGGTGATCTCCTCTCTCCGGTGCAGTATAATAATGTATTGGTGATCTCCTCTCTCCGGTGCAGTGCAGTATAATAATATATTGGTGATCTCCTCTCTCCGGTGCAGTGCAGTATAATAATATATTGGTGATCTCCTCTCTCCGGTGCAGTGCAGTATAATAATATATTGGTGATCTCCTCTCTCCGGTGCAGTATAATAATGTATTGGTGATCTCCTCTCTCCGGTGCAGTGCAGTATAATAATATATTGGTGCTCTCCTCTCTCCGGTGCAGTGCAGTATAATAATATATTGGTGATCTCCACTCTCTGGTGCAGTGCAGTATAATAATATATTGGTGATCTCCTCTCGCCGGTGCAGTGCAGTATAATAATATATTGGTGATCTCCTCTCTTCGGTGCAGTGCAGTATAATAATATATTGGTGATCTCCTCTCTCCGGTGCAGTGCAGTATAATAATATATTGGTGATCTCCTCTCTCCAGTGCAGTATAATAATATATTGGTGCTCTCCTCTCTCCGATGCAGTGCAGTATAATAATATATTGGTGCTCTCCACTCTCCGGTGCAGTGCAGTATAATAATATATTGGTGCTCTCCACTCTCCGGTGCAGTGCAGTATAATAATATATTGGTGATCTCCACTCTCCGGTGCAGTGCAGTATAATAATATATTGGTGATCTCCACTCTCCGGTGCAGTGCAGTATAATAATATATTGGTGCTCTCCTCTCTCCGGTGCAGTGCAGTATAATAATATATTGGTGATCTCTTCTCTCCGTTGCAGTGCAGTATAATAATATATTGGTGCTCTCCTCTCCGGTGCAGTGCAGTATAATAATATATTGGTGATCTCCTTTCTCCGGTGCAGTGCAGTATAATAATATATTGGTGATCTCCACTCTCCGGTGCAGTGCAGTATAATAATATATTGGTGGTCTCCTCTGTCCGATGCAGTGCAGTATAATAATATATTGGTGATCTCCTTTCTCCGATGCAGTATAATAATATATTGGTGCTCTGCTCTCTCCGGTGCAATGCAGTATAATAATATATTGGTGATCTCCACTCTCCGCTGCAGTGCAGTATAATAATATATTGGTGCTCTCCTCTCTCCGGTGCAGTGCAGTATAATAAAATATTGGTGCTCTCTTCTCTCCGGTGCAGTGCAGTATAATAATATATTGGTGATCTCCTCTCTCCGGTGCAGTGCAGTATAATAATATATTGGTGATCTCCTCTCTTCGGTGCAGTGCAGTATAATAATATATTGGTGCTCTCCTCTCTCAGGTGCAGTGCAGTATAATAATATATTGGTGATCTCCTCTCTCCGGTGCAGTATAATAATGTATTGGTGATCTCCTCTCTCCGGTGCAGTGCAGTATAATAATATATTGGTGATCTCCTCTCTCCGGTGCAGTGCAGTATAATAATATATTGGTGTTCTCCTCTCTCCGGTGCAGTGTGGTATAATAATATATTGGTGCTCTCCACTCTCCGGTGCAGTGCAGTATAATAAAATATTGGCGATCTCCACCCTCCGGTGCAGTGCAGTATAATAATATATTGGTGATCTCCTCTCTCCGGTGCAGTGCAGTATAATAATATATTGGTGATCTCCTCTCTCCGGCGCAGTGCAGTATAATAATATATTGTTGATCTCCACTCTCTGGTGCAGTGCAGTATAATAATATATTGGTGCTCTCCTCTCTCCGGCACAGTGCAGTATAATAATATATTGGTGCTCTCCTCTCTCCGGTGCAGTGCAGTATAATAATATATTGGTGATCTCCACTCTCTGGTGCAGTGCAGTATAATAATATATTGGTGATCTCCTCTCTTCGGTGCAGTGCAGTATAATAATATATTGGTGATCTCCTCTCTCCGGTGCAGTGCAGTATAATAATATATTGGTGATCTCCTCTCTCCAGTGCAGTATAATAATATATTGGTGCTCTCCTCTCTCCGATGCAGTGCAGTATAATAATATATTGGTGCTCTCCACTCTCCGGTGCAGTGCAGTATAATAATATATTGGTGCTCTCCACTCTCCGGTGCAGTGCAGTATAATAATATATTGGTGATCTCCACTCTCCGGTGCAGTGCAGTATAATAATATATTGGTGATCTCCACTCTCCGGTGCAGTGCAGTATAATAATATATTGGTGCTCTCCTCTCTCCGGTGCAGTGCAGTATAATAATATATTGGTGATCTCTTCTCTCCGTTGCAGTGCAGTATAATAATATATTGGTGCTCTCCTCTCCGGTGCAGTGCAGTATAATAATATATTGGTGATCTCCTTTCTCCGGTGCAGTGCAGTATAATAATATATTGGTGATCTCCACTCTCCGGTGCAGTGCAGTATAATAATATATTGGTGGTCTCCTCTGTCCGATGCAGTGCAGTATAATAATATATTGGTGATCTCCTTTCTCCGATGCAGTATAATAATATATTGGTGCTCTGCTCTCTCCGGTGCAATGCAGTATAATAATATATTGGTGATCTCCACTCTCCGGTGCAGTGCAGTATAATAATATATTGGTGCTCTCCTCTTTCCGGTGCAGTGCAGTATAATAAAATATTGGTGCTCTCTTCTCTCCGGTGGAGTGCAGTATAATACTATATTGGTGATCTCCTCTCTCCGGTGCAGTGCAGTATAATAATATATTGGTGATCTCCTCTCTCCGGTGCAGTGCAGTATAATAATATATTGGTGATCTCCTCTCTCCGGTGCAGTATAATAATGTATTGGTGATCTCCTCTCTCCGGTGCAGTGCAGTATAATAATATATTGGTGCTCTCCTCTCTCCGGTGCAGTGCAGTATAATAATATATTGGTGATCTCCACTCTCTGGTGCAGTGCAGTATAATAATATATTGGTGATCTCCTCTCTTCGGTGCAGTGCAGTATAATAATATATTGGTGATCTCCTCTCTCCGGTGCAGTGCAGTATAATAATATATTGGTGATCTCCTCTCTCCAGTGCAGTATAATAATATATTGGTGCTCTCCTCTCTCCGATGCAGTGCAGTATAATAATATATTGGTGCTCTCCACTCTCCGGTGCAGTGCAGTATAATAATATATTGGTGCTCTCCACTCTCCGGTGCAGTGCAGTATAATAATATATTGGTGATCTCCACTCTCCGGTGCAGTGCAGTATAATAATATATTGGTGATCTCCACTCTCCGGTGCAGTGCAGTATAATAATATATTGGTGCTCTCCTCTCTCCGGTGCAGTGCAGTATAATAATATATTGGTGATCTCTTCTCTCCGTTGCAGTGCAGTATAATAATATATTGGTGCTCTCCTCTCCGGTGCAGTGCAGTATAATAATATATTGGTGATCTCCTTTCTCCGGTGCAGTGCAGTATAATAATATATTGGTGATCTCCACTCTCCGGTGCAGTGCAGTATAATAATATATTGGTGGTCTCCTCTGTCCGATGCAGTGCAGTATAATAATATATTGGTGATCTCCTTTCTCCGATGCAGTATAATAATATATTGGTGCTCTGCTCTCTCCGGTGCAATGCAGTATAATAATATATTGGTGATCTCCACTCTCCGGTGCAGTGCAGTATAATAATATATTGGTGCTCTCCTCTCTCCGGTGCAGTGCAGTATAATAAAATATTGGTGCTCTCTTCTCTCCGGTGCAGTGCAGTATAATAATATATTGGTGATCTCCTCTCTCCGGTGCAGTGCAGTATAATAATATATTGGTGATCTCCTCTCTCCGGTGCAGTGCAGTATAATAATATATTGGTGATCTCCTCTCTCCGGTGCAGTATAATAATGTATTGGTGATCTCCTCTCTCCGGTGCAGTGCAGTATAATAATATATTGGTGATCTCCTCTCTCCGGTGCAGTGCAGTATAATAATATATTGGTGATCTCCTGTCACGCTGTCTCTGTATACTGGAGGTAGGGGGCCTAAGCTGACCCTAAGCTGGGGCCCTGACTAATCCCTCAACCTGGAGGTACTGTTAAAGGTACAGAGGTCCAGGCCGCCAGCGTAACCCCTACCTCCTGAAGATCCCTGCACCTCAGTAATCTAGTCCTGAGAAGGACCCCGATCACAACCAAAGGGAACAAGAAATAATATGCCCAAACACAGTATTTAGACGAACGAGACAGTACAAGGGAAAAACCAAAACCACCTTGCATACAAACAACTACTCAACTACAACAGAGGGAACACCAACGGGAAAGGAGATAAATGATAAAGCGAGGAAAGGGAAAAAACACTTCCAAATACACTTATCTCAGCAACTCCAAACACCACGATCCGCTCTGTCAGTCTGAATGAAATGCTTTCACCGACACCTCCCAGACAGACCAGCAGGTATATGAAGGAGTCTCACTACAGAAGTATTGATTGCAGCTGGGCGAGGCTGGACCTCATCTAGCCCAGAGAGAGAGAGAGAATTAACTCCCTCACTGCCGAGAAACACAAAGCACCAACAAGTCAGCTGTGAGAAGTCAGGCTGTGTACTCGTGACGATCTTCGTGGCAACACACCCGTGACAGTACCCCCCCTTCTACGAGGGGCCTCCGGACCCTCAGGGCCAGGTTTATCCGGGTGAGTCGTGTGGAAGGCCCGAACTAATCGGTCTGCGTTAATATCCGACGCAGGAACCCACATCCTCTCCTCAGGACCATACCCCTTCCAATGAACCAAGTACTGAAGGGACCGGCGATTAAAGCGTGAATCAATGACCCTCGATACCTGGAACTCCAAGTTACCATTGACAACCACTGGAGGGGGAGGTAAAAGTGACGGTACCACCGGCGCCACATACCTCTTAAGCAATGATCTGTGAAACACGTTGTGAATTTTAAACGTAGGGGGGAGGTCAAGACGGAATGCCACCGGATTAATAATAGAACTGATTCTGTACGGCCCGATGAACCTGGGACCCAGTTTCCAGGAGGGAACCTTAAGTTTTATATTCCTGGTAGACAACCATACCCGATCGTTCACACTTAGGTCCGGACCAGACACTCTCCTCCTATCAGCCATACGTTTGTATCGGTTCCCCATAGTATTCAGATTCTTCAGCACCCCTCTCCATACTGAAGCGAGTGATGAGGAAAATCGTTCCTCCTCAGGAACCCCCGAAGAGCCCCCCCCACTGAAAGTACAAAACTGGGGGTGAAAACCATATGCCCCAAAAAACGGGGACTTACCAGTGGACTCGCTCCGCCTATTATTAAGAGCAAACTCTGCCAGAGGTAAGAAAGAAGCCCAGTCCTCCTGGTTCTCTGACACAAAACACCGGAGATATGTCTCCAAGCTCTGGTTCATACGTTCCGTCTGACCATTGGTCTGAGGGTGAAAAGCCGATGAGAATGACAAATGCATCCCCCGCCGTGCACAAAACGCCTTCCAGAACTTGGACACAAACTGAGACCCCCGATCAGACACCACCTCGGAGGGTACCCCGTGAAGCCTCACAATCTCCCCAATGAACACCTGCGCAAGAGTTTTAGCATTAGGGAGAGCCGGAAGAGCGATAAAATGTGCCATCTTGCTGAACCTGTCCACTACAACGAGTATGACCGTTTTACCCGAAGACGGAGGGAGGTCCGTAATAAAGTCCATAGACAGATGAGTCCAAGGACGCTCCGGGATCTTCAAAGGTAAGAGGGCCCCAGACGGACGGGTATGTGAGGTCTTAGAGCGCGCACAAACCCCACAGGACGCGACAAAAGTTACCACCTCCTTATGTAAATTAGGCCACCAAAACCGACGCGAGAGGAGATCCACAGTTGCTTTACTCCCCGGGTGTCCTGCAAAAACTGAGTTATGGTGTGCCTCGATCACCTTTTGTCGCAACTGATCTGGAACAAACAATCTCCCTGGAGGTCCAACAGGGGCGTCCCCCTGAGCCTCCAATACCTCCTCCTCCAGCTCAGAGCATACTGCCGAAACCACCACCCCCTCCTGAAGGATAGGAATCGGGTCGTCCGTATTCCCGGCCCCCGGGAAACTACGAGATAAGGCATCCGCCTTTACATTTTTTGACCCAGGACGATATGTAACGACAAAATTAAACCTGGTAAAAAACAATGACCACCTAGCTTGTCTGGGATTCAGACGTTTCGCGGACTCCAGATATAGCAGGTTCTTGTGATCGGTGATAACGGTGACCGGATGAACTGCCCCCTCCAGAAAATGGCGCCACTCCTCAAAAGCTAACTTAATGGCCAAGAGTTCCCTATTGCCGACATCGTAATTCCTCTCAGCGGACGACAATTTTTTAGAGAAAAAGGCGCACGGATGCCACTTACCAGGGGACGAACCTTGTGACAATACTGCTCCCACCCCTACCTCGGAAGCGTCTACCTCTACAATGAATGGCTGAGACGCATCAGGTTGAATGAGTATGGGCGCCGAGGCAAAGCATTTTTTCAAAGAGGAGAATGCTTGACAAGCCTTGTCAGACCACCTAGAAAAATCCGTCCCCTTTTTAGTCATGTCAGTGAGAGGTTTAACCATGGACGAGAAATTACGAATGAACTTTCGGTAATAATTAGCAAACCCCAGGAAACGTTGTAGTGCCTTAAGATTCTCTGGCCGATCCCACTCAAGAACTGCCCGCACTTTCCCAGGGTCCATACGAAAACCGGACGCTGAAACCAGGAAGCCTAAAAACTGGAGTTCCTGTACGGCGAACACACACTTTTCCCACTTGGCATACAGTTTATTATCCCGCAAGATCTGTAACACCTGCCTAACGTGCTCCTGATGAGACACCAGATCCGGCGAGTAAATTAGGATATCATCCAGATATATGACAACAAACTGTCCCACCAAGCTGCGAAAAATGTCATTAACAAAGTGTTGGAACACCGCCGGGGCATTAGTCAGACCGAATGGCATGACAAGGTTCTCATAATGCCCCTCCGGAGTGTTAAACGCCGTCTTCCACTCATCCCCCTCCTTCATCCTAATCAGATTGTACGCCCCCCTGAGATACAACTTAGAAAACCATTTGGCGCCCACGATCTGATTAAAGAGATCGGGAATAAGTGGGAGCGGATACGGATCTCGGACCGTAATCCGATTAAGTTCACGGAAATCCAGGCAAGGGCGTAGGCCTCCATCTTTCTTCTTAACAAAGAAGAACCCCGCAGCCACCGGTGAAGATGAAGGTCTAATATGCCCCTTAGCCAGACTTTCTGAGATATAATCCTTCATGGCCTGCCTCTCAGGACCAGAAAGGTTATACAACCTAGCTTTAGGTAACTTGGCCTCTGGGAGCAGTTTTACAGAACAGTCATACACGCGATGAGGAGGTAGTTCCTGACACCCTTTCTCCGAGAATACATCCTCAAAGTCCGCCAGAAATGGAGGTAAGACCCAAGGAGTAACCGCACCAATGACCGTGTTCATGCAGTTTTTATTACAGAATTTACTCCATTGGCTTATCTCCCTGGTTTGCCAATTAATAACCGGGTTATGCTTAGCTAACCAAGGAAGGCCCAACACAATAGGAGTGGGAAGACCCTCCAACACGTAGCAAGACAACAGTTCTTTATGTATTGCCCCCACTTGAAGTTTTACGTCATGCACAGCTTGCAAAAAACTTCCCTGACCGAGAGGCCTGGCATCGATCGAGAATATGGGGATGGGTTTAGCCAACTCACTCAACCGCATACCTTGAACCCGGGCAAACCGAGCATCAACCAGATTAGCCCCGGCCCCACTATCCAGAAGAACAGATATCCTCTCAGTTCTCGTACCCACCACCACCTCCGCCGGTACGAGAAACTGAGACGAACCTAGGGACGAAATACCTACTCCCAGATTGCCGTCCACCACACAACCTGGGATCAACAGTTTTCCGACGACTCTTCACTCTGCAAGGGACGGGATGGACACCCCCCAATAAAATGTCCCTTTCTCCCGCAGAAGAAACACCTTCCTGCCTTATGGCGCACCACCGGTCCCCTCCCCCGAAATGATGTCCCTCCTAATTGCATAGGCTCCTCTGGACTGACCAGGGGAACCACCATATGAGGGGACCTTGTAGGAGGTGGAGTCATCACAGGGGGTATAGTTATCCCGCACCTCTCCCGAAGCCGTCTGTCCACGCGAATAGCGAGGGCCATAGCGGCTTCCAGAGACACGGGAGAGTCATACTGTGCCAACACATCCTGTAATTTGTCGGATAAACCATGACAAAACTGGCTCCTAAGAGCCGGGTCATTCCACTGGGTGTCCGTGGCCCACCTACGGAACTCCGAACAGAATTCCTCCGCCGGACGATCTCCCTGCTGGATCCTACGTAACTTAGACTCAGCAAGGGAGATCCGATCTGGGTCATCATATACGAGTCCCAGGGCAGCGAAAAACCTATCCACTGTCTGGAGAGCCGGGGAACCCGGGGGAAGAGAGAACGCCCAAGATTGTGGGTCCCCTTGTAGGAGCGAGATGACAATTCCCACCCTTTGTTCTTCACTCCCCGATGACCGAGGCCGCAGCCGAAAGTACAATTTACATGCCTCCCGGAAAACAAAAAACTTGTCCCGCCCCCCAGTGAACCTATCAGGGAGAGCTACTTTAGGTTCTGGTCCGGCTTGCTCCTGAGGATGCCAAACCTTGGACCTAACGTCCGCCAGCTCCATGGACAAACTCTGCAATTGCCGAGCTAGACCGGCTACTGGATCCATAGTAGCTGGAGAAAAACTAAGTGGGTCGGTGAAAATGTCACGCTGTCTCTGTATACTGGAGGTAGGGGGCCTAAGCTGACCCTAAGCTGGGGCCCTGACTAATCCCTCAACCTGGAGGTACTGTTAAAGGTACAGAGGTCCAGGCCGCCAGCGTAACCCCTACCTCCTGAAGATCCCTGCACCTCAGTAATCTAGTCCTGAGAAGGACCCCGATCACAACCAAAGGGAACAAGAAATAATATGCCCAAACACAGTATTTAGACGAACGAGACAGTACAAGGGAAAAACCAAAACCACCTTGCATACAAACAACTTCTCAACTACAACAGAGGGAAAACCAACGGGAAAGGAGATAAATGATAAAGCGAGGAAAGGGAAAAAACACTTCCAAGTACACTTATCTCAGCAACTCCAAACACCACGATCCGCTCTGTCAGTCTGAATGAAATGCTTTCACCGACACCTCCCAGACAGACCAGCAGGTATATGAAGGAGTCTCACTACAGAAGTATTGATTGCAGCTGGGCGAGGCTGGACCTCATCTAGCCCAGAGAGAGAGAGAGAATTAACTCCCTCACTGCCGAGAAACACAAAGCACCAACAAGTCAGCTGCGAGAAGTCAGGCTGTGTACTCGTGACGATCTTCGTGGCAACACACCCGTGACATCTCCACTCTCCAGTGCAGTGTAGTATAATAATATATTGGTGATCTCCTTTCTCCGGTGCAGTGCAGTATAATAATATATTGGTGATCTCCACTCTCTGGTGCAGTGCAGTATAATAATATATTGGTGATCTCCTCTCTCCGGTGCAGTATAATAATATATTGGTGATCTCCTTTCTCCGGTGCAGTATAATAATATATTGGTGCTCTGTTCTCTCCGGTGCAGTGCAGTATAATAATATATTGGTGATCTCTTCTCTCCGGTGCAGTGCAGTATAATAATATATTGGTGATCTCCTCTCTCCGGTGCAGTGCAGTATAATAATATATTGGTGATCTCCTCTCTTTGGTGCAGTGCAGTATAATAATATATTGGTGCTCTCCTCTCTCCGGTGCAGTGCAGTATAATAATATATTGGTGCTCTCCTCTCTCCGGTGCAGTGCAGTATAATAATATATTGGTGATCTCCACTCTCCGGTGCAGTGCAGTATAATAATATATTGGTGATCTCCTCTATCCAATGCAGTGTAGTATAATAATGTATTGGGGCTCTCCTCTCTCCGGTGCAGTGCAGTATAATAATATATTGGTGATCTCCTCTCTCTGGTGCAGTGCAGTATAATAATATATTGGTGCTCTCCTCTCTCCGGTGCAGTGTGGTATAATAATATATTGGTGATCTCCTCTATCCAGTGCAGTGCAGTATAATAATATATTGGTGCTCTCCTCTCTCCGGTGCAGTGCAGTATAATAATATATTGGTGATCTCCTCTATCCAGTGCAGTGCAGTATAATAATATATTGGTGCTCTCCTCTCTCCAGTGCAGTGCAGTATAATAATATATTGGTGATTTCCACTCTCTGGTGCAGTGCAGTATAATAATATATTGGTGATCTCCTCTCTCCGGTGCAGTGCAGTATAATAATATATTGGTGATCTCCACTCTCTGGTGCAGTATAATAATATATTGGTGCTATCCTCTCTACGGTGCAGTGCAGTATAATAATATATTGGTGATCTCCTCTCTTCGGTGCAGTGCAGTATAATAATATATTGGTGATCTCCTCTCTCCGGTGCAGTGCAGTATAATAATATATTGGTGATCTCCACTCTCTGGTGCAGTGCAGTATAATAATATATTGGTGATCTCCTCTCTTCGGTGCAGTGCAGTATAATAATATATTGGTGATCTCCTCTCTCCAGTGCAGTGCACTATAATAATATATTGGTGATCTCCTCTCTCCGGTGCAGTGCAGTATAATAATATATTGGTGATCTCCTCTCTCCAGTGCAGTATAATAATATATTGGTGCTCTCCTCTCTCCGGTGCAGTGCAGTATAATAATATATTGGTGATCTCCTCTCTCCGGTGCAGCGCAGTATAATAATATATTGGTGATCTCCTCTCTCCGGTGCAGTATAATAATGTATTGGTGATCTCCTCTCTCCGGTGCAGTGCAGTATAATAATATATTGGTGATCTCCTCTCTCCGGTGCAGTATAATAATATATTGGTGATCTCGTCTCTTCCGTGCAGTGTGGTATAATAATATATTGGTGATCTCCTCTCTCCAGTGCAGTATAATAATATATTGGTGCTCTCCTCTCTCCGGTGCAGTGCAGTATAATAATATATTGGTGCTCTCCACTCTCCGGTGCAGTGCAGTATAATAATATATTGGTGATCTCCACTTTCCGGTCCAGTGCAGTATAATAATATATTGGTGATCTCCTCTCTCCGGTGCAGTGCAGTATAATAATATATTGGTGATCTCCACTCTCCGGTGCAGTGCAGTATAATAATATATTGGTGATCTCCTTTCTCCGGTGCAGTGCAGTATAATAATATATTGGTGATCTCCACTCTCCGGTGCAGTGCAGTATAACAATATATTGGTGGTCTCCTCTGTCCGATTCAGTGCAGTATAATAATATATTGCTGATCTCCTCTCTCCAGTGCAGTGCAGTATAATAATATATTGGTGCTCTCCACTCTCCGATGCAGTGCAGTATTATAATATATTGGTGATCTCCACTCTCCGGTGCAGTGCAGTATAATAATATATTGGTGATCTCCTCTCTCCGGTGCAGTGCAGTATAATAATATATTGGTGATCTCCTCTCTCCGGTGCAGTGCAGTATAATAATATATTGGTGATCTCCACTCTCCGGTGCAGTGCAGTATAATAATATATTGGTGATCTCCTTTCTCCGGTGCAGTGCAGTATAATAATATATTGGTGATCTCCACTCTCCGGTGCAGTGCAGTATAATAATATATTGGTGGTCTCCTCTGTCCGATTCAGTGCAGTATAATAATATATTGGTGATCTCCTTTCTCCGGTGCAGTATAATAATATATTGGTGCTCTCCTCTCTCCGGTGCACTGCAGTATAATAATATATTGGTGATCTCCACTCTCCGGTGCAGTGCAGTATAATAATATATTGGTGCTCTCCTCTCTCCGGTGCAGTGCAGTATAATAATATATTGGTGCTCTCCTCTCTCCGGTGCAGTATAATAATATATTGATGATCTCCTCTCTCCGGTGCAGTGCAGTATAATAATATATTGGTGATCTCCACTCTCCGGTGCAGTGCAGTATTTTAATATATTGGTGATCTTCTCTCTCCGGTGCAGTGCAGTATAATAATATATTGGTGATCTCCTCTCTCCGGTGCAGTATAATAATATATTGATGATCTCCTCTCTCCGGTGCAGTGCAGTATAATAATATATTGGTGATCTTCTCTCTCCGGTGCAGTGCAGTATAATAATATATTGGTGATCTCCTCTCTCCGGTGCAGTGTGGTATAATAATATATTGGTGATCTCCTCTATCCAGTGCAGTGCAGTGCAGTATAATAATATATTGGTGCTCTCCTCTCTCCGGTGCAGTGCAATATAATAATATATTGGTGCTCTCCACTCTCCGGTGCAGTGCAGTATAATAATATATTGGTGCTCTCCTCTCTCTGGTGCAGTGCAGTATAATAATATATTGGTGCTCTCCACTTTCCGTTACAGTGCAGTATAATAATATATTGGTGCTCTCCTCTCTCTGGTGCAGTGCAGTATAATAATATATTGGTGATCTCCTCTCTTCGGTGCAGTGCAGTATAATAATATATTGGTAATCTCCTCTCTCCGGTGCAGTGCAGTATAATAATATATTGGTGCTCTCCTCTCTTCGGTGCAGTGCAGTATAATAATATATTGGTGCTCTCCACTCTCCGGTGCAGTGCAGTATAATAATATATTGGTGATCTCCACTCTCCGGTGCAGTGCAGTATAATAATATATTGGTGATCTCCTCTATCCTGTGCAGTGCAGTATAGTAATATATTGGTGCTCTCCTCTCTTCAGTGCAGTGCAGTATAATAATATATTGGTGCTCTCCACTCTCCGGTGCAGTGCAGTATAATAATATATTGGTGCTCTCCTCTCTCCGGTGCAGTGCAGTATAATAATATATTGGTGATCTCCTCTCTTCGGTGCAGTGCAGTATAATAATATATTGGTGCTCTCCTCTCTCCGGTGCAGTATAATAATATATTGGTGCTCTCCACTCTCCGGTGCAGTGCAGTATAATAATATATTGGTGATCTCCTCTCTCCAGTGCAGTATAATAATATATTGGTGCTCTCCTCTCTCCGGTGCAGTGCAGTATAATAATATATTGGTGCTCTCCACTCTCCAGTGCAGTGCAGTATAATAATATATTGGTGATCTCCTCTCTCCGGTGCAGTGCAGTATAATAATATATTGGTGCTCTCCTCTCTCCGGTGCAGTGCAGTATAATAATATATTGGTGCTCTCCACTCTCCGATGCAGTGCAGTATAATAATATATTGGTGATCTACACTCTCCGGTGCAGTGCAGTATAGTAATATATTGGTGATCTCCTCTATCCAGTGCAGTGCAGTATAATAATATATTGGTGCTCTCCTCTCTCCGGTGCAGTGCAGTATAATAATATATTGGTGATCTCCTCTCTCCGGGTGCAGTGCAGTATAATAATATATTGGTGCTCTCCTCTCTCCAGTGCAGTGTGGTATAATAATATATTGGTGATCTCCTCTATCCAGTGCAGTGCAGTATAATAATATATTGGTGCTCTCCTCTCTCCGGTGCAGTGCAGTATAATAATATATTGGTGCTCTCCACTCTCCGGTGCAGTGCAGTATAATAATATATTAGTGCTCTCCTCTCTCTGGTGCAGTGCAGTATAATAATATATTGGTGCTCTCCTGTCTCCAATGCAGTATAATAATATATTGGTGCTCTCCTCTCTCCGGTGCAGTGCAGTATAATAATATATTGGTGATCTCCTCTATCCAGTGCAGTGCAGTACAATAATATATTGGTGCTCTCCTCTCTCCGGTGCAGTGCAGTATAGTAATATATTGGTGATCTCCACTCTCCGGTGCAGTGCAGTATAATAATATATTAGTGCTCTCCTCTCTCTGGTGCAGTGCAGTATAATAATATATTGGTGCTCTCCTCTCTCCGGTGCAGTGCAGTATAATAATATATTGGTGCTCTCCACTCTCCGGTGCAGTGCAGTATAATAATATATTGGTGATCTCCACTTTCCAGTCCAGTGCAGTATAATAATATATTGGTGATCTCCTCTCTCCGGTGCAGTGCAGTATAATAATATATTGGTGATCTCCTCTCTCCGGTGCAGTGCAGTATAATAATATATTGGTGATCTCCACTCTCCGGTGCAGTGCAGTATAATAATATATTGGTGATCTCCTTTCTCCGGTGCAGTGCAGTATAATAATATATTGGTGATCTCCACTCTCCGGTGCAGTGCAGTATAACAATATATTGGTGGTCTCCTCTGTCCGATTCAGTGCAGTATAATAATATATTGCTGATCTCCTCTCTCCGATGCAGTATAATAATATATTGGTGCTCTCCTCTCTCCGGTGCAGTGCAGTATAATAATATATTGGTGCTCTCCACTCTCCGATGCAGTGCAGTATAATAATATATTGGTGATCTCCTCTCTCCGGTGCCGTGCAGTATAATAATATATTGGTGATCTCCTCTCTCCGGTGCAGTGCAGTATAATAATATATTGGTGATCTCCTCTCTCCGGTGCAGTTCAGTATAATAATATATTGGTGATCTCCTCTCTCCAGTGCAGTGCAGTATAATAATATATTGGTGATCTCCACTCTCCGGTGCAGTGCAGTATAATAATATATTGGTGATCTCCTCTCTCCGGTGCAGTTCAGTATAATAATATATTGGTGATCTCCTCTCTCCGGTGCCGTGCAGTATAATAATATATTGGTGATCTCCTCTCTCCGGTGCAGTGCAGTATAATAATATATTGGTGATCTCCTCTCTCCGGTGCAGTTCAGTATAATAATATATTGGTGATCTCCTCTCTCCGGTGCAGTGCAGTATAATAATATATTGGTGATCTCCACTCTCCGGTGCAGTGCAGTATAATAATATATTGGTGATCTCCTTTCTCCAGTGCAGTGCAGTATAATAATATATTGGTGATCTCCACTCTCCGGTGCAGTGCAGTATAATAATATATTGGTGCTCTCCTCTCTCCGGTGCAGTGCAGTATAATAATATATTGGTGCTCTCCTCTCTCCGGTGCAGTATAATAATATATTGATTATCTCCTCTCTCCAGTGCAGTGCAGTATAATAATATATTGGTGATCTCCACTCTCCGGTGCAGTGCAGTATAATAATATATTGGTGATCTTCTCTCTCCGGTGCAGTGCAGTATAATAATATATTGGTGATCTCCTCTCTCCGGTGCAGTATAATAATATATTGATGATCTCCTCTCTCCGGTGCAGTGCAGTATAATAATATATTGGTGCTCTTCTCTCTCCGGTGCAGTGCAGTATAATAATATATTGGTGATCTCCTCTCTCCGGTGCAGTGTGGTATAATAATATATTGGTGATCTCCTCTATCCAGTGCAGTGCAGTGCAGTATAATAATATATTGGTGCTCTCCTCTCTCCGGTGCAGTGCAATATAATAATATATTGGTGATCTCCTCTATCCAGTGCAGTGCAGTATAATAATATATTGGTGCTCTCCTCTCTCCGGTGCAGTGCAGTATAATAATATATTTGTGATCTCCTCTCTCCGGGTGCAGTGCAGTATAATAATATATTGGTGCTCTCCTCTCTCCAGTGCAGTGTGGTATAATAATATATTGGTGATCTCCTCTATCCAGTGCAGTGCAGTATAATAATATATTGGTGCTCTCCTCTCTCCGGTGCAGTGCAGTATAATAATATATTGGTGATCTCCTCTATCCAGTGCAGTGCAGTATAATAATATATTGGTGCTCTCCTCTCTCCGGTGCAGTGCAGTATAATAATATATTGGTGATCTCCACTCTCCGGTGCAGTGCAGTATAATAATATATTAGTGCTCTCCTCTCTCTGGTGCAGTGCAGTATAATAATATATTGGTGCTCTCCTCTCTCCGGTGCAGTGCAGTATAATAATATATTGGTGCTCTCCACTCTCCGGTGCAGTGCAGTATAATAATATATTGGTGATCTCCACTTTCCGGTCCAGTGCAGTATAATAATATATTGGTGATCTCCTCTCTCCGGTGCAGTGCAGTATAATAATATATTGGTGATCTCCTCTCACCGGTGCAGTGCAGTATAATAATATATTGGTGATCTCCACTCTCCGGTGCAGTGCAGTATAATAATATATTGGTGATCTCCTTTCTCCGGTGCAGTGCAGTATAATAATATATTGGTGATCTCCACTCTCCGGTGCAGTGCAGTATAACAATATATTGGTGGTCTCCTCTGTCCGATTCAGTGCAGTATAATAATATATTGCTGATCTCCTCTCTCCGATGCAGTATAATAATATATTGGTTCTCTCCTCTCTCCGGTGCAGTGCAGTATAATAATATATTGGTGCTCTCCACTCTCCGATGCAGTGCAGTATAATAATATATTGGTGATCTCCACTCTCCGGTGCAGTGCAGTATAATAATATATTGGTGATCTCCTCTCTCCGGTGCAGTGCAGTATAATAATATATTGGTGATCTCCTCTCTCCGGTGCAGTGCAGTATAATAATATATTGGTGATCTCCACTCTCCGTTGCAGTGCAGTATAATAATATATTGGTGATCTCCTTTCTCCAGTGCAGTGCAGTATAATAATATATTGGTGATCTCCACTCTCCGGTGCAGTGCAGTATAATAATATATTGGTGGTCTCCTCTGTCCGATTCAGTGCAGTATAATAATATATTGGTGATCTCCTTTCTCCGGTGCAGTATAATAATATATTGGTGCTCTCCTCTCTCCGGTGCACTGCAGTATAATAATATATTGTTGATCTCTTCTCTCCGGTGCAGTGCAGTATAATAATATATTGGTGATCTCCTCTCTTTGGTGCAGTGCAGTATATTAATATATTGGTGATCTCCTCTCTCCGGTGCAGTGCAGTATAATAATATATTGGTGATCTCCTCTCTCCGGTGCAGTGCAGTATAATAATATATTGGTGCTCTCCACTCTCCGGTGCAGTGCAGTATAATAATATATTGGTGCTCTCCACTCTCCGGTGCAGTGCAGTATAATAATATATTGGTGATCTCCTCTCTCCGGTGCAGTGCAGTATAATAATATATTGGTGCTCTCCTCTCTCCGGTGCAGTGCAGTATAATAATATATTGGTGATCTCCTTTCTCCGGTGCAGTGCAGTATAATAATATATTGGTGATTTCCTTTCTCCGGTGCAGTGCAGTATAATAATATATTGGTGATGTCCTCTCTCCGGTGCAGTGCAGTATAATAATATATTGGTGCTCTCCTCTCTCCGGTGCAGTGCAGTATAATAATATATTGGTGATTTCCTCTCTCCGGTGCAGTGCAGTATAATAATATATTGGTGATCTCCTCTCTCCGATGCAGTGAAGTATAATAATGTATTGGTGATCTCCTCTCACCGGTGCAGTGCAGTATAATAATATATTGGTGATCTCCTCTCTCCGGTGCAGTGCAGTATAATAATATATTGGTGATCTGCTCTCTCCGGTGCAGTGCAGTATAATAATATATTGGTGATCTCCTCTCTCCAGTGCAGTATAATAATATATTGGTGCTCTCTTCTCTCCGGTGCAGTGCAGCATAATAATATATTGGTGATCTCCTCTCTCCGGTGCAGTGCAGTATAATAATATATTGGTGCTCTCCTCTCTCCGGTGCAGTGCAGTATAATAATATATTGGTGCTCTCCTCTCTCCGGTGCAGTATAATAATATATTGATGATCTCCTCTCTCCGGTGCAGTGCAGTATAATAATATATTGGTGATCTCCACTCTCCGGTGCAGTGCAGTATAATAATATATTGGTGATCTTCTCTCTCCGGTGCAGTGCAGTATAATAATATATTGGTGATCTCCTCTCTCCGGTGCAGTTTAATAATATATTGATGATCTCCTCTCTCCGGTGCAGTGCAGTATAATAATATATTGGTGCTCTTCTCTCTCCGGTGCAGTGCAGTATAATAATATATTGGTGATCTCCTCTCTCCGGTGCAGTGTGGTATAATAATATATTGGTGATCTCCTCTATCCAGTGCAGTGCAGTGCAGTATAATAATATATTTTTGCTCTCCTCTCTCCGGTGCAGTGCAATATAATAATATATTGGTGCTCTCCATTCTCCGGTGCAGTGCAGTATAATAATATATTGGTGCTCTCCTCTCTCTGGTGCAGTGCAGTATAATAATATATTGGTGATCTCCTCTCTCCGGTGCAGTGTGGTATAATAATATATTGGTGCTCTCCACTCTCCGGTGCAGTGCAGTATAATAATATATTGGTGATCTCCACTCTCCGGTGCAGTGCAGTATAATAATATATTGGTGATCTCCTCTATCCAGTGCAGTCCGGTATAGTAATATATTGGTGCTCTCCTCTCTTCGGTGCAGTGCAGTATAATAATATATTGGTGCTCTCCACTCTCCGGTGCAGTGCAGTATAATAATATATTGGTGCTCTCCTCTCTCCGGTGCAGTACAGTATAATAATATATTGGTGATCTCCTCTCTTCGGTGCAGTGCAGTATAATAATATATTGGTGCTCTCCTCTCTCCGGTGCAGTGCAGTATAATAATATATTGGTGCTCTCCACTCTCCGGTGCAGTGCAGTATAATAATATATTGGTGATCTCCTCTCTCCAGTGCAGTATAATAATATATTGGTGCTCTCCTCTCTCCGGTGCAGTGCAGTATAATAATATATTGGTGCTCTCCACTCTCCGATGCAGTGCAGTATAATAATATATTGGTGATCTCATCTCTCCGGTGCAGTGCAGTATAATAATATATTGGTGATCTCCTCTCTCCGTTGCAGTGCAGTATAATAATATATTGGTGCTCTCCTCTCTCCGGTGCAGTGCAGTATAATAATATATTGGTGCTCTCCACTCTCCGGTGCAGTGCAGTATAACAATATATTGGTGATCTCCACTCTCCGGTGCAGTGCAGTATAGTAATATATTGGTGATCTCCTCTATCCAGTGCAGTGCATTATAATAATATATTGGTGCTCTCCTCTCTCCGGTGCAGTGCAGTATAATAATATATTGGTGATCTCCTCTCTCCGGTGCAGTGCAGTATAATAATATATTGGTGCTCTCCTCTCTCCAGTGCAGTGTGGTATAATAATATATCGGTGATCTCCTCTATCCAGTGCAGTGCAGTATAATAATATATTGGTGCTCTCCTCTCTCCGGTGCAGTGCAGTATAATAATATATTGGTGATCTCCACTCTCCGGTGCAGTGCAGTATAATAATATATTAGTGCTCTCCTCTCTCTGGTGCAGTGTAGTATAATAATATATTGGTGCTCTCCTCTCTCCGGTGCAGTGCAGTATAATAATATATTGGTGATCTCCTTTCTCCGGTGCAGTATAATAATATATTGGTGCTCTCCTCTCTTCGGTGCAGTGCAGTATAATAATATATTGGTGATCTCCTCTCTCCGGTGCAGTGCAGTATAATAATATATTGGTGATCTCCTCTCTCCAGTGCAGTATAATAATATATTGGTGCTCGCCTCTCTCCGGTGCAGTGCAGTATAATAATATATTGGTGATCTCCTCTCTCCGGTGGAGTGTGGTATAATAATATATTGGTGATCTCCTCTATCCAGTGCAGTGCAGTATAATAATATATTGGTGCTCTCCTCTCTCCGGTGCAGTGCAGTATAATAATATATTGGTGTTCTCTACTCTCCGGTGCAGTGCAGTATAATAATATGTTGGTGCTCTCCTCTCTCTGGTGCAGTGCAGTATAATAATATATTGGTGCTCTCCTCTCTCCAGTGCAGTATAATAATATATTGGTGCTCTCCTCTCTCCGGTGCAGTGCAGTATAATAATATATTGGTGATCTCCTCTATCCAGTGCAGTGCAGTATAATAGTATATTGGTGCTCTCCTCTCTCCGGTGCAGTGCAGTTTAATAATATATTGGTCATCTCCACTCTCCGGTGCAGTGCAGTATAATAATATATTAGTGCTCTCCTCTCTCTGGTGCAGTGCAGTATAATAATATATTGGTGCTCTCCTCTCTCCGGTGCAGTGCAGTATAATAATATATTGGTGATCTCCTTTCTCCGGTGCAGTATAATAATATATTGGTGCTCTCCTCTCTTCGGTGCAGTGCAGTATAATAATATATTGGTGATCTCCTCTCTCCGGTGCAGTGCAGTATAATAATATATTGGTGATCTCCTCTCTCCAGTGCAGTATAATAATATATTGGTGCTCGCCTCTCTCCGGTGCAGTGCAGTATAATAATATATTGGTGATCTCCTCTCTCCGGTGCAGTGTGGTATAATAATATATTGGTGATCTCCTCTATCCAGTGCAGTGCAGTATAATAATATATTGGTGCTCTCCTCTCTCCGGTGCAGTGCAGTATAATAATATATTGGTGTTCTCTACTCTCCGGTGCAGTGCAGTATAATAATATGTTGGTGCTCTCCTCTCTCTGGTGCAGTGCAGTATAATAATATATTGGTGCTCTCCTCTCTCCAGTGCAGTATAATAATATATTGGTGCTCTCCTCTCTCCGGTGCAGTGCAGTATAATAATATATTGGTGATCTCCTCTATCCAGTGCAGTGCAGTATAATAATATATTGGTGCTCTCCTCTCTCCGGTGCAGTGCAGTTTAATAATATATTGGTCATCTCCACTCTCCGGTGCAGTGCAGTATAATAATATATTAGTGCTCTCCTCTCTCTGGTGCAGTGCAGTATAATAATATATTGGTGCTCTCCTCTCTCCGGTGCAGTGCAGTATAATAATATATTGGTACTCTCCTCTCTCCAGTGCAGTGCAGTATAATAATATATTGGTGATCTCTTCTCTCCGGTGCAGTGCAGTATAATAATATATTGGTGATCTCTTCTCTCCGGTGCAGTGCAGTATAATAATATATTGGTGATCTCCTCTCTCTGGTGCAGTGCAGTATAATAATATATTGGTGATCTCCTCTCTCCGGTGCAGTATAATAATATATTGGTGCTCTCCTCTCTCCGGTGCAGTGCAGTATAATAATATATTGGTGATCTCCTCTCTCCGGTGCAGTATAATAATATATTGGTGCTCTCCTCTCTCCGGTGCAGTGCAGTACAATAATATATTGGTGATCTCCTCTCTCCGGTGCAGTGCAGTATAATAATATATTGGTGATCTCCTCTCTCCAGTGCAGTATAATAATATATTGGTGCTCTCCTCTCTCCGGTGCAGTGCAGTATAATTATATATTGGTGATCTCCTCTCTCCGGTGCAGTGTGGTATAATAATATATTGGTGATCTCCTCTATCCAGTGCAGTGCAGTATAATAATATATTGGTGCTCTCCTCTCTCCGGTGCAGTGCAGTATAATAATATATTGGTGCTCTCCACTCTACGGTGCAGTGCAGTATAATAATATGTTGATGCTGTCCTCTCTCTGGTGCAGTGTAGTATAATAATATATTGGTGCTCTCCTCTCTCCGGTGCAGTGCAGTATAATAATATATTGGTGCTCTCCTCTCTCCGGTGCAGTGCAGTATAATAATATATTGGTGATCTCCTTTCTCCGGTGCAGTATAATAATATATTGGTGCTCTCCTCTCTTCGGTGCAGTGCAGTATAATAATATATTGGTGATCTCCTCTCTCCGGTGCAGTGCAGTATAATAATATATTGGTGATCTCCTCTCTCCAGTGCAGTATAATAATATATTGGTGCTCGCCTCTCTCCGGTGCAGTGCAGTATAATAATATATTGGTGATCTCCTCTCTCCGGTGCAGTGTGGTATAATAATATATTGGTGATCTCCTCTATCCAGTGCAGTGCAGTATAATAATATATTGGTGCTCTCCTCTCTCCGGTGCAGTGCAGTATAATAATATATTGGTGTTCTCTACTCTCCGGTGCAGTGCAGTATAATAATATGTTGGTGCTCTCCTCTCTCTGGTGCAGTGCAGTATAATAATATATTGGTGCTCTCCTCTCTCCGGTGCAGTGCAGTATAATAATATATTGGTGCTCTCCTCTCTCCGGTGCAGTGCAGTATAATAATATATTGGTGATCTCCTTTCTCCGGAGCAGTATAATAATATATTGGTGCTCTCCTCTCTTCGGTGCAGTGCAGTATAACAATATATTGGTGTTCTCCACTCTCCGGTGCAGTGCAGTATAATAATATATTACTGATCTCCACTCTCCGGTGCAGTGCAGTATAATAATATATATGTGATCTCCTCTATCCAGTGCAGTGCAGTATAATAATATATTGGTGATCTCCTCTCTTCGGTGCAGTGCAGTATAATAATATATTGGTGCTCTCCACTCTCCGGTGCAGTGCAGTATAATAATATATTGGTGATCTCCTCTCTTCGGTGCAGTGCAGTATAATAATATATTGGTGCTCTCCTCTCTCCGGTGCAGTGCAGTACAATAATATATTGGTGCTCTCCACTCTCCGGTGCAGTGCAGTATAATAATATATTGGTGATCTCCACTCTTCGGTGCAGTGCAGTATAATAATATATTGGTGATCTCCTCTATCCGGTGCAGTGCAGTATAATAATATATTCCTGCTCTCCTCTCTCCGGTGCAGTGCAGTATAATAATATATTGGTGCTCTCCTCTCTCCGGTGCAGTGCAGTATAATAATATATTGGTGATCTCCTCTCTCCAGTGCAGTATAATAATATATTGGTGCTCTCCTCTCTCCGGTGCAGTGCAGTATAGTAATATATTGGTGCTCTCCTCTCTCTGGTGCAGTGCAATATAATAATATATTGGTGATCTCCTCTCTCCGGTGCAGTGCAGTATAATAATATATTGGTGATCTCCTTTCTCCGGTGCAGTATAATAATATATTGGTGCTCTCCTCTCTCCGGTGCAGTGCAGTATAATAATATATTGGTGCTCTCCTCTCTCCGGTGCAGTGCAGTATAATAATATATTGGTGCTCTCCTCTCTCCGGTGCAGTGCAGTATAATAATATATTGGTGATCTCCTCTCTCCAGTGCAGTATAATAATATATTGGTGCTCTCCTCTCTCCGGTGCAGTGCAGTATAGTAATATATTGGTGCTCTCCTCTCTCCGGTGCAGTGCAGTATAATAATATATTGGTGATCTGCACTCTCCGGTGCAGTGCAGTATAATAATATATTCCTGCTCTCCTCTCTCCGGTGCAGTGCAGTATAATAATATATTGGTGCTCTCCTCTCTCCGGTGCAGTGCAGTATAATAATATATTGGTGATCTCCACTCTCCGGTGCAGTGCAGTATAATAATATATTCCTGCTCTCCTCTCTCCGGTGCAGTGCAGTATAATAATATATTGGTGCTCTCCTCTCTCCGTTGCAGTGCAGTATAATAATATATTGGTGATCTCCTCTCTCCAGTGCAGTATAATAATATATTGGTGCTCTCCTCTCTCCGGTGCAGTGCAGTATAATAATATATTGGTGCTCTCCTCTGTGCGGTGCAGTGCAGTATAATAATATATTGGTGATCTCCACTCTCCGGTGCAGTGCAGTATAATAATATATTGGTGACCTCCACTCTCCGGTGCAGTGCAGTATAATAATATATTGGTGATCTTTTCTCTCCGGTGCAGTGCGGTATAATAATATATTGGTGCTCTCCACTCTCCGGTGCAGTGCAGTATAATAATATATTGGTGCTCTCCACTCTCCTGTGCAGTGCAGTATAATAATATATTGGTGATCTCCACTGTCCGGTGCAGTGTAGTATAATAATATATTGGTGATCTCTTCTCTCCGGTGCAGTGCAGTATAATAATATATTGGTGCTCTCCTCTCCGGTGCAGTGCAGTATAATAATATATTGGTGATCTCCTTTCTCCGGTGCAGTGCAGTATAATAATATATTGGTGATCTCCACTCTCCGGTGCAGTGCAGTATAATAATATATTGGTGGTCTCCTCTGTCCGATGCAGTGCAGTATAATAATATATTGGTGATATCCTTTCTCCGGTGCAGTATAATAATATATTGGTGCTCTGCTCTCTCCGGTGCAGTGCAGTATAATAATATATTGGTGATCTCCACTCTCCGGTGCAGTGCAGTATAATAATATATTGGTGATCTCCACTCACTGGTGCAGTGCAGTATAATAATATATTGGTGATCTCCTTTCTCCGGTGCAGTGCAGTATAATAATATATTGGTGATCTCCACTCTCTGGTGCAGTGCAGTATAATAATATATTGGTGATCTCCTCTCTCCGGTGCAGTGCAGTATAATAATATATTGGTGCTCTCCTCTCTCCGGTGCAGTGTAGTATAATAATATATTGGTGCTCTCTTCTCTCCGGTGCAGTGCAGTATAATAATATATTGGTGATCTCCTCTCTCTAGTGCAGTGCAGTATAATAATATATTGGTGACCTCCTCTCTCCGGTGCAGTGCAGTATAATAATATATTGGTGATCTCCTCTCTTCGGTGCAGTGCAGTATAATAATATATTGGTGCTCTCCTCTCTCCGGTGCAGTGCAGTATAATAATATATTGGTGATCTCCTCTCTCCGGTGCAGTGCAGTATAATAATATATTGGTGATCTCCTCTCTCCGGTGCAGTATAATAATGTATTGGTGATCTCCTCTCTCCGGTGCAGTGCAGTATAATAATATATTGGTGATCTCCTCTCTCCGGTGCAGTGCAGTATAATAATATATTGGTGATCTCCTCTCTCCAGTGCAGTGTGGTATAATAATATATTGGTGATCTCCTCTCTCCAGTGCAGTATAATAATATATTGGTGCTCTCCTCTCTCCTGTGCAGTGCAGTATAATAATATATTGGTGCTATCCTCTCTCCGGTGCAGTGCAGTATAATAATATATTGGTGCTCTCCTCTCTCCGGTACAGTGCAGTATAATAATATATTGGTGATCCCCTCTCTCCGGTGCAGTGCAGTATAATAATATATTGGTGATCTCCACTCTCCGGTGCAGTGCAGTATAATAATATATTGGTGATCTCCACTCTCGGGTGCAGTGCAGTATAATAATATATTGGTGATCTCCTCTATCCAGTGCAGTGCAGTATAATAATATATTGGTGCTCTCCACTCTCCGGTGCAGTGCAGTATAATAATATATTGGTGCTCTCCTCTCTCCGGTGTAGTGTGGTATAATAATATATTGGTGATCTCGTCTATCCAGTGCAGTGCAGTATAATAATATATTGGTGCTCTCCTCTCTCCGGTGCAGTGCAGTATAATAATATATTGGTGATCTCCTCTATCCAGTGCAGTGCAGTATAATAATATATTGGTGCTCTCCTCTCTCCGGTGCAGTGCAGTATAATAATATATTGGTGATCTCCACTCTCCGGTGCAGTGCAGTATAATAATATATTGGTGATCTCCACTCTCCAGTGCAGTATAATAATATATTAGTGCTCTCCTCTCTCTGGTGTAGTGCAGTATAATAATATATTGGTGCTCTCCTCTCTCCAGTGCAGTATAATAATATATTAGTGCTCTCCTCTCTCTGGTGTAGTGCAGTATAATAATATATTGGTGCTCTCCTCTCTCCGGTGCAGTGCAGTATAATGATATATTGGTGCTCTCCTCTCTCCGGTACAGTGCAGTATAATAATATATTGGTGATCCCCTCTCTCCGGTGCAGTGCAGTATAATAATATATTGGTGCTCTCCACTCTCCGGTGCAGTGCAGTATAATAATATATTGGTGATCTCCACTCTCCGGTGCAGTGCAGTATAATAATATATTGGTGATCTCCTCTATCCAGTGCAGTGCAGTATAATAATATATTGGTGCTCTCCACTCTCCGGTGCAGTGCAGTATAATAATATATTGGTGCTCTCCTCTCTCCGGTGCAGTGTGGTATAATAATATATTGGTGATCTCCTCTATCCAGTGCAGTGCAGTATAATAATATATTGGTGCTCTCCTCTCTCCGGTGCAGTGCAGTATAATAATATATTGGTGATCTCCTCTATCCAGTGCAGTGCAGTATAATAATATATTGGTGCTCTCCTCTCTCCAGTGCAGTGCAGTATAATAATATATTGGTGCTCTCCTCTCTCCGGTGCAGTGCAGTATAATAATATATTGGTGATCTCCTCTCTCCGGTGCAGTGCAGTATAATAATATATTGGTGATCTCCACTCTCCAGTGCAGTATAATAATATATTAGTGCTCTCCTCTCTCTGGTGTAGTGCAGTATAATAATATATTGGTGCTCTCCTCTCTCCAGTGCAGTATAATAATATATTAGTGCTCTCCTCTCTCTGGTGTAGTGCAGTATAATAATATATTGGTGATCTCCTCTCTCCAGTGCAGTATAATAATATATTAGTGCTCTCCTCTCTCCGTTGCGGTGCAGTATAATAATATATTGGTGATCTCTTCTCTCCGGTGCAGTGCAGTATAATAATATATTGGTGATCTCCTCTCTCTGGTGCAGTGCAGTATAATAATATATTGGTGATCTCCTCTCTCCAGTGCAGTGCAGTATAATAATATATTGGTGCTCTCCTCTCTCCGGTGCAGTGCAGTATAATAATATATTGGTGATCTCCTCTCTCCGGTGCAGTGTGGTATAATAATATATTGGTGATCTCCTCTATCCAGTGCAGTGCAGTGCAGTATAATAATATATTGGTGCTCTCCTCTCTCCGGTGCAGTGCAATATAATAATATATTGGTGCTCTCCACTCTCCGGTGCAGTGCAGTATAATAATATATTGGTGCTCTCCTCTCTCTGGTGCAGTGCAGTATAATAATATATTGGTGCTCTCCTCTCTCCGGTGCAGTGCAGTATAATAATATATTGGTGCTCTCCTCTCTCCGGTGCAGTGCAGTATAATAATATATTGGTGATCTCCTCTCTTCGGTGCAGTGCAGTATAATAATATATTGGTAATCTCCTCTCTCCGGTGCAGTGCAGTATAATAATATATTGGTGCTCTCCTCTCTTCGGTGCAGTGCAGTATAATAATATATTGGTGCTCTCCACTCTCCGGTGCAGTGCAGTATAATAATATATTGGTGATCTCCACTCTCCGGTGCAGTGCAGTATAATAATATATTGGTGATCTCCTCTATCCAGTGCAGTGCAGTATAGTAATATATTGGTGCTCTCCTCTCTTCGGTGCAGTGCAGTATAATAATATATTGGTGCTCTCCACTCTCCGGTGCAGTGCAGTATAATAATATATTGGTGCTCTCCTCTCTCCGGTGCAGTGCAGTATAATAATATATTGGTGATCTCCTCTCTTCGGTGCAGTGCAGTATAATAATATATTGGTGCTCTCCTCTCTCTGGTGCAGTGCAGTATAATAATATATTGGTGCTCTCCACTCTCCGGTGCAGTGCAGTATAATAATATATTGGTGATCTCCTCTCTCCAGTGCAGTATAATAATATATTGGTGCTCTCCTCTCTCCGGTGCAGTGCAGTATAATAATATATTGGTGCTCTCCACTCTCCGGTGCAGTGCAGTATAATAATATATTGGTGATCTCATCTCTCCGGTGCAGTGCAGTATAATAATATATTGGTGATCTCCTCTCTCCGGTGCAGTGCAGTATAATAATATATTGGTGCTCTCCTCTCTCCGGTGCAGTGCAGCATAATAATATATTGGTGCTCTCCACTCTCCGGTGCAGTGCAGTATAACAATATATTGGTGATCTCCACTCTCCGGTGCAGTGCAGTATAGTAATATATTGGTGATCTCCTCTATCCAGTGCAGTGCAGTATAATAATATATTGGTGCTCTCCTCTCTCCGGTGCAGTGCAGTATAATAATATATTGGTGATCTCCTCTCTCCGGTGCAGTGCAGTATAATAATATATTGGTGCTCTCTTCTCTCCAGTGCAGTGTGGTATAATAATATATCGGTGATCTCCTCTATCCAGTGCAGTGCAGTATAATAATATATTGGTGCTCTCCTTTCTCCGGTGCAGTGCAGTATAATAATATATTGGTGATCTCCACTCTCCGGTGCAGTGCAGTATAATAATATATTAGTGCTCTCCTCTCTCTGGTGCAGTGCAGTATAATAATATATTGGTGCTCTCCTCTCTCCAGTGCAGCATAATAATATATTGGTGCTCTCCTCTCTCCGGTGCAGTGCAGTATAATAATATATTGGTGATCTCCTCTATCCAGTGCAGTGCAGTATAATAATATATTGGTGCTCTCCTCTCTCCGGTGCAGTGCAGTTTAATAATATATTGGTCATCTCCACTCTCCGGTGCAGTGCAGTATAATAATATATTAGTGCTCTCCTCTCTCTGGTGCAGTGCAGTATAATAATATATTGGTGCTCTCCTCTGTCCGGTGCAGTGCAGTATAATAATATATTGGTGCTCTCCTCTCTCCAGTGCAGTGCAGTATAATAATATATTGGTGATCTCTTCTCTCCGGTGCAGTGCAGTATAATAATATATTGGTGATCTCTTCTCTCCGGTGCAGTGCAGTATAATAATATATTGGTGATCTCTTCTCTCTGGTGCAGTGCAGTATAATAATATATTGGTGATCTCCTCTCTCCGGTGCAGTATAATAATATATTGGTGCTCTCCTCTCTCCGGTGCAGTGCAGTATAATAATATATTGGTGATCTCCTCTCTACGGTGCAGTATAATAATATATTGGTGCTCTCCTCTCTCCGGTGCAGTGCAGTATAATAATATATTGGTGATCTCCTCTCTCCGGTGCAGTGCAGTATAATAATATATTGGTGATCTCCTCTCTGCAGTGCAGTATAATAATATATTGGTGCTCTCCTCTCTCCGGTGCAGTGCAGTATAATAATATATTGGTGATCTCCTCTCTCCGGTGCAGTGTGGTATAATAATATATTGGTGATCTCCTCTATCCAGTGCAGTGCAGTATAATAATATATTGGTGCTCTCCTCTCTCCGGTGCAGTGCAGTATAATAATATATTGGTGCTCTCCACTCTACGGTGCAGTGCAGTATAATAATATGTTGATGCTGTCCTCTCTCTGGTGCAGTGTAGTATAATAATATATTGGTGCTCTCCTCTCTCCGGTGCAGTGCAGTATAATAATATATTGGTGCTCTCCTCTCTCCGGTGCAGTGCAGTATAACAATATATTGGTGATCTCCTTTCTCCGGTGCAGTATAATAATATATTGGTGCTCTCCTCTCTTCGGTGCAGTGCAGTATAATAATATATTGGTGATCTCCTCTCTCCGGTGCAGTGCAGTATAATAATATATTGGTGATCTCCTCTCTCCAGTGCAGTATAATAATATATTGGTGCTCGCCTCTCTCCGGTGCAGTGCAGTATAATAATATATTGGTGATCTCCTCTCTTCGGTGCAGTGCAGTATAATAATATATTGGTGCTCTCCTCTCTTCGGTGCAGTGCAGTATAATAATATATTGGTGATCTCCTCTCTCCGGTGCAGTGCAGTATAATAATATATTGGTGATCTCCTCTCTCCAGTGCAGTATAATAATATATTGGTGCTCGCCTCTCTCCGGTGCAGTGTGGTATAATAATATATTGGTGATCTCCTCTATCCAGTGCAGTGCAGTATAATAATATATTGGTGCTCTCCTCTCTCCGGTGCAGTGCAGTATAATAATATATTGGTGTTCTCCACTCTCCGGTGCAGTGCAGTATAATAATATGTTGGTGCTCTCCTCTCTCTGGTGCAGTGCAGTATAATAATATATTGGTGCGCTCCTCTCTCCGGTGCAGTGCAGTATAATAATATATTGGTGCTCTCCTCTCTCCGGTGCAGTGCAGTATAATAATATATTGGTGATCTCCTTTCTCCGGAGCAGTATAATAATATATTGGTGCTCTCCTCTCTTCGGTGCAGTGCAGTATAACAATATATTGGTGTTCTCCACTCTCCGGTGCAGTGCAGTATAATAATATATTGGTGATCTCCACTCACTGGTGCAGTGCAGTATAATAATATATATGTGATCTCCTGTATCCAGTGCAGTGCAGTATAATAATATATTGGTGATCTCCTCTCTTCGGTGCAGTGCAGTATAATAATATATTGGTGCTCTCCACTCTCCGGTGCAGTGCAGTATAATAATATATTGGTGATCTCCTCTCTTCGGTGCAGTGCAGTATAATAATATATTGGTGCTCTCCTCTCTCCGGTGCAGTGCAGTATAATAATATATTGGTGCTCTCCACTCTCCGGTGCAGTGCAGTATAATAATATATTGGTGATCTCCACTCTTCGGTGCAGTGCAGTATAATAATATATTGGTGATCTCCTCTATCCGGTGCAGTGCAGTATAATAATATATTCCTGCTCTCCTCTCTCCGGTGCAGTGCAGTATAATAATATATTGGTGCTCTCCTCTCTCCGGTGCAGTGCAGTATAATAATATATTGGTGATCTCCTCTCTCCAGTGCAGTATAATAATATATTGGTGCTCTCCTCTCTCCGGTGCAGTGCAGTATAGTAATATATTGGTGCTCTCCTCTCTCCGGTGCAGTGCAGTATAATAATATATTGGTGATCTCCACTCTCCGGTGCAGTGCAGTATAATAATATATTGGTGCTCTCCACTCTCCGGTGCAGTGCAGTATAATAATATATTGGTGCTCTCCTCTCTACGGTGCAGTGCAGTATAATAATATATTGGTGATCTCCACTCTCCGTTGCAGTGCAGTATAATAATATATTGGTGATCTCCACTCTCCGGTGCAGTGCAGTATAATAATATATTGGTGCTCTCCTCTCTCTGGTGCAGTGCAATATAATAATATATTGGTGATCTCCTCTCTCCGGTGCAGTGCAGTATAATAATATATTGGTGATCTCCTTTCTCCGGTGCAGTATAATAATATATTGGTGCTCTCCTCTCTCCGCTGCAGTGCAGTATAATAATATATTGGTGCTCTCCTCTCTCCGGTGCAGTGCAGTATAATAATATATTGGTGATCTGCACTCTCCGGTGCAGTGCAGTATAATAATATATTCCTGCTCTCCTCTCTCCGGTGCAGTGCAGTATAATAATATATTGGTGCTCTCCTCTCTCCGGTGCAGTGCAGTATAATAATATATTGGTGATCTCCACTCTCCGGTGCAGTGCAGTATAATAATATATTCCTGCTCTCCTCTCTCCGGTGCAGTGCAGTATAATAATATATTGGTGCTCTCCTCTCTCCGTTGCAGTGCAGTATAATAATATATTGGTGATCTCCTCTCTCCAGTGCAGTATAATAATATATTGGTGCTCTCCTCTCTCCGGTGCAGTGCAGTATAATAATATATTGGTGCTCTCCTCTGTGCGGTGCAGTGCAGTATAATAATATATTGGTGATCTCCACTCTCCGGTGCAGTGCAGTATAATAATATATTGGTGACCTCCACTCTCCGGTGCAGTGCAGTATAATAATATATTGGTGATCTCTTCTCTCCGGTGCAGTGCGGTATAATAATATATTGGTGCTCTCCACTCTCCGGTGCAGTGCAGTATAATAATATATTGGTGCTCTCCACTCTCCTGTGCAGTGCAGTATAATAATATATTGGTGATCTCCACTCTCCGGTGCAGTGCAGTATAATAATATATTGGTGGTCTCCTCTGTCCGATGCAGTGCAGTATAATAATATATTGGTGATATCCTTTCTCCGGTGCAGTATAATAATATATTGGTGCTCTGCTCTCTCCGGTGCAGTGCAGTATAATAATATATTGGTGATCTCCACTCTCCGGTGCAGTGCAGTATAATAATATATTGGTGATCTCCACTCACTGGTGCAGTGCAGTATAATAATATATTGGTGATCTCCTTTCTCCGGTGCAGTGCAGTATAATAATATATTGGTGATCTCCACTCTCCGGTGCAGTGCAGTATAATAATATATTGGTGATCTCCTCTCTCCGGTGCAGTGCAGTATAATAATATATTGGTGCTCTCCTCTCTCCGGTGCAGTGTAGTATAATAATATATTGGTGCTCTCTTCTCTCCGGTGCAGTGCAGTATAATAATAAATTGGTGATCTCCTCTCTCTGGTGCAGTGCAGTATAATAATATATTGGTGATCTCCTCTCTCCGGTGCAGTGCAGTATAATAATATATTGGTGATCTCCTCTCTTCGGTGCAGTGCAGTATAATAACATATTGGTGCTCTCCTCTCTCCGGTGCAGTGCAGTATAATAATATATTGGTGATCTCCTCTCTCCGGTGCAGTGCAGTATAATAATATATTGGTGATCTCCTCTCTCCGGTGCAGTATAATAATGTATTGGTGATCTCCTCTCTCCGGTGCAGTGCAGTATAATAATATATTGGTGATCTCCTCTCTCCGGTGCAGTGCAGTATAATAATATATTTGTGATCTCCTCTCTCCAGTGTAGTGTGGTATAATAATATATTGGTGATCTCCTCTCTCCAGTGCAGTATAATAATATATTGGTGCTCTCCTCTCTCCGGTGCAGTGCAGTATAATAATATATTGGTGCTATCCTCTCTCCGGTGCAGTGCAGTATAATAATATATTGGTGCTCTCCTCTCTCCGGTACAGTGCAGTATAATAATATATTGGTGATCCCCTCTCTCCGGTGCAGTGTAGTATAATAATATATTGGTGATCTCCACTCTCCGGTGCAGTGCAGTATAATAATATATTGGTGATCTCCACTCTCCGGTGCAGTGCAGTATAATAATATATTGGTGATCTCCTCTATCCAGTGCAGTGCAGTATAATAATATATTGGTGCTCTCCACTCTCCGGTGCAGTGCAGTATAATAATATATTGGTGCTCTCCTCTCTCCGGTGCAGTGTGGTATAATAATATATTGGTGATCTCGTCTATCCAGTGCAGTGCAGTATAATAATATATTGGTGCTCTCCTCTCTCCGGTGCAGTGCAGTATAATAATATATTGGTGATCTCCTCTATCCAGTGCAGTGCAGTATAATAATATATTGGTGCTCTCCTCTCTCCGGTGCAGTGCAGTATAATAATATATTGGTGATCTCCACTCTCCGGTGCAGTGCAGTATAATAATATATTGGTGATCTCCACTCTCCAGTGCAGTATAATAATATATTAGTGCTCTCCTCTCTCTGGTGTAGTGCAGTATAATAATATATTGGTGCTCTCCTCTCTCCAGTGCAGTATAATAATATATTAGTGCTCTCCTCTCTCTGGTGTAGTGCAGTATAATAATATATTGGTGCTCTCCTCTCTCCGGTACAGTGCAGTATAATAATATATTGGTGATCCCCTCTCTCCGGTGCAGTGCAGTATAATAATATATTGGTGCTCTCCACTCTCCGGTGCAGTGCAGTATAATAATATATTGGTGATCTCCACTCTCCGGTGCAGTGCAGTATAATAATATATTGGTGATCTCCTCTATCCAGTGCAGTGCAGTATAATAATATATTGGTGCTCTCCACTCTCCGGTGCAGTGCAGTATAATAATATATTGGTGCTCTCCTCTCTCCGGTGCAGTGTGGTATAATAATATATTGGTGATCTCCTCTATCCAGTGCAGTGCAGTATAATAATATATTGGTGCTCTCCTCTCTCCGGTGCAGTGCAGTATAATAATATATTGGTGATCTCCTCTATCCAGTGCAGTGCAGTATAATAATATATTGGTGCTCTCCTCTCTCCGGTGCAGTGCAGTAAAATAATATATTGGTGATCTCCACTCTCCAGTGCAGTATAATAATATATTAGTGCTCTCCTCTCTCTGGTGTAGTGCAGTATAATAATATATTGGTGCTCTCCTCTCTCCAGTGCAGTATAATAATATATTAGTGCTCTCCTCTCTCTGGTGTAGTGCAGTATAATAATATATTGGTGCTCTCCTCTCTCCAGTGCAGTATAATAATATATTAGTGCTCTCCTCTCTCCGTTGCAGTGCAGTATAATATATTGGTGCTCTCCTCTCTCCGGTGCAGTGCAGTATAATAATATATTGGTGCTCTCCTCTCTCCAGTGCAGTGCAGTATAATAATATATTGGTGCTCTCCTCTCTCCGGTGCAGTGCAGTATAATAATATATTGGTGATCTCCTCTCTCCGGTGCAGTGCAGTATAATAATATATTGGTGATCTCCTCTCTCCAGTGCAGTATAATAATATATTGGTGATCTCTTCTCTCCGGTGCAGTGCAGTATAATAATATATTGGTGATCTCTTCTCTCCGGTGCAGTGCAGTATAATAATATATTGGTGATCTCCTCTCTCTGGTGCAGTGCAGTATAATAATATATTGGTGATCTCCTCTCTCCAGTGCAGTGCAGTATAATAATATATTGGTGCTCTCCTCTCTCCGGTGCAGTGCAGTATAATAATATATTGGTGCTCTCCTCTCTCCGTTGCAGTGCAGTATAATAATATATTGGTGATCTCCTCTCTCCAGTGCAGTATAATCATATATTGGTGCTCTCCTCTCTCCGGTGCAGTGCAGTATAATAATATATTGGTGCTCTCCTCTGTGCGGTGCAGTGCAGTATAATAATATATTGGTGATCTCCACTCTCCGGTGCAGTGCAGTATAATAATATATTGGTGACCTCCACTCTCCGGTGCAGTGCAGTATAATAATATATTGGTGATCTCTTCTCTCCGGTGCAGTGCGGTATAATAATATATTGGTGCTCTCCACTCTCCGGTGCAGTGCAGTATAATAATATATTGGTGCTCTCCACTCTCCTGTGCAGTGCAGTATAATAATATATTGGTGATCTCCACTCTCCGGTGCAGTGCAGTATAATAATATATTGGTGATCTCTTCTCTCCGGTGCAGTGCAGTATAATAATATATTGGTGCTCTCCTCTCCGGTGCAGTGCAGTATAATAATATATTGGTGATCTCCTTTCTCCGGTGCAGTGCAGTATAATAATATATTGGTGATCTCCACTCTCCGGTGCAGTGCAGTATAATAATATATTGGTGGTCTCCTCTGTCCGATGCAGTGCAGTATAATAATATATTGGTGATATCCTTTCTCCGGTGCAGTATAATAATATATTGGTGCTCTGCTCTCTCCAGTGCAGTGCAGTATAATAATATATTGGTGATCTCCACTCTCCGGTGCAGTGCAGTATAATAATATATTGGTGCTCTCCTCTCTCTGGTGCAGTGCAATATAATAATATATTGGTGATCTCCTCTCTCCGGTGCAGTGCAGTATAATAATATATTGGTGATCTCCTTTCTCCGGTGCAGTATAATAATATATTGGTGCTCTCCTCTCTCCGCTGCAGTGCAGTATAATAATATATTGGTGCTCTCCTCTCTCCGGTGCAGTGCAGTATAATAATATATTGGTGCTCTCCTCTCTCCGGTGCAGTGCAGTATAATAATATATTGGTGATCTCCTCTCTCCAGTGCAGTATAATAATATATTGGTGCTCTCCTCTCTCCGGTGCAGTGCAGTATAGTAATATATTGGTGCTCTCCTCTCTCCGGTGCAGTGCAGTATAATAATATATTGGTGATCTGCACTCTCCGGTGCAGTGCAGTATAATAATATATTCCTGCTCTCCTCTCTCCGGTGCAGTGCAGTATAATAATATATTGGTGCTCTCCTCTCTCCGGTGCAGTGCAGTATAATAATATATTGGTGATCTCCACTCTCCGGTGCAGTGCAGTATAATAATATATTCCTGCTCTCCTCTCTCCGGTGCAGTGCAGTATAATAATATATTGGTGCTCTCCTCTCTCCGTTGCAGTGCAGTATAATAATATATTGGTGATCTCCTCTCTCCAGTGCAGTATAATAATATATTGGTGCTCTCCTCTCTCCGGTGCAGTGCAGTATAATAATATATTGGTGCTCTCCTCTGTGCGGTGCAGTGCAGTATAATAATATATTGGTGATCTCCACTCTCCGGTGCAGTGCAGTATAATAATATATTGGTGACCTCCACTCTCCGGTGCAGTGCAGTATAATAATATATTGGTGATCTCTTCTCTCCGGTGCAGTGCGGTATAATAATATATTGGTGCTGTCCACTCTCCGGTGCAGTGCAGTATAATAATATATTGGTGCTCTCCACTCTCCTGTGCAGTGCAGTATAATAATATATTGGTGATCTCCACTCTCCGGTGCAGTGCAGTATAATAATATATTGGTGATCTCTTCTCTCCGGTGTAGTGCAGTATAATAATATATTGGTGCTCTCCTCTCCGGTGCAGTGCAGTATAATAATATATTGGTGATCTCCTTTCTCCGGTGCAGTGCAGTATAATAATATATTGGTGATCTCCACTCTCCGGTGCAGTGCAGTATAATAATATATTGGTGGTCTCCTCTGTCCGATGCAGTGCAGTATAATAATATATTGGTGATATCCTTTCTCCGGTGCAGTATAATAATATATTGGTGCTCTGCTCTCTCCGGTGCAGTGCAGTATAATAATATATTGGTGATCTCCACTCTCCGGTGCAGTGCAGTATAATAATATATTGGTGATCTCCACTCACTGGTGCAGTGCAGTATAATAATATATTGGTGATCTCCTTTCTCCGGTGCAGTGCAGTATAATAATATATTGGTGATCTCCACTCTCCGGTGCAGTGCAGTATAATAATATATTGGTGATCTCCTCTCTCCGGTGCAGTGCAGTATAATAATATATTGGTGCTCTCCTCTCTCCGGTGCAGTGTAGTATAATAATATATTGGTGCTCTCTTCTCTCCGGTGCAGTGCAGTATAATAATAAATTGGTGATCTCCTCTCTCTGGTGCAGTGCAGTATAATAATATATTGGTGATCTCCTCTCTCTGGTGCAGTGCAGTATAATAATATATTGGTGATCTCCTCTCTTCGGTGCAGTGCAGTATAATAACATATTGGTGCTCTCCTCTCTCCGGTGCAGTGCAGTATAATAATATATTGGTGATCTCCTCTCTCCGGTGCAGTGCAGTATAATAATATATTGGTGATCTCCTCTCTCCGGTGCAGTATAATAATGTATTGGTGATCTCCTCTCTCCGGTGCAGTGCAGTATAATAATATATTGGTGATCTCCTCTCTCCGGTGCAGTGCAGTATAATAATATATTTGTGATCTCCTCTCTCCAGTGTAGTGTGGTATAATAATATATTGGTGATCTCCTCTCTCCAGTGCAGTATAATAATATATTGGTGCTCTCCTCTCTCCGGTGCAGTGCAGTATAATAATATATTGGTGCTATCCTCTCTCCGGTGCAGTGCAGTATAATAATATATTGGTGCTCTCCTCTCTCCGGTACAGTGCAGTATAATAATATATTGGTGATCCCCTCTCTCCGGTGCAGTGCAGTATAATAATATATTGGTGATCTCCACTCTCCGGTGCAGTGCAGTATAATAATATATTGGTGATCTCCACTCTCCGGTGCAGTGCAGTATAATAATATATTGGTGATCTCCTCTATCCAGTGCAGTGCAGTATAATAATATATTGGTGCTCTCCACTCTCCGGTGCAGTGCAGTATAATAATATATTGGTGCTCTCCTCTCTCCGGTGCAGTGTGGTATAATAATATATTGGTGATCTCGTCTATCCAGTGCAGTGCAGTATAATAATATATTGGTGCTCTCCTCTCTCCGGTGCAGTGCAGTATAATAATATATTGGTGATCTCCTCTATCCAGTGCAGTGCAGTATAATAATATATTGGTGCTCTCCTCTCTCCGGTGCAGTGCAGTATAATAATATATTGGTGATCTCCACTCTCCGGTGCAGTGCAGTATAATAATATATTGGTGATCTCCACTCTCCAGTGCAGTATAATAATATATTAGTGCTCTCCTCTCTCTGGTGTAGTGCAGTATAATAATATATTGGTGCTCTCCTCTCTCCAGTGCAGTATAATAATATATTAGTGCTCTCCTCTCTCTGGTGTAGTGCAGTATAATAATATATTGGTGCTCTCCTCTCTCCGGTACAGTGCAGTATAATAATATATTGGTGATCCCCTCTCTCCGGTGCAGTGCAGTATAATAATATATTGGTGCTCTCCACTCTCCGGTGCAGTGCAGTATAATAATATATTGGTGATCTCCACTCTCCGGTGCAGTGCAGTATAATAATATATTGGTGATCTCCTCTATCCAGTGCAGTGCAGTATAATAATATATTGGTGCTCTCCACTCTCCGGTGCAGTGCAGTATAATAATATATTGGTGCTCTCCTCTCTCCGGTGCAGTGTGGTATAATAATATATTGGTGATCTCCTCTATCCAGTGCAGTGCAGTATAATAATATATTGGTGCTCTCCTCTCTCCGGTGCAGTGCAGTATAATAATATATTGGTGATCTCCTCTATCCAGTGCAGTGCAGTATAATAATATATTGGTGCTCTCCTCTCTCCGGTGCAGTGCAGTAAAATAATATATTGGTGATCTCCACTCTCCAGTGCAGTATAATAATATATTAGTGCTCTCCTCTCTCTGGTGTAGTGCAGTATAATAATATATTGGTGCTCTCCTCTCTCCAGTGCAGTATAATAATATATTAGTGCTCTCCTCTCTCTGGTGTAGTGCAGTATAATAATATATTGGTGCTCTCCTCTCTCCAGTGCAGTATAATAATATATTAGTGCTCTCCTCTCTCCGTTGCAGTGCAGTATAATATATTGGTGCTCTCCTCTCTCCGGTGCAGTGCAGTATAATAATATATTGGTGCTCTCCTCTCTCCAGTGCAGTGCAGTATAATAATATATTGGTGCTCTCCTCTCTCCGGTGCAGTGCAGTATAATAATATATTGGTGATCTCCTCTCTCCGGTGCAGTGCAGTATAATAATATATTGGTGATCTCCTCTCTCCAGTGCAGTATAATAATATATTGGTGATCTCTTCTCTCCGGTGCAGTGCAGTATAATAATATATTGGTGATCTCTTCTCTCCGGTGCAGTGCAGTATAATAATATATTGGTGATCTCCTCTCTCTGGTTCAGTGCAGTATAATAATATATTGGTGATCTCCTCTCTCCAGTGCAGTGCAGTATAATAATATATTGGTGCTCTCCTCTCTCCGGTGCAGTGCAGTATAATAATATATTGGTGCTCTCCTCTCTCCGTTGCAGTGCAGTATAATAATATATTGGTGATCTCCTCTCTCCAGTGCAGTATAATAATATATTGGTGCTCTCCTCTCTCCGGTGCAGTGCAGTATAATAATATATTGGTGCTCTCCTCTGTGCGGTGCAGTGCAGTATAATAATATATTGGTGATCTCCACTCTCCGGTGCAGTGCAGTATAATAATATATTGGTGACCTCCACTCTCCGGTGCAGTGCAGTATAATAATATATTGGTGATCTCTTCTCTCCGGTGCAGTGCGGTATAATAATATATTGGTGCTCTCCACTCTCCGGTGCAGTGCAGTATAATAATATATTGGTGCTCTCCACTCTCCTGTGCAGTGCAGTATAATAATATATTGGTGATCTCCACTCTCCGGTGCAGTGCAGTATAATAATATATTGGTGATCTCCACTCTCCAGTGCAGTATAATAATATATTAGTGCTCTCCTCTCTCTGGTGTAGTGCAGTATAATAATATATTGGTGCTCTCCTCTCTCCAGTGCAGTATAATAATATATTAGTGCTCTCCTCTCTCTGGTGTAGTGCAGTATAATAATATATTGGTGCTCTCCTCTCTCCGGTACAGTGCAGTATAATAATATATTGGTGATCCCCTCTCTCCGGTGCAGTGCAGTATAATAATATATTGGTGCTCTCCACTCTCCGGTGCAGTGCAGTATAATAATATATTGGTGATCTCCACTCTCCGGTGCAGTGCAGTATAATAATATATTGGTGATCTCCTCTATCCAGTGCAGTGCAGTATAATAATATATTGGTGCTCTCCACTCTCCGGTGCAGTGCAGTATAATAATATATTGGTGCTCTCCTCTCTCCGGTGCAGTGTGGTATAATAATATATTGGTGATCTCCTCTATCCAGTGCAGTGCAGTATAATAATATATTGGTGCTCTCCTCTCTCCGGTGCAGTGCAGTATAATAATATATTGGTGATCTCCTCTATCCAGTGCAGTGCAGTATAATAATATATTGGTGCTCTCCTCTCTCCGGTGCAGTGCAGTAAAATAATATATTGGTGATCTCCACTCTCCAGTGCAGTATAATAATATATTAGTGCTCTCCTCTCTCTGGTGTAGTGCAGTATAATAATATATTGGTGCTCTCCTCTCTCCAGTGCAGTATAATAATATATTAGTGCTCTCCTCTCTCTGGTGTAGTGCAGTATAATAATATATTGGTGCTCTCCTCTCTCCAGTGCAGTATAATAATATATTAGTGCTCTCCTCTCTCCGTTGCAGTGCAGTATAATATATTGGTGCTCTCCTCTCTCCGGTGCAGTGCAGTATAATAATATATTGGTGCTCTCCTCTCTCCAGTGCAGTGCAGTATAATAATATATTGGTGCTCTCCTCTCTCCGGTGCAGTGCAGTATAATAATATATTGGTGATCTCCTCTCTCCGGTGCAGTGCAGTATAATAATATATTGGTGATCTCCTCTCTCCAGTGCAGTATAATAATATATTGGTGATCTCTTCTCTCCGGTGCAGTGCAGTATAATAATATATTGGTGATCTCTTCTCTCCGGTGCAGTGCAGTATAATAATATATTGGTGATCTCCTCTCTCTGGTTCAGTGCAGTATAATAATATATTGGTGATCTCCTCTCTCCAGTGCAGTGCAGTATAATAATATATTGGTGCTCTCCTCTCTCCGGTGCAGTGCAGTATAATAATATATTGGTGCTCTCCTCTCTCCGTTGCAGTGCAGTATAATAATATATTGGTGATCTCCTCTCTCCAGTGCAGTATAATAATATATTGGTGCTCTCCTCTCTCCGGTGCAGTGCAGTATAATAATATATTGGTGCTCTCCTCTGTGCGGTGCAGTGCAGTATAATAATATATTGGTGATCTCCACTCTCCGGTGCAGTGCAGTATAATAATATATTGGTGACCTCCACTCTCCGGTGCAGTGCAGTATAATAATATATTGGTGATCTCTTCTCTCCGGTGCAGTGCGGTATAATAATATATTGGTGCTCTCCACTCTCCGGTGCAGTGCAGTATAATAATATATTGGTGCTCTCCACTCTCCTGTGCAGTGCAGTATAATAATATATTGGTGATCTCCACTCTCCGGTGCAGTGCAGTATAATAATATATTGGTGATCTCTTCTCTCCGGTGCAGTGCAGTATAATAATATATTGGTGCTCTCCTCTCCGGTGCAGTGCAGTATAATAATATATTGGTGATCTCCTTTCTCCGGTGCAGTGCAGTATAATAATATATTGGTGATCTCCACTCTCCGGTGCAGTGCAGTATAATAATATATTGGTGGTCTCCTCTGTCCGATGCAGTGCAGTATAATAATATATTGGTGATATCCTTTCTCCAGTGCAGTATAATAATATATTGGTGCTATGCTCTCTCCGGTGCAGTGCAGTATAATAATATATTGGTGATCTCTTCTCTCCGGTGCAGTGCAGTATAATAATATATTGGTGCTCTCCTCTCTCCGGTGCAGTGCAGTATAATAATATATTGGTGATCTCCACTCACTGGTGCAGTGCAGTATAATAATATATTGGTGATCTCCTTTCTCCGGTGCAGTGCAGTATAATAATATATTGGTGATCTCCACTCTCCGGTGCAGTGCAGTATAATAATATATTGGTGATCTCCTCTCTCCGGTGCAGTGCAGTATAATAATATATTGGTGCGCTCCTCTCTCCGGTGCAGTGTAGTATAATAATATATTGGTGCTCTCTTCTCTCCGGTGCAGTGCAGTATAATAATAAATTGGTGATCTCCTCTCTCCGGTGCAGTGCAGTATAATAATATATTGGTGATCTCCTCTCTTCGGTGCAGTGCAGTATAATAATATATTGGTGCTCTCCTCTCTCCGGTGCAGTGCAGTATAATAATATATTGGTGATCTCCACTCTCCGGTGCAGTGCAGTATAATAATATATTGGTGATCTCCACTCTCCGGTGCAGTGCAGTATAATAATATATTGGTGATCTCCTCTATCCAGTGCAGTGCAGTATAATAATATATTGGTGCTCTCCACTCTCCGGTGCAGTGCAGTATAATAATATATTGGTGCTCTCCTCTCTCCGGTGCAGTGTGGTATAATAATATATTGGTGATCTCCTCTCTCCGGTGCAGTGCAGTATAATAATAAATTGGTGATCTCCTCTCTCTGGTGCAGTGCAGTATAATAATATATTGGTGATCTCCTCTCTCCGGTGCAGTGCAGTATAATAATATATTGGTGATCTCCTCTCTTCGGTGCAGTGCAGTATAATAATATATTGGTGCTCTCCTCTCTCCGGTGCAGTGCAGTATAATAATATATTGGTGATCTCCTCTCTCCGGTGCAGTGCAGTATAATAATATATTGGTGATCTCCTCTCTCCGGTGCAGTATAATAATGTATTGGTGATCTCCTCTCTCCGGTGCAGTGCAGTATAATAATATATTGGTGATCTCCTCTCTCCGGTGCAGTGCAGTATAATAATATATTGGTGATCTCCTCTCTCCAGTGTAGTGTGGTATAATAATATATTGGTGATCTCCTCTCTCCAGTGCAGTATAATAATATATTGGTGCTCTCCTCTCTCCGGTGCAGTGCAGTATAATAATATATTGGTGCTATCCTCTCTCCGGTGCAGTGCAGTATAATAATATATTGGTGCTCTCCTCTCTCCGGTACAGTGCAGTATAATAATATATTGGTGATCCCCTCTCTCCGGTGCAGTGCAGTATAATAATATATTGGTGATCTCCACTCTCCGGTGCAGTGCAGTATAATAATATATTGGTGATCTCCACTCTCCGGTGCAGTGCAGTATAATAATATATTGGTGATCTCCTCTATCCAGTGCAGTGCAGTATAATAATATATTGGTGCTCTCCACTCTCCGGTGCAGTGCAGTATAATAATATATTGGTGCTCTCCTCTCTCCGGTGCAGTGTGGTATAATAATATATTGGTGATCTCGTCTATCCAGTGCAGTGCAGTATAATAATATATTGGTGCTCTCCTCTCTCCGGTGCAGTGCAGTATAATAATATATTGGTGATCTCCTCTATCCAGTGCAGTGCAGTATAATAATATATTGGTGCTCTCCTCTCTCCGGTGCAGTGCAGTATAATAATATATTGGTGATCTCCACTCTCCGGTGCAGTGCAGTATAATAATATATTGGTGATCTCCACTCTCCAGTGCAGTATAATAATATATTAGTGCTCTCCTTTCTCTGGTGTAGTGCAGTATAATAATATATTGGTGCTCTCCTCTCTCCAGTGCAGTATAATAATATATTAGTGCTCTCCTCTCTCTGGTGTAGTGCAGTATAATAATATATTGGTGCTCTCCTCTCTCCGGTGCAGTGCAGTATAATAATATATTGGTGCTCTCCTCTCTCCGGTACAGTGCAGTATAATAATATATTGGTGATCCCCTCTCTCCGGTGCAGTGCAGTATAATAATATATTGGTGCTCTCCACTCTCCGGTGCAGTGCAGTATAATAATATATTGGTGATCTCCACTCTCCGGTGCAGTGCAGTATAATAATATATTGGTGATCTCCTCTAACCAATGCAGTGCAGTATAATAATATATTGGTGCTCTCCACTCTCCGGTGCAGTGCAGTATAATAATATATTGGTGCTCTCCTCTCTCCGGTGCAGTGTGGTATAATAATATATTGGTGATCTCCTCTATCCAGTGCAGTGCAGTATAATAATATATTGGTGCTCTCCTCTCTCCGGTGCAGTGCAGTATAATAATATATTGGTGATCTCCTCTATCCAGTGCAGTGCAGTATAATAATATATTGGTGCTCTCCTCTCTCCGGTGCAGTGCAGTAAAATAATATATTGGTGATCTCCACTCTCCAGTGCAGTATAATAATATATTAGTGCTCTCCTCTCTCTGGTGTAGTGCAGTATAATAATATATTGGTGCTCTCCTCTCTCCAGTGCAGTATAATAATATATTAGTGCTCTCCTCTCTCTGGTGTAGTGCAGTATAATAATATATTGGTGCTCTCCTCTCTCCAGTGCAGTATAATAATATATTAGTGCTCTCCTCTCTCCGTTGCAGTGCAGTATAATAATATATTGGTGCTCTCCTCTCTCCGGTGCAGTGCAGTATAATAATATATTGGTGCTCTCCTCTCTCCAGTGCAGTGCAGTATAATAATATATTGGTGCTCTCCTCTCTCCGGTGCAGTGCAGTATAATAATATATTGGTGATCTCCTCTCTCCGGTGCAGTGCAGTATAATAATATATTGGTGATCTCCTCTCTCCAGTGCAGTATAATAATATATTGGTGATCTCTTCTCTCCGGTGCAGTGCAGTATAATAATATATTGGTGATCTCTTCTCTCCGGTGCAGTGCAGTATAATAATATATTGGTGATCTCCTCTCTCTGGTGCAGTGCAGTATAATAATATATTGGTGATCTCCTCTCTCCAGTGCAGTGCAGTATAATAATATATTGGTGCTCTCCTCTCTCCGGTGCAGTGCAGTATAATAATATATTGGTGCTCTCCTCTCTCCGGTGCAGTGCAGTATAATAATATATTGGTGATCTCCTCTCTCCGGTGCAGTGCAGTATAATAATATATTGGTGATCTCCTGTCTCCGGTGCAGTGCAGTATAATAATATATTGGTGATCTCCTCTCTCCAGTGCAGTATAATAATATATTGGTGCTCTCCTCTCTCCGGTGCAGTGCAGTATAATAATATATTGGTGCTCTCCACTCTCCGGTGCAGTGCAGTATAATAATATATTGGTGATCTGCACTCTTCGGTGCAGTGCAGTATAATAATATATTGGTGATCTCCTCTATCCGGTGCAGTGCAGTATAATAATATATTGGTGCTCTCCTCTCTCCGGTGCAGTGCAGTATAATAATATATTGGTGATCTCCTCTCTCCGGTGCAGTGCAGTATAATAATATATTGGTGAACTCCTCTCTCCAGTGCAGTATAATAATATATTGGTGCTCTCCTCTCTCCGGTGCAGTGCAGTATAATAATATATTGGTGCTCTCCACTCTCCGGTGCAGTGCAGTATAATAATATATTGGTGATCTGCACTCTTCGGTGCAGTGCAGTATAATAATATATTGGTGATCTCCTCTATCTGGTGCAGTGCAGTATAATAATATATTGGTGCTCTCCTCTCTCCGGTGCAGTGCAGTATAATAATATATTGGTGCTCTCCTCTCTTCGGTGCAGTGCAGTATAATAACATATTGGTGATCTCCTCTCTCCAGTGCAGTATAATAATATATTGGTGCTCTCCTCTCTCCGGTGCAGTGCAGTATAATAATATATTGGTGATCTCCTCTCTCCAGGGCAGTGCAGTATAATAATATATTGGTGATCTCCTCTCTCCGGTGCAGTATAATAATATATTAGTGCTCTCCTCTCTCCGGTGCAGTGCAGTATAATAATGTATTGGAGATCTCCTCTCTCCAGGGCAGTGCAGTATAATAATATATTGGTGATCTCCTCTCTTCGGTGCAGTGCAGTATAATAATATATTGGTGCTCTCCTCTCTCCGTTGCAGTGCAGTATAATAATATATTGGTGATCTCCTTTCTCCGGTGCAGTATAATAATATATTGGTGCTCTCCTCTCTCCGGTGCAGTGCAGTATAATAATATATTGGTGATCTCCTTTCTCCGGTGCAGTATAATAATATATTGGTGATCTCCACTCTCTGGTGCAGTGCAGTATAATAATATATTGGTGCTCTCCTCTCTCCGGTGTAGTGCAGTATAATAATATATTGGTGCTCTCCTCTCTCCGGTGCAGTGCAGTATAACAATATAATGGTGATCTCCTCTCTTCGGTGCAGTGCAGTATAATAATATATTGGTGATCTCCTCTCTCCAGTGCAGTGCACTATAATAATATATTGATGATCTCCTCTCTCCGGTGCAGTGCAGTATAATAATATATTGGTGATCTCCTCTCTCCAGTGCAGTATAATAATATATTGGTGCTCTCCTCTCTCCGGTGCAGTGCAGTATAATAATATATTGGTGATCTCCTCTCTCCGGTGCAGTGCAGTATAATAATATATTGGTGATCTCCTCTCTCCGGTGCAGTATAATAATGTATTGGTGATCTCCTCTCTCCGGTGCAGTGCAGTATAATAATATATTGGTGATCTCCTCTCTCCGGTGCAGTGCAATATAATAATATATTGGTGATCTCCTCTCTCCGGTGCAGTGTGGCATAATAATATATTGGTGATCTCCTCTCTACAGTGCAGTATAATAATATATTGGTGCTCTCCTCTCTCCGGTGCAGTGCAGTATAATAATATATTGGTGCTCTCCACTCTCCGGTGCAGTGCAGTATAATAATATATTGGTGATCTCCACTCTCCGGTGCAGTGCAGTATAATAATATATTGGTGATCTCCTCTATCCAGTGCAGTGCAGTATAATAATATATTGGTGCTCTCCTCTCTCCGGTGCAGTGCAGTATAATAATATATTGGTGCTCTCCTCTCTCCGGTGCAGTGTGGTATAATAATATATTGGTGATCTCCTCTATCCAGTGCAGTGCAGTATAATAATATATTGGTGCTCTCCGCTCTCCGGTGCAGTGCAGTGTAATAATATATTGGTGCTCTCCACTCTCCGGTGCAGTGCAGTATAATAATATATTGGTGCTCTCCTCTCTCTGGTGCAGTGCAGTATAATAATATATTGGTGCTCTCCTCTCTTCGGTGCAGTGCAGTATAATAATATATTGGTGCTCTCCTCTCTCCAGTGCAGTGCAGTATAATAATATATTGGTGCTCTCCTCTCTCCGGTGCAGTGCAGTATAATAATATATTGGTGCTCTCCTCTCTTCGGTGCAGTGCAGTATAATAATATATTGGTGATCTCTTCTCTCCGGTGCAGTGCAGTATAATAATATATTGGTGATCTCCCCTCTCCGGTGCAGTGCAGTATAATAATATATTGGTGATCTCTTCTCTCCGGTGCAGTGCAGTATAATAATATATTGGTGATCTCCTCTCTCCAGTGCAGTGCAGTATAATAACATATTGGTGCTCTCCTCTCTCCGGTGCAGTGCAGTATAATAATATATTGGTGATCTCCTCTCTCCGGTGCAGTGTGGTATAATAATATATTAGTGCTCTCCTCTCTCCGGTGCAGTGCAGTATAATAATATATTGGTGATCTCCTCTATCCAGTGCAGTATAATAATATATTGGTGCTCTCCACTCTCCGGTGCAGTGCAGTATAATAATATATTGGTGCTCTCCACTCTCCGGTGCAGTGCAGTATAATAATATATTGGTGATCTGCACTCTTCGGTGCAGTGCAGTATAATAATATATTGGTGATCTCCTCTATCCGGTGCAGTGCAGTATAATAATATATTGGTGATCTCCACTCTCCGGTGCAGTGCAGTATAATAATATATTGGTGCTCTCCACTCTCCGGTGCAGTGCAGTATAATAATATATTGGTGATCTGCACTCTTCGGTGCAGTGCAGTATAATAATATATTGGTGATCTCCTCTATCCGGTGCAGTGCAGTATAATAATATATTGGTGCTCTCCTCTCTCCGGTGCAGTGCAGTATAATAATATATTGGTGCTCTCCTCTCTCCGGTGTAGTGCAGTATAATAATATATTGGTGATCTCCTCTCTCCAGTGCAGTATAATAATATATTGGTGCTCTCCTCTCTCCGGTGCAGTGCAGTATAATAATATATTGGTTCTCTCCTCTCTTCGGTGCAGTGCAGTATAATAATATATTGGTGATCTCCACTCTCTGGTGCAGTATAATAATATATTGGTGATCTCCTCTCTCCGGTGCAGTGCAGTATAATAATATATTGGTGCTCTCCTCTCTCCAGTGCAGTATAATAATATATTGGTGATCTCCTCTCTCCGGTGCAGTGCAGTATAATAATATATTGGTGATCTCCTCTCTCCGGTGCAGTGCACTATAATAATATATTGGTGATCTCCTTTCTCCGGTGCAGTTTAATAATATATTGGTGCTCTCCTCCCTCCGGTGCAGTGCAGTATAATAATATATTGGTGATCTCCACTCTCTGGTGCAGTGCAGTATAATAATATATTGGTGCTCTCCTCTCTCCGGTGCAGTGCAGTAAAATAATATATTGGTGCTCTCCTCTCTCCGGTGCAGTGCAGTATAATAATATATTGGTGATCTCCACTCTCTGGTGCAGTGCAGTATAATTATATATTGGTGATTTCCTCTCTTCGGTGCAGTGCAGTATAATAATATATTGGTGCTCTCCTCTCTCCGGTGCAGTGCAGTATAATAATATATTGGTTCTCTCCTCTCTTCGGTGCAGTGCAGTATAATAATATATTGGTGACCTCCACTCTCTGGTGCAGTATAATAATATATTGGTGATCTCCTCTCTCCGGTGCAGTGCAGTATAATAATATATTGGTGCTCTCCTCTCTCCAGTGCAGTATAATAATATATTGGTGATCTCCTCTCTCCGGTGCAGTGCAGTATAATAATATATTGATGATCTCCTCTCTCCGGTGCAGTGCAGTATAATAATATATTGGTGCTCTCCTCTCTCTGGTTCAGTGCAGTGTAATAATATATTGGTGATCTCCTCTCTCCGGTGCAGTGCAGTATAATAATATATTGGTGATCTCCTCTCTTCGGTGCAGTGCAGTATAGTAATATATTGGTGATCTCCTCTCTCCGGTGCAGTGCAGTATAATAATATATTGGTGATCTCCTCTCTCCGGTGCAGTGCAGTATAATAATATATTGGTGATCTCCTCTCTCCGGTGCAGTGCAGTATAATAATATATTGGTGATCTCCTCTGTCCAGTGCAGTGCAGTATAATAATATATTGGTGCTCTCCTCTCTCCGGTGCAGTGCAGTATAATAATATATTGGTGATGTCCTCTCTCCGGTGCAGTGCAGTATAATAATATATTGGTGATCTCCTCTCTCCGGTGCAGTGCAGTATAATAATATATTGGTGCTCTCCTCTCTCCGGTGCAGTGCAGTATAATAATATATTGGTGATGTCCTCTCTCCGGTGCAGTGCAGTATAATAATATATTGGTGCTCTCCTCTCTCCGGTGCAGTGCAGTATAATAATATATTGGTGCTCTCCTCTCTCCGGTGCAGTGCAGTATAATAATATATTGGTGATCTCCACTCTCTGGTGCAGTGCAGTATAATAATATATTGGTGCTCTCCTCTCTCCGGTGCAGTGCAGTGTAATAATATATTGGTGATCTCCTCTCTCCGGTGCAGTGCAGTATAATAATATATTGGTGGTCTCCTCTCTCCGGTGCAGTGCAGTGTAATAATATATTGGTGATCTCCTCTCTCCGGTGCAGTGCAGTATAATAATATATTGGTGATCTCCTTTCTCCGGTGCAGTGCAGTATAATAATATATTGGTGTTCTCCTCTCTTCGGTGCAGTGCAGTATAGTAATATATTGGTGATCTCCTCTCTCCGGTGCAGTGCAGTTAGTAATACATTGTTGCTCTCCTCTCTCCGGTGCAGTGCAGTATAATAATATATTGGTGATCTCCTCTCTTCGGTGCAGTGCAGTATAATAATATATTGGTGCTCTCCTCTCTCCGGTGCAGTGCAGTATAATAATATATTGGTGATCTCCTCTCTCCGGTGCAGTGCAGTATAATAATATATTGGTGATCTCCTTTCTCCGGTGCAGTGCAGTATAATAATATATTGGTGATCTCCTCTCTCCGGTGCAGTGCAGTATAATAATATATTGGTGATCTCCTCTCTCCGGTGCAGTGTAATAATATATTGGTGATCTCCTCTCTCCGGTGCAGTGCAGTATAATAATATATTGGTGCTCTCCTCTCTCCGGTGCAGTGCAGTATAATAATATATTGGTGATCTCCTCTCTCCGGTGCAGTGCAGTATAATAATATATTGGTGATGTCCTCTCTCCGGTGCAGTGCAGTATAATAATATATTGGTGATCTCCTTTCTCCAGTGCAGTATAATAATATATTGGTGCTCTCCTCTCTCCAGTGCAGTGCAGTATAATAACATATTGGTGCTCTCCTCTCTCCGGTGCAGTGCAGTATAATAATATATTGGTGATCTCCTCTCTCCGGTGCAGTGTGGTATAATAATATATTGGTGCTCTCCTCTCTCCGGTGCAGTGCAGTATAATAATATATTGGTGATCTCCTCTATCCAGTGCAGTATAATAATATATTGGTGCTCTCCACTCTCCGGTGCAGTGCAGTATAATAATATATTGGTGCTCTCCACTCTCCGGTGCAGTGCAGTATAATAATATATTGGTGATCTGCACTCTTCGGTGCAGTGCAGTATAATAATATATTGGTGATCTCCTCTATCCGGTGCAGTGCAGTATAATAATATATTGGTGATCTCCACTCTCCGGTGCAGTGCAGTATAATAATATATTGGTGCTCTCCACTCTCCGGTGCAGTGCAGTATAATAATATATTGGTGATCTGCACTCTTCGGTGCAGTGCAGTATAATAATATATTGGTGATCTCCTCTATCCGGTGCAGTGCAGTATAATAATATATTGGTGCTCTCCTCTCTCCGGTGCAGTGCAGTATAATAATATATTGGTGCTCTCCTCTCTCCGGTGTAGTGCAGTATAATAATATATTGGTGATCTCCTCTCTCCAGTGCAGTATAATAATATATTGGTGCTCTCCTCTCTCCGGTGCAGTGCAGTATAATAATATATTGGTTCTCTCCTCTCTTCGGTGCAGTGCAGTATAATAATATATTGGTGATCTCCACTCTCTGGTGCAGTATAATAATATATTGGTGATCTCCTCTCTCCGGTGCAGTGCAGTATAATAATATATTGGTGCTCTCCTCTCTCCAGTGCAGTATAATAATATATTGGTGATCTCCTCTCTCCGGTGCAGTGCAGTATAATAATATATTGGTGATCTCCTCTCTCCGGTGCAGTGCACTATAATAATATATTGGTGATCTCCTTTCTCCGGTGCAGTTTAATAATATATTGGTGCTCTCCTCCCTCCGGTGCAGTGCAGTATAATAATATATTGGTGATCTCCACTCTCTGGTGCAGTGCAGTATAATAATATATTGGTGCTCTCCTCTCTCCGGTGCAGTGCAGTAAAATAATATATTGGTGCTCTCCTCTCTCCGGTGCAGTGCAGTATAATAATATATTGGTGATCTCCACTCTCTGGTGCAGTGCAGTATAATTATATATTGGTGATTTCCTCTCTTCGGTGCAGTGCAGTATAATAATATATTGGTGCTCTCCTCTCTCCGGTGCAGTGCAGTATAATAATATATTGGTTCTCTCCTCTCTTCGGTGCAGTGCAGTATAATAATATATTGGTGACCTCCACTCTCTGGTGCAGTATAATAATATATTGGTGATCTCCTCTCTCCGGTGCAGTGCAGTATAATAATATATTGGTGCTCTCCTCTCTCCAGTGCAGTATAATAATATATTGGTGATCTCCTCTCTCCGGTGCAGTGCAGTATAATAATATATTGATGATCTCCTCTCTCCGGTGCAGTGCAGTATAATAATATATTGGTGCTCTCCTCTCTCTGGTTCAGTGCAGTGTAATAATATATTGGTGATCTCCTCTCTCCGGTGCAGTGCAGTATAATAATATATTGGTGATCTCCTCTCTTCGGTGCAGTGCAGTATAGTAATATATTGGTGATCTCCTCTCTCCGGTGCAGTGCAGTATAATAATATATTGGTGATCTCCTCTCTCCGGTGCAGTGCAGTATAATAATATATTGGTGATCTCCTCTCTCCGGTGCAGTGCAGTATAATAATATATTGGTGATCTCCTCTGTCCAGTGCAGTGCAGTATAATAATATATTGGTGCTCTCCTCTCTCCGGTGCAGTGCAGTATAATAATATATTGGTGATGTCCTCTCTCCGGTGCAGTGCAGTATAATAATATATTGGTGATCTCCTCTCTCCGGTGCAGTGCAGTATAATAATATATTGGTGCTCTCCTCTCTCCGGTGCAGTGCAGTATAATAATATATTGGTGATGTCCTCTCTCCGGTGCAGTGCAGTATAATAATATATTGGTGCTCTCCTCTCTCCGGTGCAGTGCAGTATAATAATATATTGGTGCTCTCCTCTCTCCGGTGCAGTGCAGTATAATAATATATTGGTGATCTCCACTCTCTGGTGCAGTGCAGTATAATAATATATTGGTGCTCTCCTCTCTCCGGTGCAGTGCAGTGTAATAATATATTGGTGATCTCCTCTCTCCGGTGCAGTGCAGTATAATAATATATTGGTGGTCTCCTCTCTCCGGTGCAGTGCAGTGTAATAATATATTGGTGATCTCCTCTCTCCGGTGCAGTGCAGTATAATAATATATTGGTGATCTCCTTTCTCCGGTGCAGTGCAGTATAATAATATATTGGTGTTCTCCTCTCTTCGGTGCAGTGCAGTATAGTAATATATTGGTGATCTCCTCTCTCCGGTGCAGTGCAGTTAGTAATACATTGTTGCTCTCCTCTCTCCGGTGCAGTGCAGTATAATAATATATTGGTGATCTCCTCTCTTCGGTGCAGTGCAGTATAATAATATATTGGTGCTCTCCTCTCTCCGGTGCAGTGCAGTATAATAATATATTGGTGATCTCCTCTCTCCGGTGCAGTGCAGTATAATAATATATTGGTGATCTCCTTTCTCCGGTGCAGTGCAGTATAATAATATATTGGTGATCTCCTCTCTCCGGTGCAGTGCAGTATAATAATATATTGGTGATCTCCTCTCTCCGGTGCAGTGTAATAATATATTGGTGATCTCCTCTCTCCGGTGCAGTGCAGTATAATAATATATTGGTGCTCTCCTCTCTCCGGTGCAGTGCAGTATAATAATATATTGGTGATCTCCTCTCTCCGGTGCAGTGCAGTATAATAATATATTGGTGATGTCCTCTCTCCGGTGCAGTGCAGTATAATAATATATTGGTGATCTCCTTTCTCCAGTGCAGTATAATAATATATTGGTGCTCTCCTCTCTCCAGTGCAGTGCAGTATAATAATATATTGGTGATCTCCTCTCTCCGGTGCAGTATAATAATATATTGGTGATCTCCTCTCTTCGGTGCAGTGCAGTATAATAATATATTGGTGCTCTCCTCTCTCCGGTGCACTGCAGTATAATAATATATTGGTGATCTCCTCTGTCCAGTGCAGTGCAGTATAATAATATATTGGTGCTCTCCTCTCTCCGGTGCAGTGCAGTATAATAATATATTGGTGATCTCCTCTCTCCGGTGCAGTATATTAATATATTGGTGATCTCCTCTCTCCGGTGCAGTGCAGTATAATAATATATTGGTGATCTCCTCTCTTCGGTGCAGTGCAGTATAATAATATATTGGTGATCTCCTCTCTTCGGTGCAGTGCAGTATAATAATATATTGGTGATCTCCTCTCTCCGGTGCAGCGCAGTATAATAATATATTGGTGATGTCTTCTCTCCGGTGCAGTGCAGTATAGTAATATATTGGTGATCTCCACTCTCCGGTGCAGTGCAGTATAATAATATATTGGTGATCTCCTCTCTCCGGTGCAGTGTGGTATAATAATATATTGGTGCTCTCCTCTCTCCGGTGCAGTGCAGTATAATAATATATTGGTGATCTCCTCTATCCAGTGCAGTATAATAATATATTGGTGCTCTCCACTCTCCGGTGCAGTGCAGTATAATAATATATTGGTGCTCTCCACTCTCCGGTGCAGTGCAGTATAATAATATATTGGTGATCTGCACTCTTCGGTGCAGTGCAGTATAATAATATATTGGTGATCTCCTCTATCCGGTGCAGTGCAGTATAATAATATATTGGTGATCTCCACTCTCCGGTGCAGTGCAGTATAATAATATATTGGTGCTCTCCACTCTCCGGTGCAGTGCAGTATAATAATATATTGGTGATCTGCACTCTTCGGTGCAGTGCAGTATAATAATATATTGGTGATCTCCTCTATCCGGTGCAGTGCAGTATAATAATATATTGGTGCTCTCCTCTCTCCGGTGCAGTGCAGTATAATAATATATTGGTGCTCTCCTCTCTCCGGTGTAGTGCAGTATAATAATATATTGGTGATCTCCTCTCTCCAGTGCAGTATAATAATATATTGGTGCTCTCCTCTCTCCGGTGCAGTGCAGTATAATAATATATTGGTTCTCTCCTCTCTTCGGTGCAGTGCAGTATAATAATATATTGGTGATCTCCACTCTCTGGTGCAGTATAATAATATATTGGTGATCTCCTCTCTCCGGTGCAGTGCAGTATAATAATATATTGGTGCTCTCCTCTCTCCAGTGCAGTATAATAATATATTGGTGATCTCCTCTCTCCGGTGCAGTGCAGTATAATAATATATTGGTGATCTCCTCTCTCCGGTGCAGTGCACTATAATAATATATTGGTGATCTCCTTTCTCCGGTGCAGTTTAATAATATATTGGTGCTCTCCTCCCTCCGGTGCAGTGCAGTATAATAATATATTGGTGATCTCCACACTCTGGTGCAGTGCAGTATAATAATATATTGGTGCTCTCCTCTCTCCGGTGCAGTGCAGTAAAATAATATATTGGTGCTCTCCTCTCTCCGGTGCAGTGCAGTATAATAATATATTGGTGATCTCCACTCTCTGGTGCAGTGCAGTATAATTATATATTGGTGATTTCCTCTCTTCGGTGCAGTGCAGTATAATAATATATTGGTGCTCTCCTCTCTCCGGTGCAGTGCAGTATAATAATATATTGGTTCTCTCCTCTCTTCGGTGCAGTGCAGTATAATAATATATTGGTGACCTCCACTCTCTGGTGCAGTATAATAATTTATTGGTGATCTCCTCTCTCCGGTGCAGTGCAGTATAATAATATATTGGTGCTCTCCTCTCTCCAGTGCAGTATAATAATATATTGGTGATCTCCTCTCTCCGGTGCAGTGCAGTATAATAATATATTGATGATCTCCTCTCTCCGGTGCAGTGCAGTATAATAATATATTGGTGCTCTCCTCTCTCTGGTTCAGTGCAGTGTAATAATATATTGGTGATCTCCTCTCTCCGGTGCAGTGCAGTATAATAATATATTGGTGATCTCCTCTCTCCGGTGCAGTGCAGTATAATAATATATTGGTGATCTCCTCTCTCCGGTGCAGTGCAGTATAATAATATATTGGTGATCTCCTCTGTCCAGTGCAGTGCAGTATAATAATATATTGGTGCTCTCCTCTCTCCGGTGCAGTGCAGTATAATAATATATTGGTGATGTCCTCTCTCCGGTGCAGTGCAGTATAATAATATATTGGTGATCTCCTCTCTCCGGTGCAGTGCAGTATAATAATATATTGGTGCTCTCCTCTCTCCGGTGCAGTGCAGTATAATAATATATTGGTGATGTCCTCTCTCCGGTGCAGTGCAGTATAATAATATATTGGTGCTCTCCTCTCTCCGGTGCAGTGCAGTATAATAATATATTGGTGATGTCCTCTCTCCGGTGCAGTGCAGTATAATAATATATTGGTGATCTCCTCTCTCCGGTGCAGTGCAGTATAATAATATATTGGTGCTCTCCTCTCTCCGGTGCAGTGCAGTATAATAATATATTGGTGATGTCCTCTCTCCGGTGCAGTGCAGTATAATAATATATTGGTGCTCTCCTCTCTCCGGTGCAGTGCAGTATAATAATATATTGGTGCTCTCCTCTCTCCGGTGCAGTGCAGTATAATAATATATTGGTGATCTCCACTCTCTGGTGCAGTGCAGTATAATAATATATTGGTGCTCTCCTCTCTCCGGTGCAGTGCAGTATAATAATATATTGGTGATCTCCTCTCTCCGGCGCAGTGTAATAATATATTGGTGATCTCCTCTCTCCGGTGCAGTGCAGTATAATAATATATTGGTGCTCTCCTCTCTCCGGTGCAGTGCAGTATAATAATATATTGGTGATCTCCTCTCTCCGGTGCAGTGCAGTATAATAATATATTGGTGATGTCCTCTCTCCGGTGCAGTGCAGTATAATAATATATTGGAGATCTCCTTTCTCCGGTGCAGTATAATAATATATTGGTGCTCTCCTCTCTCCAGTGCAGTGCAGTATAATAATATATTGGTGATCTCCTCTCTCCGGTGCAGTATAATAATATATTGGTGATCTCCTCTCTTCGGTGCAGTGCAGTATAATAATATATTGGTGCTCTCCTCTCTCCGGTGCACTGCAGTATAATAATATATTGGTGATCTCCTCTGTCCAGTGCAGTGCAGTATAATAATATATTGGTGCTCTCCTCTCTCCGGTGCAGTGCAGTATAATAATATATTGGTGATCTCCTCTCTCCGGTGCAGTATATTAATATATTGGTGATCTCCTCTCTCCGGTGCAGTGCAGTATAATAATATATTGGTGATCTCCTCTCTTCGGTGCAGTGCAGTATAATAATATATTGGTGATCTCCTCTCTTCGGTGCAGTGCAGTATAATAATATATTGGTGATCTCCTCTCTCCGGTGCAGCGCAGTATAATAATATATTGGTGATGTCTTCTCTCCGGTGCAGTGCAGTATAATAATATATTGGTGATCTCCACTCTCCGGTGCAGTGCAGTATAATAATATATTGGTGATCTCCTCTCTTCGGTGCAGTGCAGTATAATAATATATTGGTGATCTGCTCTCTCCGGTGCAGTGCAGTATAATAATATATTGGTGATCTCCTCTCTCCGGTGCAGTGCAGTATAATAATATATTGGTGATGTCCTCTCTCCGGTGCAGTGCAGTATAATAATATATTGGTGCTCTCCTCTCTCCGGTGCAGTGCAGTATAATAATATATTGGTGCTCTCCTCTCTCCGGTGCAGTGCAGTATAATAATATATTGGTGATCTCCACTCTCTGGTGCAGTGCAGTATAATAATATATTGGTGCTCTCCTCTCTCCGGTGCAGTGCAGTGTAATAATATATTGGTGATCTCCTCTCTCCGGTGCAGTGCAGTATAATAATATATTGGTGGTCTCCTCTCTCCGGTGCAGTGCAGTGTAATAATATATTGGTGATCTCCTCTCTCCGGTGCAGTGCAGTATAATAATATATTGGTGATCTCCTTTCTCCGGTGCAGTGCAGTATAATAATATATTGGTGTTCTCCTCTCTTCGGTGCAGTGCAGTATAGTAATATATTGGTGATCTCCTCTCTCCGGTGCAGTGCAGTTAGTAATACATTGTTGCTCTCCTCTCTCCGGTGCAGTGCAGTATAATAATATATTGGTGATCTCCTCTCTTCGGTGCAGTGCAGTATAATAATATATTGGTGCTCTCCTCTCTCCGGTGCAGTGCAGTATAATAATATATTGGTGATCTCCTCTCTCCGGTGCAGTGCAGTATAATAATATATTGGTGATCTCCTTTCTCCGGTGCAGTGCAGTATAATAATATATTGGTGATCTCCTCTCTCCGGTGCAGTGCAGTATAATAATATATTGGTGATCTCCTCTCTCCGGTGCAGTGTAATAATATATTGGTGATCTCCTCTCTCCGGTGCAGTGCAGTATAATAATATATTGGTGCTCTCCTCTCTCCGGTGCAGTGCAGTATAATAATATATTGGTGATCTCCTCTCTCCGGTGCAGTGCAGTATAATAATATATTGGTGATGTCCTCTCTCCGGTGCAGTGCAGTATAATAATATATTGGTGATCTCCTTTCTCCGGTGCAGTATAATAATATATTGGTGCTCTCCTCTCTCCAGTGCAGTGCAGTATAATAATATATTGGTGATCTCCTCTCTCCGGTGCAGTATAATAATATATTGGTGATCTCCTCTCTTCGGTGCAGTGCAGTATAATAATATATTGGTGCTCTCCTCTCTCCGGTGCACTGCAGTATAATAATATATTGGTGATCTCCTCTGTCCAGTGCAGTGCAGTATAATAATATATTGGTGCTCTCCTCTCTCCGGTGCAGTGCAGTATAATAATATATTGGTGATCTCCTCTCTCCGGTGCAGTATATTAATATATTGGTGATCTCCTCTCTCCGGTGCAGTGCAGTATAATAATATATTGGTGATCTCCTCTCTTCGGTGCAGTGCAGTATAATAATATATTGGTGATCTCCTCTCTTCGGTGCAGTGCAGTATAATAATATATTGGTGATCTCCTCTCTCCGGTGCAGCGCAGTATAATAATATATTGGTGATGTCTTCTCTCCGGTGCAGTGCAGTATAATAATATATTGGTGATCTCCACTCTCCGGTGCAGTGCAGTATAATAATATATTGGTGATCTCCTCTCTTCGGTGCAGTGCAGTATAATAATATATTGGTGATCTGCTCTCTCCGGTGCAGTGCAGTATAATAATATATTGGTGATGTCTTCTCTCCGGTGCAGTGCAGTATAATAATATATTGGTGATCTCCTTTCTCCGGTGCAGTGCAGTATAATAATATATTGGTGATTTCCTCTCTCCGGTGCAGTGCAGTATAATAATATATTGGTGATGTCCTCTCTCCGGTGCAGTGCAGTATAATAATATATTGGTGCTCTCCTCTCTCCGGTGCAGTGCAGTATAATAATATATTGGTGATGTCCTCTCTCCGGTGCAGTGCAGTATAATAATATATTGGTGATCTCCTTTCTCCGGTGCAGTGCAGTATAATAATATATTGTTGCTCTCCTCTCTTCGGTGCAGTGCAGTATAGTAATATATTGGTGATCTCCTCTCTCCGGTGCAGTGTGGTATAATAATATATTGTTGCTCTCCTCTCTCCGGTGCAGTGCAGTATAATAATATATTGGTGATCTCCACTCTCCGGTGCAGTGCAGTATAATAATATATTGTTACTCTCCTCTCTCCGGTGCAGTGCAGTATAATAATATATTGGTGATCTCCACTCTCCGGTGCAGTATAATAATATATTGGTGATCTCCTCTCTCCGGTGCAGTGCAGTATAATAATATATTGGTGATCTCCTCTCTCCGGTGCAGTATAATAATATATTGGTGATCTCCTCTCTCCGGTGCAGTGCAGTATAATAATATATTGGTGCTCTCCTCTCTCCGGTGCAGTATAATAATATATTGGTGATCTCCTCTCTCCGGTGCAGTGCAGTATAATAATATATTGGTGATGTCCTCTCTCCGGTGCAGTGCAGTATAATAATATATTGGTGATCTCCTCTCTCCGGTGCAGTGCAGTATAATAATATATTGGTGATGTCCTCTCTCCGGTGCAGTGCAGTATAATAATATATTGGTGATCTCCTTTCTCCGGTGCAGTATAATAATATATTGGTGCTCTCCTCTCTCCGGTGCAGTGCAGTATAATAATATATTGGTGATCTCCTCTCTCCGGTGCAGTATAATAATATATTGGTGATCTCCTCTCTTCGGTGCAGTGCAGTATAATAATATATTGGTGCTCTCCTCTCTCCGGTGCAGTGCAGTATAATAATATATTGGTGATCTCCTCTCTCCGGTGCAGTATAATAATATATTGGTGATCTCCTCTCTTCGGTGCAGTGCAGTATAATAATATATTGGTGCTCTCCTCTCTCCGGTGCACTGCAGTATAATAATATATTGGTGATCTCCTCTCTCCGGTGCAGTGCAGTATAATAATATATTGGTGATGTCTTCTCTCCGGTGCAGTGCAGTATAATAATATATTGGTGATCTCCTTTCTCCGGTGCAGTGCAGTATAATAATATATTGGTGATTTCCTCTCTCCGGTGCAGTGCAGTATAATAATATATTGGTGATGTCCTCTCTCCGGTGCAGTGCAGTATAATAATATATTGGTGCTCTCCTCTCTCCGGTGCAGTGCAGTATAATAATATATTTGTGATGTCCTCTCTCCGGTGCAGTGCAGTATAATAATATATTGGTGATCTCCTTTCTCCGGTGCAGTGCAGTATAATAATATATTGGTGCTCTCCTCTCTTCGGTGCAGTGCAGTATAGTAATATATTGGTGATCTCCTCTCTCCGGTGCAGTGCAGTATAATAATATATTGTTGCTCTCCTCTCTCCGTTGCAGTGCAGTATAATAATATATTGGTGATCTCCTCTCTTCGGTGCAGTGCAGTATAATAATATATTGGTGATCTGCTCTCTCCGGTGCAGTGCAGTATAATAATATATTGGTGATCTCCTCTCTCCGGTGCAGTGCAGTATAATAATATATTGGTGATCTCCTCTGTCCAGTGCAGTGCAGTATAATAATATATTGGTGCTCTCCTCTCTCCGGTGCAGTGCAGTATAATAATATATTGGTGATGTCCTCTCTCCGGTGCAGTGCAGTATAATAATATATTGGTGATCTCCTCTCTCCGGTGCAGTGCAGTATAATAATATATTGGTGCTCTCCTCTCTCCGGTGCAGTGCAGTATAATAATATATTGGTGATGTCCTCTCTCCGGTGCAGTGCAGTATAATAATATATTGGTGCTCTCCTCTCTCCGGTGCAGTGCAGTATAATAATATATTGGTGCTCTCCTCTCTCCGGTGCAGTGCAGTATAATAATATATTGGTGATCTCCACTCTCTGGTGCAGTGCAGTATAATAATATATTGGTGCTCTCCTCTCTCCGGTGCAGTGCAGTGTAATAATATATTGGTGATCTCCTCTCTCCGGTGCAGTGCAGTATAATAATATATTGGTGGTCTCCTCTCTCCGGTGCAGTGCAGTGTAATAATATATTGGTGATCTCCTCTCTCCGGTGCAGTGCAGTATAATAATATATTGGTGATCTCCTTTCTCCGGTGCAGTGCAGTATAATAATATATTGGTGTTCTCCTCTCTTCGGTGCAGTGCAGTATAGTAATATATTGGTGATCTCCTCTCTCCGGTGCAGTGCAGTTAGTAATACATTGTTGCTCTCCTCTCTCCGGTGCAGTGCAGTATAATAATATATTGGTGATCTCCTCTCTTCGGTGCAGTGCAGTATAATAATATATTGGTGCTCTCCTCTCTCCGGTGCAGTGCAGTATAATAATATATTGGTGATCTCCTCTCTCCGGTGCAGTGCAGTATAATAATATATTGGTGATCTCCTTTCTCCGGTGCAGTGCAGTATAATAATATATTGGTGATCTCCTCTCTCCGGTGCAGTGCAGTATAATAATATATTGGTGATCTCCTCTCTCCGGTGCAGTGTAATAATATATTGGTGATCTCCTCTCTCCGGTGCAGTGCAGTATAATAATATATTGGTGCTCTCCTCTCTCCGGTGCAGTGCAGTATAATAATATATTGGTGATCTCCTCTCTCCGGTGCAGTGCAGTATAATAATATATTGGTGATGTCCTCTCTCCGGTGCAGTGCAGTATAATAATATATTGGTGATCTCCTTTCTCCGGTGCAGTATAATAATATATTGGTGCTCTGCTCTCTCCAGTGCAGTGCAGTATAATAATATATTGGTGATCTCCTCTCTCCGGTGCAGTATAATAATATATTGGTGATCTCCTCTCTTCGGTGCAGTGCAGTATAATAATATATTGGTGCTCTCCTCTCTCCGGTGCACTGCAGTATAATAATATATTGGTGATTTCCTCTCTCCGGTGCAGTGCAGTATAATAATATATTGGTGATGTCCTCTCTCCGGTGCAGTGCAGTATAATAATATATTGGTGCTCTCCTCTCTCCGGTGCAGTGCAGTATAATAATATATTGGTGATGTCCTCTCTCCGGTGCAGTGCAGTATAATAATATATTGGTGATCTCCTTTCTCCGGTGCAGTGCAGTATAATAATATATTGTTGCTCTCCTCTCTTCGGTGCAGTGCAGTATAGTAATATATTGGTGATCTCCTCTCTCCGGTGCAGTGTGGTATAATAATATATTGTTGCTCTCCTCTCTCCGGTGCAGTGCAGTATAATAATATATTGGTGATCTCCACTCTCCGGTGCAGTGCAGTATAATAATATATTGTTGCTCTCCTCTCTCCGGTGCAGTGCAGTATAATAATATATTGGTGATCTCCACTCTCCGGTGCAGTATAATAATATATTGGTGATCTCCTCTCTCCGGTGCAGTGCAGTATAATAATATATTGGTGATCTCCTCTCTCCGGTGCAGTATAATAATATATTGGTGATCTCCTCTCTCCGGTGCAGTGCAGTATAATAATATATTGGTGCTCTCCTCTCTCCGGTGCAGTATAATAATATATTGGTGATCTCCTCTCTCCGGTGCAGTGCAGTATAATAATATATTGGTGATGTCCTCTCTCCGGTGCAGTGCAGTATAATAATATATTGGTGATCTCCTCTCTCCGGTGCAGTGCAGTATAATAATATATTGGTGATGTCCTCTCTCCGGTGCAGTGCAGTATAATAATATATTGGTGATCTCCTTTCTCCGGTGCAGTATAATAATATATTTGTGCTCTCCTCTCTCCGGTGCAGTGCAGTATAATAATATATTGGTGATCTCCTCTCTCCGGTGCAGTATAATAATATATTGGTGATCTCCTCTCTTCGGTGCAGTGCAGTATAATAATATATTGGTGCTCTCCTCTCTCCGGTGCAGTGCAGTATAATAATATATTGGTGATCTCCTCTCTCCGGTGCAGTATAATAATATATTGGTGATCTCCTCTCTTCGGTGCAGTGCAGTATAATAATATATTGGTGCTCTCCTCTCTCCGGTGCACTGCAGTATAATAATATAATGGTGATCTCCTCTCTCCGGTGCAGTGCAGTATAATAATATATTGGTGATGTCTTCTCTCCGGTGCAGTGCAGTATAATAATATATTGGTGATCTCCTTTCTCCGGTGCAGTGCAGTATAATAATATATTGGTGATTTCCTCTCTCCGGTGCAGTGCAGTATAATAATATATTGGTGATGTCCTCTCTCCGGTGCAGTGCAGTATAATAATATATTGGTGCTCTCCTCTCTCCGGTGCAGTGCAGTATAATAATATATTTGTGATGTCCTCTCTCCGGTGCAGTGCAGTATAATAATATATTGGTGATCTCCTTTCTCCGGTGCAGTGCAGTATAATAATATATTGGTGCTCTCCTCTCTTCGGTGCAGTGCAGTATAGTAATATATGGGTGATCTCCTCTCTCCGGTGCAGTGCAGTATAATAATATATTGTTGCTCTCCTCTCTCCGGTGCAGTGCAGTATAATAATATATTGGTGATCTCCTCTCTTCGGTGCAGTGCAGTATAATAATATATTGGTGCTCTCCTCTCTCCGGTGCAGTGCAGTATAATAATATATTGGTGATCTCCTCTCTCCGGTGCAGTGCAGTATAATAATATATTGGTGATCTCCTTTCTCCGGTGCAGTGCAGTATAATAATATATTGGTGATCTCCTCTCTCCGGTGCAGTGCAGTATAATAATATATTGGTGATCTCCTCTCTCCGGTGCAGTATAATAATATATTGGTGATCTCCTCTCTCCGGTGCAGTGCAGTATAATAATATATTGGTGCTCTCCTCTCTCCGGTGCAGTGCAGTATAATAATATATTGGTGATCTCCACTCTCCGGTGCAGTATAATAATATATTGGTGCTCTCCTCTCTCCGGTGCAGTGCAGTATAATAATATATTGGTGCTCTCCTCTCTCCGGTGCAGTGCAGTATAATAATATATTGGTGATCTCCTTTCTCCGGTGCAGTGCAGTATAATAATATATTGGTGATCTCCACTCTTCGGTGCAGTGCAGTATAATAATATATTGGTGCTCTCCTCTCTCCGGTGCAGTGCAGTATAATAATATATTGGTGATCTCCTCTCTCCGGTGCAGTGCAGTATAATAATATATTGGTGATCTCCTTTCTTCGGTGCAGTGCAGTATAATAATATATTGGTGATCTCCTCTCTCCGGTGCAGTGCAGTATAATAATATATTGGTGATCTCCTCTCTCCGGTGCAGTATAATAATATATTGGTGATCTCCTCTCTCCGGTGCAGTGCAGTATAATAATATATTGGTGCTCTCCTCTCTCCGGTGCAGTGCAGTATAATAATATATTGGTGATCTCCTCTCTCCAGTGCAGTGCAGTATAATAATATATTGGTGATCTCCTCTCTCCGGTGTAGTGCAGTATAATAATATATTGGTGATCTCCTCTCTCCGGTGCAGTGCAGTATAATAATATATTGGTGATCTCCTCTCTCCGGTGCAGTGCAGTATAATAATATATTGGTGCTCTCCTCTCTCCGGTGCAGTGCAGTATAATAATATATTGGTGATCTCCTCTCTCCAGTGCAGTGCAGTATAATAATATATTGGTGATCTCCTCTCTCCGGTGTAGTGCAGTATAATAATATACTGGTGCTCTCCTCTCTCCGGTGCAGTGCAGTATAATAATATATTGGTGATCTCCTCTCTCCAGTGCAGTGCAGTATAATAATATATTGGTGATCTCCTCTCTCCGGTGCAGTGCAGTATAATAATATATTGGTGATCTCCTCTCTCCGGTGCAGTGCAGTATAATAATATATTGGTGATGTCCTCTCTCCGGTGCAGTGCAGTATAATAATATATTGGTGCTCTCCTCTCTCCGGTGCAGTGCAGTATAATAATATATTGGTGATCTCCTCTCTCCGGTGCAGTATATTAATATATTGGTGATCTCCTCTCTCCGGTGCAGTGCAGTATAATAATATATTGGTGCTCTCCTCTCTCCGGTGCAGTGCAGTATAATAATATATTGGTGATGTCTTCTCTCCGGTGCAGTGCAGTATAATAATATATTGGTGATCTCCTTTCTCCGGTGCAGTGCAGTATAATAATATATTGGTGATTTCCTCTCTCCGGTGCAGTGCAGTATAATAATATATTGGTGATGTCCTCTCTCCGGTGCAGTGTAGTATAATAATATATTGGTGCTCTCCTCTCTCCGGTGCAGTGCAGTATAATAATATATTTGTGATGTCCTCTCTCCGGTGCAGTGCAGTATAATAATATATTGGTGATCTCCTTTCCCAGTGCAGTGCAGTATAATAATATATTGGTGCTCTCCTCTCTTCGGTGCAGTGCAGTAGAGTAATATATTGGTGATCTCCTCTCTCCGGTGCAGTGCAGTATAATAATATATTGTTGCTCTCCTCTCTCCGGTGCAGTGCAGTATAATAATATATTGGTGATCTCCTCTCTTCGGTGCAGTGCAGTATAATAATATATTGGTGCTCTCCTCTCTCCGGTGCAGTGCAGTATAATAATATATTGGTGATCTCCTCTCTCCGTTGCAGTGCAGTATAATAATATATTGGTGATCTCCTTTCTCCGGTGCAGTGTAGTATAATAATATATTGGTGATCTCCTCTCTCCGGTGCAGTGCAGTATAATAATATATTGGTGATCTCCTCTCTCCGGTGCAGTATATTAATATATTGGTGATCTCCTCTCTCCGGTGCAGTGCAGTATAACAATATATTGGTGCTCTCCTCTCTCCGGTGCAGTGCAGTATAATAATATATTGGTGATGTCTTCTCTCCGGTGCAGTGCAGTATAATAATATATTGGTGATCTCCTTTCTCCGGTGCAGTGCAGTATAATAATATATTGGTGATTTCCTCTCTCCGGTGCAGTGCAGTATAATAATATATTGGTGATGTCCTCTCTCCGGTGCAGTGTAGTATAATAATATATTGGTGCTCTCCTCTCTCCGGTGCAGTGCAGTATAATAATATATTTGTGATGTCCTCTCTCCGGTGCAGTGCAGTATAATAATATATTGGTGATCTCCTTTCCCAGTGCAGTGCAGTATAATAATATATTGGTGCTCTCCTCTCTTCGGTGCAGTGCAGTAGAGTAATATATTGGTGATCTCCTCTCTCCGGTGCAGTGCAGTATAATAATATATTGTTGCTCTCCTCTCTCCGCTGCAGTGCAGTATAATAATATATTGGTGATCTCCTCTCTTCGGTGCAGTGCAGTATAATAATATATTGGTGCTCTCCTCTCTCCGGTGCAGTGCAGTATAATAATATATTGGTGATCTCCTCTCTCCGTTGCAGTGCAGTATAATAATATATTGGTGATCTCCTTTCTCCGGTGCAGTGTAGTATAATAATATATTGGTGATCTCCTCTCTCCGGTGCAGTGCAGTATAATAATATATTGGTGATCTCCTCTCTCCGGTGCAGTATAATAATATATTGGTGATCTCCTCTCTCTGGTGCAGTGCAGTATAATAATATATTGGTGCTCTCCTCTCTCCGGTGCAGTGCAGTATAATAATATATTGGTGATCTCCTCTCTCCGGTGCAGTGCAGTATAATAATATATTGGTGATGTCCTCTCTCCGGTGCAGTGCAGTATAATAATATATTGGTGATCTCCTTTCTCCGGTGCAGTATACTAATATATTGGTGCTCTCCTCTCTTCCGTGCAGTGCAGTATAATAATATATTGGTGATCTCCTCTCTCCGGTGCAGTATAATAATATATTGGTGATCTCCTCTCTTCGGTGCAGTGCAGTATAATAATATATTGGTGATCTCTTCTCTCCGGTGCAGTGCAGTATAATAATATATTGGTGATCTCCTCTGTCCAGTGCAGTATATTAATAAATTGGTGATCTCCTCTCTCCGGTGCAGTGCAGTATAATAATATATTGGTGCTCTCCTCTCTCCGGTGCAGTGCAGTATAATAATATATTGGTGATGTCTTCTCTCCGGTGCAGTGCAGTATAATAATATATTGGTGCTCTCCTCTCTCCGGTGCAGTGCATTATAATAATATATTGGTGATCTCCTCTCTCCGGTGCAGTGCAGTATAATAATATATTGGTGATCTCCTCTGTCCAGTGCAGTATAATAATATATTGTTGCTCTCCTCTCTCCGGTGCAGTGCAGTATAATAATATATTGGTGATCTCCTCTCTCTGGTGCAGTGCAGTATAATAATATATTGGTGCTCTCCTCTCTCTGGTCCAGTGAAGTATAATAATATATTGGTGATGTCCTCTCTCCGGTGCAGTGCAGTATAATAATATATTGGTGATCTCCTTTCTCCGGTGCAGTGCAGTATAATAATATATTGGTGATTTCCTTTCTCCGGTGCAGTGCAGTATAATAATATATTGGTGATTTCCTCTCTCCGGTGCAGTGCAGTATAATAATATATTGGTGATCTCCTCTCTCCGGTGCAGTGCAGTATAATAATATATTGGTGATTTCCTCTCTCCTGTGCAGTGCAGTATAGTAATATATTGGTGATCTCTTCTCTCTGGTGCAGTGCAGTATAATAATATATTGGTGATCTCCTCTCTTTGGTGCAGTGCAGTATAATAATATATTGGTGATCTCCTCTCTCCGGTGCAGTGCAGTATAATAATATATTGGTGATCTCCTCTCTCCGATGCAGTGCAGTATAATAATATATTGGTGATCTCCTCTCTCCAGTGCAGTATAATAATATATTGGTGCTCTCCTCTGTCTGGTGCAGTGCAGTATAATACTATATTGGTGATCTCCTCTCTCTGGTGCAGGGCAGTATAATAATATATTGGTGATCTCCTCTCTCCAGTGAAGTGCAGTATAATAATATATTGGTGATCTCCTCTCTCCAGTGCAGTGTAGTATAATAATATATTGGTGCTCTCCTCTCTCCGGTGCAGTGCAGTATAATAATATATTGGTGCTCTCCTCTCTCTGGTGCAGTGCAGTATAATAATATATTGGTGAACTCCTCTCTCCGGTGCAGTGCAGTATAATAATATATTGGTGCTCTCCTCTCTCCGGTGCAGTGCAGTATAATAATATATTGGTGACCTCCTCTCTCCGGTGCAGTGCAGTATAATAATATATTGATGATCTCCTCTCTCCAATGCAGTATAATAATATATTGGTGCTCTCCTCTCTCTGGTGCAGTGCAGTATAATAATATATTGGTGCTCTCCTCTCTCTGGTGCAGTGCAGTATAATAATATATTGGTGATCTCCTTTCTCCAGTGCAGTATAATAATATATTGGTGATCTCTTCTCTCCGGTGCAGTGCAGTATAATAATATATTGGTGCTCTCCTCTCCGGTGCAGTGCAGTATAATAATATATTGGTGATCTCCTTTCTCCCGTGCAGTGCAGTATAATAATATATTGGTGATCTCCTCTCTCCGGTGCAGTGCAGTATAATAATATATTGGTGCTCTCCACTCTCCGGTGCAGTGCAGTATAATAATATATTGGTGATCTCCTTTCTCCGGTGCAGTATAATAATATATTGGTGCTCTCCTCTCTCCGGTGCACTGCAGTATAATAATATATTGGTGATCTCTTCTCTCCGGTGCAGTGCAGTATAATAATATATTGGTGATCTCCTCTCTTTGGTGCAGTGCAGTATATTAATATATTGGTGATCTCCTCTCTCCGGTGCAGTGCAGTATAATAATATATTGGTGATGTCCTCTCTCCGGTGCAGTGCAGTATAATAATATATTGGTGCTCTCCACTCTCCGGTGCAGTGCAGTATAATAATATATTGGTGCTCTCCACTCTCCGGTGCAGTGCAGTATAATAATATATTGGTGATCTCCTCTCTCCGGTGCAGTGCAGTATAATAATATATTGGTGATCTCCTCTCTCCGGTGCAGTGCAGTATAATAATATATTGGTGCTCTCCTCTCTCCGGTGCAGTGCAGTATAATAATATATTGGTGATTTCCTTTCTCCGGTGCAGTGCAGTATAATAATATATTGGTGATGTCCTCTCTCCGGTGCAGTGCAGTATAATAATATATTGGTGCTCTCCTCTCTCCGGTGCAGTGCAGTATAATAATATATTGGTGATTTCCTCTCTCCGGTGCAGTGCAGTATAATAATATATTGGTGATCTCCTCTCTCCGATGCAGTGAAGTATAATAATGTATTGGTGATCTCCTCTCACCGGTGCAGTGCAGTATAATAATATATTGGTGATCTCCTCTCTCCGGTGCAGTGCAGTATAATAATATATTGGTGATCTCCTCTCTCCGGTGCAGTGCAGTATAATAATATATTGGTGATCTCCTCTCTCCAGTGCAGTATAATAATATATTGGTGCTCTCTTCTCTCCGGTGCAGTGCAGCATAATAATATATTGGTGATCTCCTCTCTCCGGTGCAGTGCAGTATAATAATATATTGGTGCTCTCCTCTCTCCGGTGCAGTGCAGTATAATAATATATTGGTGCTCTCCTCTCTCCGGTGCAGTATAATAATATATTGATGATCTCCTCTCTCCGGTGCAGTGCAGTATAATAATATATTGGTGATCTCCACTCTCCGGTGCAGTGCAGTTTAATAATATATTGGTGATCTTCTCTCTCCGGTGCAGTGCAGTATAATAATATATTGGTGATCTCCTCTCTCCGGTGCAGTATAATAATATATTGGTGATCTCCTCTCTCCGGTGCAGTGCAGTATAATAATATATTGGTGCTCTCCTCTCTCCGGTGCAGTGCAGTATAATAATATATTGGTGCTCTCCTCTCTCCGGTGCAGTGCAGTATAATAATATATTGGTGCTCTCCTCTCTCCGGTGCAGTGCAGTATAATAATATATTGGTGCTCTCCTCTCTCCGGTGCAGTATAATAATATATTGGTGCTCTCCTCTCTTCGGTGCAGTGCAGTATAATAATATATTGGTGCTCTCCTCTCTCCGGTGCAGTGCAGTATAATAATATATTGGTAATCTCCTCTCTCCGGTGTAGTGCAGTATAATAATATATTGGTGCTCTCCTCTCTCCGGTGCAGTATAATAATATATTGGTGCTCTCCTCTCTCCGGTGCAGTGCAGTATAATAATATATTGGTGCTCTCCTCTCTCCCGTGCAGTGCAGTATAATAATATATTGGTGCTCTCCTCTCTTCGGTGCAGTGCAGTATAATAATATATTGGTAATCTCCTCTCTCCGGTGCCGTGCAGTATAATAATATATTGGTGATCTCCTCTCTCCGGTGCAGTGCAGTATAATAATATATTGGTGCTCTCCTCTCTCCGATGCAGTGCAGTATAATAATATATTGGTGCTCTCCTCTCTTCGGTGCAGTGCAGTATAATAATATATTGATGCTCTCCTCTCTCCGGTGCAGTGCAGTATAATAATATATTGGTAATCTCCTCTCTCCGGTGCAGTGCAGTATAATAATATATTGGTGATCTCCTCTCTCCGGTGCAGTGCAGTATAATAATATATTGGTGCTCTCCTCTCTCCGGTGCAGTGCAGTATAATAATATATTGGTGATCTCCACTCTCCGGTGCAGTGCAGTATAATAATATATTGGTGCTCTCCTCTCTCCGGTGCAGTGCAGTATAATAATATATTGGTGATTTCTTCTCTCCGGTGCAATGCAGTATAATAATATATTGGTGCTCTCCTCTCTCCGGTGCAGTGCAGTATGATAATATATTGGTGCTCTCCTCTCTCCGGTGCAGTGCAGTATAATAATATATTGGTGATCTCCTTTCTCCAGTGCAGTATAATAATATATTGGTGCTCTCCTCTCTCCAGTGCAGTGCAGTATAATAATATATTGGTGATCTCCACTCTCCGGTGCAGTGCAGTATAATAATATATTGGTGCTCTCCTCTCTTCGGTGCAGTGCAGTGTAATATATTGGTGCTCTCCTCTCTCCGGTGCAGTGCAGTATAATAATATATTGGTGCTCTCCTCTCTCTGGTGCAGTGCAGTATAATAATATATTGGTGCTCTCCTCTCTTCGGTGCAGTGCAGTATAATAATATATTGGTGCTCTCCTCTCTCCGGTGCAGTGCAGTATAATAATATATTGGTGATCTCCACTCTCCGGTGCAGTGCAGTATAATAATATATTGGTGATCTCCTCTCTCCAGTGCAGTATAATAATATATTGGTGCTCTCCTCTCTTCGGTGCAGTGCAGTATAATAATATATTGGTGCTCTCCTCTCTCCGGTGCAGTGCAGTATAATAATATATTGGTGCTCTCCTCTCTCCAGTGCAGTATAATAATATATTGGTGATCTCCTCTCTCCGGTGCAGTGCAGTATAATAATATATTGGTGATCTCCTCTCTTCGGTGCAGTGCAGTATAATAATATATTGGTGCTCTCCTCTCTCCGGTGCAGTGCAGTATAATAATATATTGGTGCTCTCCTCTCTCCGGTGCAGTATAATAATATATTGGTGCTCTCCTCTCTCCGGTGCAGTATAATAATATATTGGTGCTCTCCTCTTTCCAGTGCAGTGCAGTATAATAATATATTGGTGATCTCCTCTCTTCGGTGCATTGCAGTATAATAATATATTGGTGATCTCCTCTCTCCGGTGCAGTATAATAATATATTGGTGATCTCCTCTCTCCGGTGCAGTGCAGTATAATAATATATTGGTGATCTCCTTTCTCCGGTGCAGTGCAGTATAATAATATATTGGTGCTCTCCTCTCTCCGGTGCAGTATAATAATATATTGGTGCTCTCCTCTCTCCAGTGCAGTGCAGTATAATAATATATTGGTGATCTCCTCTCTTCGGTGCATTGCAGTATAATAATATATTGGTGATCTCCTCTCTCCGGTGCAGTATAATAATATATTGGTGATCTCCTCTCTCCGGTGCAGTGCAGTATAATAATATATTGGTGATCTCCTTTCTCCGGTGCAGTGCAGTATAATAATATATTGGTGCTCTCCTCTCTCCAGTGCAGTATAATAATATATTGGTGATCTCCTCTCTCCGGTGCAGTGCAGTATAATAATATATTGGTGATCTCCTTTCTCCGGTGCAGTGCAGTATATTAATATATTGGTGCTCTCCTCTCTCCGGTGCAGTGCAGTATAATAATATATTGGTGCTCTCCTCTCTCCGTTGCAGTGCAGTATAATAATATATTGGTGATCTCCTCTCTCCAGTGCAGTATAATAATATATTGGTGCTCTCCTCTCTCCGGTGCAGTGCAGTATAATAATATATTGGTGCTCTCCTCTGTGCGGTGCAGTGCAGTATAATAATATATTGGTGATCTCCACTCTCCGGTGCAGTGCAGTATAATAATATATTGGTGACCTCCACTCTCCGGTGCAGTGCAGTATAATAATATATTGGTGATCTCTTCTCTCCGGTGCAGTGCGGTATAATAATATATTGGTGCTCTCCACTCTCCGGTGCAGTGCAGTATAATAATATATTGGTGCTCTCCACTCTCCTGTGCAGTGCAGTATAATAATATATTGGTGATCTCCACTCTCCGGTGCAGTGCAGTATAATAATATATTGGTGATCTCTTCTCTCCGATGCAGTGCAGTATAATAATATATTGGTAATCTCCTCTCTCCGGTGTAGTGCAGTATAATAATATATTGGTGCTCTCCTCTCTCCGGTGCAGTATAATAATATATTGGTGCTCTCCTCTCTCCGGTGCAGTGCAGTATAATAATATATTGGTGCTCTCCTCTCTCCGGTGCAGTGCAGTATAATAATATATTGGCGCTCTCCTCTCTTCGGTGCAGTGCAGTATAATAATATATTGGTAATCTCCTCTCTCCGGTGCCGTGCAGTATAATAATATATTGGTGATCTCCTCTCTCCGGTGCAGTGCAGTATAATAATATATTGGTGCTCTCCTCTCTCCGATGCAGTGCAGTATAATAATATATTGGTGCTCTCCTCTCTTCGGTGCAGTGCAGTATAATAATATATTGATGCTCTCCTCTCTCCGGTGCAGTGCAGTATAATAATATATTGGTAATCTCCTCTCTCCGGTGCAGTGCAGTATAATAATATATTGGTGATCTCCTCTCTCCGGTGCAGTGCAGTATAATAATATATTGGTGCTCTCCTCTCTCCGGTGCAGTGCAGTATAATAATATATTGGTGATCTCCACTCTCCGGTGCAGTGCAGTATAATAATATATTGGTGCTCTCCTCTCTCCGGTGCAGTGCAGTATAATAATATATTGGTGATTTCTTCTCTCCGGTGCAATGCAGTATAATAATATATTGGTGCTCTCCTCTCTCCGGTGCAGTGCAGTATGATAATATATTGGTGCTCTCCTCTCTCCGGTGCAGTGCAGTATAATAATATATTGGTGATCTCCTTTCTCCAGTGCAGTATAATAATATATTGGTGCTCTCCTCTCTCCGGTGCAGTGCAGTATAATAATATATTGGTGATCTCCACTCTCCGGTGCAGTGCAGTATAATAATATATTGGTGCTCTCCTCTCTTCGGTGCAGTGCAGTATAATATATTGGTGCTCTCCTCTCTCCGGTGCAGTGCAGTATAATAATATATTGGTGCTCTCCTCTCTCTGGTGCAGTGCAGTATAATAATATATTGGTGCTCTCCTCTCTTCGGTGCAGTGCAGTATAATAATATATTGGTGCTCTCCTCTCTCCGGTGCAGTGCAGTATAATAATATATTGGTGATCTCCACTCTCCGGTGCAGTGCAGTATAATAATATATTGGTGATCTCCTCTCTCCAGTGCAGTATAATAATATATTGGTGCTCTCCTCTCTTCGGTGCAGTGCAGTATAATAATATATTGGTGCTCTCCTCTCTCCGGTGCAGTGCAGTATAATAATATATTGGTGCTCTCCTCTCTCCAGTGCAGTATAATAATATATTGGTGATCTCCTCTCTCCGGTGCAGTGCAGTATAATAATATATTGGTGATCTCCTCTCTTCGGTGCAGTGCAGTATAATAATATATTGGTGCTCTCCTCTCTCCGGTGCAGTGCAGTATAATAATATATTGGTGCTCTCCTCTCTCCGGTGCAGTATAATAATATATTGGTGCTCTCCTCTCTCCGGTGCAGTATAATAATATATTGGTGCTCTCCTCTCTCCAGTGCAGTGCAGTATAATAATATATTGGTGATCTCCTCTCTTCGGTGCATTGCAGTATAATAATATATTGGTGATCTCCTCTCTCCGGTGCAGTATAATAATATATTGGTGATCTCCTCTCTCCGGTGCAGTGCAGTATAATAATATATTGGTGATCTCCTTTCTCCGGTGCAGTGCAGTATAATAATATATTGGTGCTCTCCTCTCTCCGGTGCAGTATAATAATATATTGGTGCTCTCCTCTCTCCAGTGCAGTGCAGTATAATAATATATTGGTGATCTCCTCTCTTCGGTGCATTGCAGTATAATAATATATTGGTGATCTCCTCTCTCCGGTGCAGTATAATAATATATTGGTGATCTCCTCTCTCCGGTGCAGTGCAGTATAATAATATATTGGTGATCTCCTTTCTCCGGTGCAGTGCAGTATAATAATATATTGGTGCTCTCCTCTCTCCAGTGCAGTATAATAATATATTGGTGATCTCCTCTCTCCGGTGCAGTGCAGTATAATAATATATTGGTGATCTCCTTTCTCCGGTGCAGTGCAGTATAATAATATATTGGTGCTCTCCTCTCTTCGGTGCAGTGCAGTATAATAATATATTGGTGATCTCCTCTCTCCGGTGCAGTGCAGTATAATAATATATTGGTGATCTCCTCTCTCCGGTGCAGTGCAGTATAATAATATTTTGGTGATCTCCTCTCTCCGGTGCAGTGCAGTATAATAATATATTGGTGCTCTCCTCTCTCCAGTGCAGTATAATAATATATTGGTGATCTCCTCTCTCCGGTGCAGTGCAGTATAATAATATATTGGTGATCTCCTCTCTCCAGTGCAGTTTAATAATATATTGGTGCTCTCCTCTCTTCGGTGCAGTGCAGTATAATAATATATTGGTGATCTCCTCTCTCCGGTGCAGTGTAGTATAATAATATATTGGTGATCTCCTCTCTCCGGTGCAGTGCAGTATAATAATATATTGGTGATCTCCTCTCTCCGGTGCAGTATAATAATATATTGGTGATCTCCTCTCTCTGGTGCAGTGCAGTATAATAATATATTGGTGCTCTCCTCTCTCCGGTGCAGTGCAGTATAATAATATATTGGTGATCTCCTCTCTCCGGTGCAGTGCAGTATAATAATATATTGGTGATGTCCTCTCTCCGGTGCAGTGCAGTATAATAATATATTGGTGATCTCCTTTCTCCGGTGCAATATAATAATATATTGGTGCTCTCCTCTCTTCCGTGCAGTGCAGTATAATAATATATTGGTGCTCTCCTCTCTCCGGTGCAGTGCAGTATAATAATATATTGGAGATCTCCTCTCTCCAGGGCAGTGCAGTATAATAATATATTGGTGATCTCCTCTCTCTGGTGCAGTGCAGTATAATAATATATTGGTGACCTCCTCTCTCCGGTGCCGTGCAGTATAATAATATATTGGTGCTCTCCTCTCTCCGGTGCAGTGCAGTATAATAATATATTGGTAATCTCCTCTCTCCGGTGCAGTGCAGTATAATAATATATTGGTGATCTCCTCTCTCCGGTGCAGTGCAGTATAATAATATATTGGTGCTCTCCTCTCTCCGATGCAGTGCAGTATAATAATATATTGGTGCTCTCCTCTCTTCGGTGCAGTGCAGTATAATAATATATTGGTGCTCTCCTCTCTCCGGTGCAGTGCAGTATAATAATATATTGGTGATCTCCACTCTCCGGTGCAGTGCAGTATAATAATATATTGGTGATCTCCTCTCTCCAGTGCAGTATAATAATATATTGGTGCTCTCCTCTCTTCGGTGCAGTGCAGTATAATAATATATTGGTGCTCTCCTCTCTCCGGTGCAGTGCAGTATAATAATATATTGGTGCTCTCCTCTCTCCAGTGCAGTATAATAATATATTGGTGATCTCCTCTCTTCGGTGCAGTGCAGTATAATAATATATTGGTGCTCTCCTCTCTCCGGTGCAGTGCAGTATAATAATATATTGGTGCTCTCCTCTCTTCGGTGCAGTGCAGTATAATAATATATTGGTGATCTCCTCTCTCCGGTGCAGTGCAGTATAATAATATATTGGTGATCTCCTCTCTCCGGTGCAGTGCAGTATAATAATATTTTGGTGATCTCCTCTCTCCGGTGCAGTGCAGTATAATAATATATTGGTGCTCTCCTCTCTCCAGTGCAGTATAATAATATATTGGTGATCTCCTCTCTCCGGTGCAGTGCAGTATAATAATATATTGGTGATCTCCTCTCTCCAGTGCAGTTTAATAATATATTGGTGCTCTCCTCTCTTCGGTGCAGTGCAGTATAATAATATATTGGTGATCTCCTCTCTCCGGTGCAGTGTAGTATAATAATATATTGGTGATCTCCTCTCTCCGGTGCAGTGCAGTATAATAATATATTGGTGATCTCCTCTCTCCGGTGCAGTATAATAATATATTGGTGATCTCCTCTCTCTGGTGCAGTGCAGTATAATAATATATTGGTGCTCTCCTCTCTCCGGTGCAGTGCAGTATAATAATATATTGGTGATCTCCTCTCTCCGGTGCAGTGCAGTATAATAATATATTGGTGATGTCCTCTCTCCGGTGCAGTGCAGTATAATAATATATTGGTGATCTCCTTTCTCCGGTGCGATATAATAATATATTGGTGCTCTCCTCTCTTCCGTGCAGTGCAGTATAATAATATATTGGTGCTCTCCTCTCTCCGGTGCAGTGCAGTATAATAATATATTGGAGATCTCCTCTCTCCAGGGCAGTGCAGTATAATAATATATTGGTGATCTCCTCTCTCTGGTGCAGTGCAGTATAATAATATATTGGTGACCTCCTCTCTCCGGTGCCGTGCAGTATAATAATATATTGGTGCTCTCCTCTCTCCGGTGCAGTGCAGTATAATAATATATTGGTAATCTCCTCTCTCCGGTGCAGTGCAGTATAATAATATATTGGTGATCTGCTCTCTCCGGTGCAGTGCAGTATAATAATATATTGGTGCTCTCCTCTCTCCGATGCAGTGCAGTATAATAATATATTGGTGCTCTCCTCTCTTCGGTGCAGTGCAGTATAATAATATATTGGTGCTCTCCTCTCTCCGGTGCAGTGCAGTATAATAATATATTGGTGATCTCCACTCTCCGGTGCAGTGCAGTATAATAATATATTGGTGATCTCCTCTCTCCAGTGCAGTATAATAATATATTGGTGCTCTCCTCTCTTCGGTGCAGTGCAGTATAATAATATATTGGTGCTCTCCTCTCTCCGGTGCAGTGCAGTATAATAATATATTGGTGCTCTCCTCTCTCCAGTGCAGTATAATAATATATTGGTGATCTCCTCTCTTCGGTGCAGTGCAGTATAATAATATATTGGTGCTCTCCTCTCTCCGGTGCAGTGCAGTATAATAATATATTGGTGCTCTCCTCTCTCCGGTGCAGTGCAGTATAATAATATATTGGTGCTCTCCACTCTCCGGTGCAGTGCAGTATAATAATATATTGGTGATCTCCTTTCTCCGGTGCAGTATAATAATATATTGGTGCTCTCCTCTCTCCGGTGCACTGCAGTATAATAATATATTGGTGATCTCTTCTCTCCGGTGCAGTGCAGTATAATAATATATTGGTGATCTCCTCTCTTTGGTGCAGTGCAGTATATTAATATATTGGTGATCTCCTCTCTCCGGTGCAGTGCAGTATAATAATATATTGGTGATGTCCTCTCTCCGGTGCAGTGCAGTATAATAATATATTGGTGCTCTCCACTCTCCGGTGCAGTGCAGTATAATAATATATTGGTGCTCTCCACTCTCCGGTGCAGTGCAGTATAATAATATATTGGTGATCTCCTTTCTCCGGTGCAGTGCAGTATAATAATATATTGGTGATTTCCTTTCTCCGGTGCAGTGCAGTATAATAATATATTGGTGATGTCCTCTCTCCGGTGCAGTGCAGTATAATAATATATTGGTGCTCTCCTCTCTCCGGTGCAGTGCAGTATAATAATATATTGGTGATTTCCTCTCTCCGGTGCAGTGCAGTATAATAATATATTGGTGATCTCCTCTCTCCGATGCAGTGAAGTATAATAATGTATTGGTGATCTCCTCTCACCGGTGCAGTGCAGTATAATAATATATTGGTGATCTCCTCTCTCCGGTGCAGTGCAGTATAATAATATATTGGTGATCTCCTCTCTCCGGTGCAGTGCAGTATAATAATATATTGGTGATCTCCTCTCTCCAGTGCAGTATAATAATATATTGGTGCTCTCTTCTCTCCGGTGCAGTGCAGCATAATAATATATTGGTGATCTCCTCTCTCCGGTGCAGTGCAGTATAATAATATATTGGTGCTCTCCTCTCTCCGGTGCAGTGCAGTATAATAATATATTGGTGCTCTCCTCTCTCCGGTGCAGTATAATAATATATTGATGATCTCCTCTCTCCGGTGCAGTGCAGTATAATAATATATTGGTGATCTCCACTCTCCGGTGCAGTGCAGTATAATAATATATTGGTGATCTTCTCTCTCCGGTGCAGTGCAGTATAATAATATATTGGTGATCTCCTCTCTCCGGTGCAGTATAATAATATATTGGTGATCTCCTCTCTCCGGTGCAGTGCAGTATAATAATATATTGGTGCTCTCCTCTCTCCGGTGCAGTGCAGTATAATAATATATTGGTGCTCTCCTCTCTCCGGTGCAGTGCAGTATAATAATATATTGGTGCTCTCCTCTCTCCGGTGCAGTGCAGTATAATAATATATTGGTGCTCTCCTCTCTCCGGTGCAGTATAATAATATATTGGTGCTCTCCTCTCTTCGGTGCAGTGCAGTATAATAATATATTGGTGATCTCCTCTCTCCGGTGCAGTGCAGTATAATAATATATTGGTAATCTCCTCTCTCCGGTGTAGTGCAGTATAATAATATATTGGTGCTCTCCTCTCTCCGGTGCAGTATAATAATATATTGGTGCTCTCCTCTCTCCGGTGCAGTGCAGTATAATAATATATTGGTGCTCTCCTCTCTCCGGTGCAGTGCAGTATAATAATATATTGGTGCTCTCCTCTCTTCGGTGCAGTGCAGTATAATAATATATTGGTAATCTCCTCTCTCCGGTGCCGTGCAGTATAATAATATATTGGTGATCTCCTCTCTCCGGTGCAGTGCAGTATAATAATATATTGGTGCTCTCCTCTCTCCGATGCAGTGCAGTATAATAATATATTGGTGCTCTCCTCTCTTCGGTGCAGTGCAGTATAATAATATATTGATGCTCTCCTCTCTCCGGTGCAGTGCAGTATAATAATATATTGGTAATCTCCTCTCTCCGGTGCAGTGCAGTATAATAATATATTGGTGATCTCCTCTCTCCGGTGCAGTGCAGTATAATAATATATTGGTGCTCTCCTCTCTCCGGTGCAGTGCAGTATAATAATATATTGGTGATCTCCACTCTCCGGTGCAGTGCAGTATAATAATATATTGGTGCTCTCCTCTCTCCGGTGCAGTGCAGTATAATAATATATTGGTGATTTCTTCTCTCCGGTGCAATGCAGTATAATAATATATTGGTGCTCTCCTCTCTCCGGTGCAGTGCAGTATGATAATATATTGGTGCTCTCCTCTCTCCGGTGCAGTGCAGTATAATAATATATTGGTGATCTCCTTTCTCCAGTGCAGTATAATAATATATTGGTGCTCTCCTCTCTCCGGTGCAGTGCAGTATAATAATATATTGGTGATCTCCACTCTCCGGTGCAGTGCAGTATAATAATATATTGGTGCTCTCCTCTCTTCGGTGCAGTGCAGTATAATATATTGGTGCTCTCCTCTCTCCGGTGCAGTGCAGTATAATAATATATTGGTGCTCTCCTCTCTCTGGTGCAGTGCAGTATAATAATATATTGGTGCTCTCCTCTCTTCGGTGCAGTGCAGTATAATAATATATTGGTGCTCTCCTCTCTCCGGTGCAGTGCAGTATAATAATATATTGGTGATCTCCACTCTCCGGTGCAGTGCAGTATAATAATATATTGGTGATCTCCTCTCTCCAGTGCAGTATAATAATATATTGGTGCTCTCCTCTCTTCGGTGCAGTGCAGTATAATAATATATTGGTGCTCTCCTCTCTCCGGTGCAGTGCAGTATAATAATATATTGGTGCTCTCCTCTCTCCAGTGCAGTATAATAATATATTGGTGATCTCCTCTCTCCGGTGCAGTGCAGTATAATAATATATTGGTGATCTCCTCTCTTCGGTGCAGTGCAGTATAATAATATATTGGTGCTCTCCTCTCTCCGGTGCAGTATAATAATATATTGGTGCTCTCCTCTCTCCGGTGCAGTATAATAATATATTGGTGCTCTCCTCTCTCCGGTGCAGTATAATAATATATTGGTGCTCTCCTCTCTCCAGTGCAGTGCAGTATAATAATATATAGGTGATCTCCTCTCTTCGGTGCATTGCAGTATAATAATATATTGGTGATCTCCTCTCTCCGGTGCAGTGCAGTATAATAATATATTGGTGCTCTCCTCTCTCCAGTGCAGTATAATAATATATTGGTGATCTCCTCTCTCCGGTGCAGTGCAGTATAATAATATATTGGTGATCTCCTTTCTCCGGTGCAGTGCAGTATAATAATATATTGGTGCTCTCCTCTCTTCGGTGCAGTGCAGTATAATAATATATTGGTGATCTCCTCTCTCCGGTGCAGTGCAGTATAATAATATATTGGTGATCTCCTCTCTCCGGTGCAGTGCAGTATAATAATATTTTGGTGATCTCCTCTCTCCGGTGCAGTGCAGTATAATAATATATTGGTGCTCTCCTCTCTCCAGTGCAGTATAATAATATATTGGTGATCTCCTCTCTCCGGTGCAGTGCAGTATAATAATATATTGGTGATCTCCTCTCTCCAGTGCAGTTTAATAATATATTGGTGCTCTCCTCTCTTCGGTGCAGTGCAGTATAATAATATATTGGTGATCTCCTCTCTCCGGTGCAGTGTAGTATAATAATATATTGGTGATCTCCTCTCTCCGGTGCAGTGCAGTATAATAATATATTGGTGATCTCCTCTCTCCGGTGCAGTATAATAATATATTGGTGATCTCCTCTCTCTGGTGCAGTGCAGTATAATAATATATTGGTGCTCTCCTCTCTCCGGTGCAGTGCAGTATAATAATATATTGGTGATCTCCTCTCTCCGGTGCAGTATAATAATATATTGGTGATGTCCTCTCTCCGGTGCAGTGCAGTATAATAATATATTGGTGATCTCCTTTCTCCGGTGCAATATAATAATATATTGGTGCTCTCCTCTCTTCCGTGCAGTGCAGTATAATAATATATTGGTGCTCTCCTCTCTCCGGTGCAGTGCAGTATAATAATATATTGGAGATCTCCTCTCTCCAGGGCAGTGCAGTATAATAATATATTGGTGATCTCCTCTCTCTGGTGCAGTGCAGTATAATAATATATTGGTGACCTCCTCTCTCCGGTGCCGTGCAGTATAATAATATATTGGTGCTCTCCTCTCTCCGGTGCAGTGCAGTATAATAATATATTGGTAATCTCCTCTCTCCGGTGCAGTGCAGTATAATAATATATTGGTGATCTCCTCTCTCCGGTGCAGTGCAGTATAATAATATATTGGTGCTCTCCTCTCTCCGATGCAGTGCAGTATAATAATATATTGGTGCTCTCCTCTCTTCGGTGCAGTGCAGTATAATAATATATTGGTGCTCTCCTCTCTCCGGTGCAGTGCAGTATAATAATATATTGGTGATCTCCACTCTCCGGTGCAGTGCAGTATAATAATATATTGGTGATCTCCTCTCTCCAGTGCAGTAAAATAATATATTGGTGCTCTCCTCTCTTCGGTGCAGTGCAGTATAATAATATATTGGTGCTCTCCTCTCTCCGGTGCAGTGCAGTATAATAATATATTGGTGCTCTCCTCTCTCCAGTGCAGTATAATAATATATTGGTGATCTCCTCTCTTCGGTGCAGTGCAGTATAATAATATATTGGTGCTCTCCTCTCTCCGGTGCAGTGCAGTATAATAATATATTGGTGCTCTCCTCTCTCCGGTGCAGTATAATAATATATTGGTGCTCTCCTCTCTCCGGTGCAGTGCAGTATAATAATATATTGGTGATCTCCTCTCTTCGGTGCATTGCAGTATAATAATATATTGGTGATCTCCTCTCTCCGGTGCAGTGCAGTATAATAATATATTGGTGCTCTCCTCTCTCCAGTGCAGTATAATAATATATTGGTGATCTCCTCTCTCCGGTGCAGTGCAGTATAATAATATATTGGTGATCTCCTTTCTCCGGTGCAGTGCAGTATAATAATATATTGGTGCTCTCCTCTCTTCGGTGCAGTGCAGTATAATAATATATTGGTGATCTTCTCTCTCCGGTGCAGTGCAGTATAATAATATATTGGTGATCTCCTCTCTCCGGTGCAGTGCAGTATAATAATATTTTGGTGATCTCCTCTCTCCGGTGCAGTGCAGTATAATAATATATTGGTGCTCTCCTCTCTCCAGTGCAGTATAATAATATATTGGTGATCTCCTCTCTCCGGTGCAGTGCAGTATAATAATATATTGGTGATCTCCTCTCTCCAGTGCAGTTTAATAATATATTGGTGCTCTCCTCTCTTCGGTGCAGTGCAGTATAATAATATATTGGTGATCTCCTCTCTCCGGTGCAGTGTAGTATAATAATATATTGGTGATCTCCTCTCTCCGGTGCAGTGCAGTATAATAATATATTGGTGATCTCCTCTCTCCGGTGCAGTATAATAATATATTGGTGATCTCCTCTCTCTGGTGCAGTGCAGTATAATAATATATTGGTGCTCTCCTCTCTCCGGTGCAGTGCAGTATAATAATATATTGGTGATCTCCTCTCTCCGGTGCAGTGCAGTATAATAATATATTGGTGATGTCCTCTCTCCGGTGCAGTGCAGTATAATAATATATTGGTGATCTCCTTTCTCCGGTGCAATATAATAATATATTGGTGCTCTCCTCTCTTCCGTGCAGTGCAGTATAATAATATATTGGTGCTCTCCTCTCTCCGGTGCAGTGCAGTATAATAATATATTGGAGATCTCCTCTCTCCAGGGCAGTGCAGTATAATAATATATTGGTGATCTCCTCTCTCTGGTGCAGTGCAGTATAATAATATATTGGTGACCTCCTCTCTCCGGTGCCGTGCAGTATAATAATATATTGGTGCTCTCCTCTCTCCGGTGCAGTGCAGTATAATAATATATTGGTAATCTCCTCTCTCCGGTGCAGTGCAGTATAATAATATATTGGTGATCTCCTCTCTCCGGTGCAGTGCAGTATAATAATATATTGGTGCTCTCCTCTCTCCGATGCAGTGCAGTATAATAATATATTGGTGCTCTCCTCTCTTCGGTGCAGTGCAGTATAATAATATATTGGTGATCTCCTCTCTCCGGTGCAGTGCAGTATAATAATATATTGGTGCTCTCCTCTCTCCGGTGCAGTGCAGTATAATAATATATTGGTGCTCTCCTCTCTCCGGTGCAGTGCAGTATAATATATTGGTGATCTCCACTCTCCGGTGCAGTGCAGTATAATAATATATTGGTGATCTCCTCTCTCCGGTGCAGTATAATAATATATTGGTGATCTCCTTTCTCCCGTGCAGTGCAGTATAATAATATATTGGTGCTCTCCTCTCTCCGGTGCAGTGCAGTATAATAATATATTGTTGCTCTCCTCTCTTCGGTCCAGTGCAGTATAATAATATATTGGTGCTCTCCTCTCTCCGGTGCAGTGCAGTATAATAATATATTGGTGATCTCCTCTCAACGGTGCACTGCAGTTTAATAATATATTGGTGATCTCCTCTCTCCGGTGCAGTGCAGTATAATAATATATTGGTGCTCTCCTCTCTCCGGTGCAGTGCAGTATAATAATATATTGGTGATCTCCTCTCTCCGGTGCAGTGCAGTATAATAATATATTGGTGCTCTCCTCTCTCCGATGCAGTGCAGTATAATACTATATTGGTGCTCTCCTCTCTTCAGTGCAGTGCAGTATAATAATATATTGGTGCTCTCGTCTCTCCGGTGCAGTGCAGTATAATAATATATTGGTGATCTCCTCTCTCCGGTGCAGTGCAGTATAATAATATATTGGTGATCTCCTCTCTCCAATGCAGTGCAGTATAATAATATATTGGTGATCTCCTCTCTCCGGTGGAGTGCAGTATAATAATATATTGGTGATCTCCTCTCTCCAATGCAGTGCAGTATAATAATATATTGGTGATCTCCTCTCTCCGGTGCAGTGCAGTATAATAATATATTGGTGATCTCCTCTCTCCGGTGCAGTGCAGTATAATAATATATTGGTGCTCTCCTCTCTCCGGTGCAGTGCAGTATAATAATATATTAGTGATCTCCTCTCTCCGGTGCAGTGCAGTATAATAATATATTGGTGATCTCCACTCTCCGGTGCAGTGCAGTATAATAATATATTGGTGCTCTCCTCTCTCCGGTGCAGTGCAGTATAATAATATATTGGTGATTTCTTCTCTCCGGTGCAATGCAGTATAATAATATATTGGTGCTCTCCTCTCTCCGGTGCAGTGCAGTATGATAATATATTGGTGCTCTCCTCTCTCCGGTGCAGTGCAGTATAATAATATATTGGTGATCTCCTCTCTCCGGTGCAGTGCAGTATAATAATATATTGGTGATCTCCTCTCTCCAGTGCAGTGCAGTATAATAATATATTGGTGCTCTCCTCTCTCCGGTGCAGTGCAGTATAATAATATATTGGTAATCTCCTCTCTCCGGTGCAGTGCAGTATAATAATATATTGGTGCTCTCCTCTCTCCGGTGCAGTGCAGTATAATAATATATTGGTGATCTCCTCTCTCCGGTGCAGTATAATAATATATTGGTGATCTCCTTTCTCCGGTGCAGTATAATAATATATTGGTGATCTCCTCTCTCTGGTGCAGTGCAGTATAATAATATATTGGTGACCTCCTCTCTCCGGTGCAGTGCAGTATAATAATATATTGGTGATCTCCTCTCTCCAGTGCAGTGCAGTATAATAATATATTGGTAATCTCCTCTCTCCGGTCCAGTGCAGTATAATAATATATTGGTGCTATCCTCTCTCCGGTGCAGTGCAGTATAATAATATATTGGTGATCTCTTCTCTCCGGTGCAGTGCAGTATAATAATATATTGGTGATCTCCTCTCTCCGGTGCAGTGCAGTATAATAATATATTGGTGATCTCCTCTCTCCAGGGCAGTGCAGTATAATAATATATTGGTGATCTCCTCTCTCCGGTGCAGTGCAGTATAATAATATATTGTTAATCTCCTCTCTCCGGTGCAGTGCAGTATAATAATATATTGGTGATCTCCTCTCTCCGGTGCAGTGCAGTATAATAATATATTGGTGCTCTCCTCTCTCCGGTGCAGTGCAGTATAATAATATATTGGTGCTCTCCACTCTCCGGTGCAGTGCAGTATAATAATATATTGGTGATCTCCACTCTCCGGTGTAGTGCAGTATAATAATATATTGGTGCTCTCCTTTCTCCGGTGCAGTGCAGTATAATAATATATTGGTGATCTCCTCTCTCCGGTGCAGTGCAGTATAATAATATATTGGTGATCTCCTCTCTCCAGTGCAGTGCAGTATAATAATATATTGGTGCTCTCCTCTCTCCGGTGCAGTGCAGTATAATAATATATTGGTAATCTCCTCTCTCCGGTGCAGTGCAGTATAATAATTTATTGGTGATCTCCTCTCTTCGGTGCAGTGCACTATAATAATTTTGACCACTCTCGTGTTTTCAGTTTAATTTTCTCCGTCTTTGAGCCCCATAATCAATTCGTGATAATGAATTTTCCTCCGAGTCTTTCGAGTATAATGCGGCACAAGAGGAGGACGAGGCACCAAACAAAACATTGATGTCATTGGCAGTGGGCGGAGGGCGCACTGCTCATGGGTCATGTCCTGCTCAGCTTGTAATGATACAGTGCAACTATTATCACATCAAAGCTGCTAATGAGAGGATGATGGGGGAGTTGGTCATGTACAGATGAAGATCAGGGTCTGGCCAAACAACCTGTGGCCAGAGCTGCTAATGTAGGCTTTTGATAGGCGTGGGATGGGGGGGGGGGGGATGATGGTCGTTCCCCTGGACCTCTTCCTTGCTTCTCTTGTACAACGCTTCTCTGTGGATTTGTTTCATACTGTACAGACAGGGCCGGGGCGCTGATGTCTTATAAGCCTGATTTCAGCTCTGGGGCAGATGCAGCTGTAATAGGAGAAAAAAAGCCTTCAGGAGAATTCTCGCAGGATGTGTCAAAGATGAGGAGAGATTGCCATCTGCTGGTCAGACACAATCAAACGGAACCAAGATGTGTTAGGAAAGTTGAAGGGGGAGCAGATTTAGACGCCGAACCAGGGTTTTGATGACTTCCAGGAAGGATTTCCTGCATATAAAAGTCCAGCGCGCCAAGGCTGAGGCAGGATTGGCGCCAAGCTACAGCGAGGAGCAGACGCGCTCCCGATGTGCTGAGAAGCCCAGCATGGCAGCCCTGAGCCAGAGGCCTGCGACACATAACAGCTGGACACCGGTGGATGAACTCTGGATTCCCCACAGAGGTGCCCCGAGTGCTGCGCCTGCTGAGGAGAGTCACGACCTGTTTGCGGTGTTGAGTGAGTTCGCAGAACCCGATGTCGCCCGCCAACAGACGAAATCTGGATCCCCCTACCCAAGGCTTGAGAGATTGCCTCCAACGGCCAAGCAGAGAGGAGCTGGGATAAGAGAGAGTCACGCCAGCGGAGGCAGAGGAGCTGCACAAGTGATCAGGGCCGTCACCTCCACTGTTCACCTACGGTACTAGGGGCAGCTGGGTTTAGGATCTCAGGTTGGGAGGGGAGCAGTTGGGGTAGGAGAAGCTAAACTTGATTTGATTGACTTTGTCTGCAAAAGACTTGCGGCTTAGCGGGAATAACCGGTGACCCCCGCTAGGGCCATATATAGAGTTAAAGAACTGACGTGGTGACTCGCACAATTGGGTGCATCACACTACCTTGAGAGACTTTGCATTATTACTTCAAATTACCCTTTGTTATCGTTGTTACCATTCCCTTGTTTAGAATACCTGTTGCATATATATATATATATATATATATATATATATATATATATATATATATATATATATAGACTGTTTATATCCAGCCCTGACTGTCCTCGCCTTGTGTCTCTGTGCGTTGCATTCAAGCACCTGCATTACATTTGGCGTAGTCATCAGGATGCAACATTCAGATGCCGAGAGTCTGTGACCAGGTCCGGCAGGGGACATATACCTTTGGGGGCTATGCTCAGCCACCTTCCCAAGTTCACGGGGGATAGTATGTCACTGTGGGACTGGGTAGAAAGACTGAGAAGTATGCTACACATGTATCCCCTCAATCCCCTAGACCAGGCGGAGCTGGCCCTCCTAACCCTTGATGGGGATCATGACACTATGGACAAAGTGATAAAAATTCTGGAGGACATGCACGGTGACACCACAGATCTTGGGCACTTGCGCCTGCGGTTATTTCAGCGGGTCCAAGGGGAAAACGAGACCATAAGCCAATATGTTAATGCATTACAGGAAGTGATGGCCCATATCGTTAAGAAGGCTCGAGATGAGAACCGAGGACTGGGACCATTGGATGAAGTGTTGCATGACCAACTGATTGCTGGCTTGAAGGACCCTTCCCTGAGGCAGATCTGAAAGGAGCGGCTGCGTTTGAGTCCGGATCTGGGCTTCTTGGAGGTTGGGGCTGAAGGTAGAGTCCTGGAAAAAGAAGTTCCTGCTTTCAAGGCCACAGTCAGAAGCCATGAAGCAACTATTCCTGAATTCACCCACAAAGAGCCCGATTGGGCATGGGAGATATGTCAGGAAATTCGAGATATTCGAGGTGAGCTGAGCACTATTAGGAAGACCCCTTCTGCCCCTTTGCCGATGGACCGCACCGCCCCATGTGGACGGAGGCCAGAGCGAGAATGACGTTCCTACCAAGCTCCAACACGTCATGTACCCGGCCCTTCCGTGGAGCAAGGGCCGGAGTGTTGGACCTGCGGCAGTAGGGGGCATATCTCCAAAGACTGTCCAAACCAAGAAAGGAGGAGACGGGGGCAGCTGTTAAACTAAGACCCCCTTCGGTTGTGGAGCATACCGTGGGGTTTCGAACTTCAGAGAGTGGAAGATGGAGCTCTGAAGTCATTGTCTGCGAGAGGCCCATCACCTGGCCTGAATTTAATGGGCAGCGGATTCCTTGTCTAATGGACACCGGGTCTCAGCTGACCACTATGCCTGAGACGTCTTTCCAAAGTCACTTTCCCGAAGTTGCTTGTTCCTGGAGAGAACCCACTGTCAAGCTGGTGGTGGCTAATCAACTATCTATCCCAGTAGCGGGGGTAGTATGGATGTCTGTCCGGGTATGCGGAAAAGACCTCGGTCGGAAAGGGATATTACTGACCACAGGGCTGGAGGCGACGGGCCCATCGTAACCCTGGGCATGAATGTGCTGAAGGAGGTCGGACAGTTCCTGGCTGAGGGCTCTGACAAAAACAACTGGAACCGTGCAACTCGTGACCCAGCCAGCAAGAGAGTATTCCAGCATCTCGTGCAAGTCAGCCAAATTCAAAAATTGCCCGCTACCTCTCAGTACCTTGGTAAGGTATCGATACCGCCTGAAGCCACAGTGACACTGCCAGTGGGACAGACTGTACTCACTTTACCGGTACTGGCACATGTGTCCTTAGATGGCGTGGACGTTCAGATTGAACCAATAGAGGGAGAGGAAGCGCCCTCTGGACTTCTGGTTGCTCGCACCCTGGCCACCGTACGGCAGGGCTGAGTGCCCGTGCGTTGCATCAATCTAAGTGGCGCAAGTTTCCAGTTGTTGCCCTGACAAGAGGTGGCGCGAGTTTGCATGATGCCAGAGGATCTTACCAGAGCTGGCGCTATAGGGCTGGCACCTGTGGAAGGAGAACCATGGACCCTAGAGGTGTCCCTAAACAGCCAAGAGAATTGAAGAGAACCGTTGGCTGGGCGCCACCTCTTAGAGCAAATGGAGGCTAACCTCACTGAGTTTTCTGCAGGGCAGGTCAGACAGATCGAACAACTTCTAAAGCTGTATCAGGGAGTGTTTGCACAGCATGAAGATGATTTCAGGTGCACTCGGGACATTCAGCATGAAATACCCACAGGAAATACTGCTCCCATTCGAGAGAGATATCGGCAGATCCCACCTCAAATGTACCAGGAGGTGAAAGAGCTGTTGGCCCACATGTTGCGGAACGGTGTGATCTGCGAAAGTCAGAGTCCTTGGGGGGTCACTATCGGGCTGGTTCGGAAGAAGGATGGTACCCTGAGGTTTTGTGTAGACTATTGGGAGCTGAATGCATGTAAAGTGCGGGACTCCTATCCGCTATCCCGAATTGAAGAGTCTCTATCTCCACTAGGAAGCGCCAAGTTCTTCTCTTCTCTCGACCGGGCCAGTGGCTATTGGCAGGTCCCAGTAGCTGAGAAGGATCATCCGAAGACAGCCTTTATCCTTCCTATGGGCTTGTTTGAGTTCAATCGGATGCCGTTCGGGCTAGCAAATGCACCAGGAACCTTCCAAAGACTGATGGAGAGATGCTTGGGGGACCTCAACTTCGAAGCCACTTTAACCCCTTTACCCCCGAGGGTGGCTTGCACGTTAATGACCGGGCCAATTTTTACAAATCTGACCGCTCCCTGCACATAGCACCGGGTGTCAGCTGTAACAATCAGGCCAGGGCACAGATACGTATTAGTACGCCCTGGGCCAGAAAGGGGTTAATATATCTAGACAATATAATTATCTATTCCGCTACGTTTGAAGATCATCTCCGCCGACTGGAACAAGTGTTCCACGACTTCAGAGGTTCGGACTAAAAATCAAGCCTCGTAAATGTCATCTCTTCAAGCGGGAAATCGAATATTTGGGGCACACTGTGTCCAGTGCGGGAGTGCACCCCACCGCGGAGAAAGTAGCTGCAGTGCAGAAGTGGCCCACAGCCGCCAACCTAAGAGAACTGAGGGCATTCCTGGGGCTCACTGGATACTACCGTAGATTCATAAAAGACTTCGCTAAAATTGCAATCCCGCTTAATGAATTGCTGAGAGGCTGGGGAGCCAAGCGGCAGCCCATCCAGTGGGGCCCATGACAAGAAGAGGCGTTCCGAGCATTGAAAATGGCGCTAACGGATGCCCCAATTCTGGCCTACGCTGACTTTTCGCAGCCTTTCGTGTTGTACACTGACGGAAGCTTACATGGACTGGGAGCAGTGCTGGCTCAAGTGCAAGGAGGAAAAGAGCGAGTGATCGCGTATGCCAGTCGATCGCTCCGGGATACGGAGAAGAATCCGGATAACTACAGTTCGTTCAAGCTGCTACTGGCACTGGTGTGGGCCATGACCAAGAAATTTGCTGAGTACTTGTCGGGGTCAGAAGTACAAGTGCGGACAGATAACAACCCTTTGGCCCACTAGAGAGCGCAAGGCTGGGCGCACTAGAGCAGCGGTGGGTCGCAAAGATGTCCAAATACCAGTATAAAATCACCTATCGGTCCAAGGCCCTAAACACTCATGCAGATGCCCTGTCCCGGGTCACGCAGACGGGACCGAAGAGAGATATAGATGAGGAGCTTGAAGGGGACGAGATTCTGGATTTCAGCCAGTTCGCCGCTGCCGTGGTCGACGCCCAGGAGTCTGGAGAGGAGCCGAGGCCCACTCAAATCCTGGGCCGCTCAAGAGATGAGTAGATACATCTGCAACAGTCCGACCCAGAACTGGCAAAGCTGAGAGAATGGGTCGCCCTGGGTCAAAGACCCAACCAGGAGGCCAGGGCTGCTTCACTCCCAACTACCCTACAAATCCTAGGCCAGTGGGAAAGGCTCTTCCTGAAGGATGGCTTGCTATGCTGAAGAATCCAGCTACCTCGAGAGTTTGATGTTACCTGGCAGGTAGTAGTTCCAGAAGCGCTAATAACACAGCTAGCCCAGGAAGCTCATGGAAGAGGTGCTCACTTCGGTGTGGAGAAGACCTTTCAGTGGTTACAACGGCTGGTGTATTGACCCCAACTGCGGCAATAAGTCGAATGGGTGTGCCGAAAATGTCGCCAGTGTGAGTCGAGTAAGCCCCCGGAACAAAAAGCTCCCATTCAGACCATCTGAACTTCTGCACCCTTGGAAGTCCTGATAATTGACTACCTGATGATCGGAACTTCATACAATGGTTACGGACACTGGTAATGACTGATCACTTCACCAAGTTCGCAGTGGTGACACCTACCCAAGACCAGAGCGCAGAAGTCGCAGCTAAGGCCATGTGTCAGGATTTCATTCGGATTTATGGGTGCCCAAAGCGAATACATTCTGACCAGGGGGCCTACATCCAGGGGCGAGTGATGGATGAGCTATAACGTATCTATGGGATCGACAAATCCCGAACGGAGCGTGTGAGCGCTTCAACCGAACCCTGTTGCAAATGTTGCGAACGCTGGAAGAGGACAAAAAGATGAAGTGGCCGGTCACCATCCAGTGGTCAGCCACTCGGGGCCATATCCGGACAGACCCTCGCTCCTGGACCTCTCGCTCTGTTGTCTCTCTGGTCTGCAGGGAGATGGTGAACTTTCAGATTAGCGCCTTTGATATTAAAGTCGTCTGACCAAGAATTTCTCTGTCCATATCTGACGTCCCGGGAGACTGAGAGACGATCCGTGTAAACAGCGTCCAGGAAATATTACATTTCTCATAAAACCTATAAAGCTCAAGAGGAACTGAGAAGACGAGGCAAGAAAGATCCGGAAAAGTACTGGAAATGTCCGTCTGTCCAACCATCACATTCATCGCCCCACCAGCACTGCTGCACAAGGTCTTGTAATGGGGACGACCTGTCGTTCTCTCGTTACCATTTTAACATCTTCTGTACATGTGATACATTTGTATCAAACCCTATTAGAAACTAAATGCAGAAAAAATGATTGCCACAATTTTATTCTTGCAGTTCACCTGACCTCATAAATAATGCGCCATTACAGGGATCTAGATGTATCCGTGTCATTCGCTGGTTTGTGACATTTATTTATAAGGTGGATTATAAAAATGTGATATTGTATTATGGAAAAATATCTGACCCCTCCCTTATCCACCGTTTGTCAAAGGACCAAGAGCTGACACCTGGACCATCTGCTCCAATGCAAATTAGCCCACACAGCAGAAGGGGCTTGTAAACAAATGCTAGCACAAAGAAACGTGCTACAAACCCAATTAGAATGCCAGTGTTCTTTCCCCTGACACAAACCTGTGACAATTTACATCTGAGGAAACTTTATTCCCAGGACGTCAAAGGGAATTTAACAGAGATCTGACAGCCAGGACGGAGCCGACCCGAAATATGGAATATTGGAAGTTCCAATATTATTCCAATAATAATGGGGCCCATATTTTTAGTGATAGGGTCAGTTAAGGAACAATATGGATACTTACTCATCTCTGAAAGCCCCTCTGGGGGGCTGTGGCGCAGAAGTAACAAAATAGCAGACTGCAACTATGTTGTGTGTGGTCTCTAAAGAAAAGCAAATTCATAATGGAAATGATGGCGTCATTTGCAAGCTCCTGCGATCAACGAGCGATAAGTTATCCCAGAAGACCAGCCCACATGATGTCAGCACAGGGGGTGTGTGGGCCGTTCTCCCCCTTCAGCATAAAAGACCCCACTGAGGATGGATCAGTAATAGTATTCATTGCCAGGAGTATTATAGCAAAGGATCCTGTTCGATAACGGTCTAATCAAGTGGAGTGTCTCCCCCAAGCTATATTGCATCGTCTCTGCGATCGTATAGTAAGTTTCTTCTTTAATCCTTATTATTATTTTAGGTAACTGCATATGTATTGTATTGTCTCCTTTTGTAAAATCTTTGTATATTTTTCCTAAACACTGCCTCCCTTTTGGATTAAATATAACATTTAATAGTCCTGTTTCTTTTGTCCTGTAATCGTTCCCTCCCCCGAAGCCATATACGCTACCAGAACACAGGTGTCCGACCAGGCCTGCATTATGTTTCAAACTGGCCAGTGGTGGCAGCGAATAATAATAATTGGGCTATCGTGAAGCTGACAGTGACAGTACGGGGCGTATTCACATATTCCATGCGTTGGAATCCAGAGGTGTGACGCCATACGCTTTCTGCTCGCTAGCTACGTAGTGAGCAATTGGGATTGTGTGGTCACGAATCCCTGCTCAATCCTGTGAATTCTTGACAAAGTGACAATAACGGGACCTATATCTTTAGAGATAGAATCAACTAGGGAATGATAGGGATATTTTTCTGCCACTGAAAAACGCTACCTTGAGCTGTAGCGCAAAAACACCAGAATAGCAGACTGCAGCTATGCGATGTGTGGTCTCTAAATGAAGATAAAATCATAAGGGAAAAAATGGCATTGTTTGCAAGCTTCTGCGATCAACGAGCAATGAGTTATTGCAGAAGTTAGCGTTTTTAATAAAAATGTACAGGCTGGAGAACGGCCCACATGATGTCACCACAGGGGGTGTGTAGGTAAATCTCCCCTTAGGTATAAGAGAACTCATGGACATTACTGGAGTACTCATTGCCAGGATGGGGGGGGGGTATAAGGATTATAAGCAACGGGTCCTGTTCAATAACGTTCAAATAAACTGGGGAGCCCCTCCTCCACCTATACTGAATCGTATCCACAATCATATAGTGTAAGTTTTTCTTCTTTTATCCTGTTTATTTTGTGTAACTGCTTATATATTTTTAATATCTCCTTTGTAACATCCTTGTATATATTTTTTCTTAAACAGTGCCTCCCTTTTGGATTAAATATAAAATGTAATAGTTCTGTTTCTTTTGTTCTGTAATTGTTCCCTTCTCCGAAGCCATATACGCTACCAAAACGCCGGTGTCCGTCCAAGCCTGTATTATATTTCAAACACGGCCGGTGGTGGCAGAGAATAATAATAATTGGGCTATCGTGAAGCTGACAGTGACAGTTCGGAGGGCGTAAACACGGACTCCATTCTTTGGAATCCCCCGAGGTGTGACGCCATACGCTCACTGGTCGCTTGCCGATATCCATGTAGTGAGTAGTCTGGATCGCGTGCTCGCGATTCCGGACGAAATACTGACAGAGTGACGGCACGGTGAGATATCGAGTCATCTCCCTGGTGTCGTCCCTGTGTTGGAATCCCTGTCACCGTCCAATCCACACAGGAAAGAAATCACCATAGATGTCAATAAGTTATGTGTAATAATGAGAGATGACACCGGGAGAAGTACTGATCACGTTACTAACATGTAATTAATACTTGGTACATAAGCCTTTGCTGGTGATGAAGCTTCACGACTCTTCCTGTATGGAGAAACTAGTCGCAGGCATTGCTCAGCTGTGATTTTGGCCCTTTCTTCCACACAAACACTCGTCACATCCTGAAGCTTCTGTGGCTCCTTCTATGATCTCTGAGCTTTCGTTCCTTCCATATATTTTCTCTTGGATTCAGGTCCGGAGATCGGCTCGGCCGTTCTAGCAGATTTATTTTCTGACACCAGTTGATACTTTCCTCGGCCGTGTGTTTGGAGTCATTGTCCTACTGAAATATCCACCCTCGTTTCATCTTCATCATCCTGGTAGATGGCAGCAGATTTTTATCCAGAATGTCTCAGTATATTTGTCGATTCATCCTTCTTTCAATTATATGATGTTAGCCAGTGCCGTATGGTGAAAACCAACCCCACACCATGATGTTCCACCTAAACACTTCACTGTCGGTATGGTGTTTTGGGGGTGATGTGCAGTTTTCTTTTGACCTCCAAACATGTGTATTAGGTCACTCAAAATGTTAAATATTAGTCTCATCTGACGAGACTATATTCTCCCAGTATTTCACAGGCTTGTCTAAATTTTGTGGAGAAAACTGTAAACGCGCTTGATCATGCTTTTTGTTAAGCAATGGAGTCTTGCGTGGTTAGCGTGCATACAGGCCATGGAGGTTGTGTGGTGAGCGTGCATACAGGCCATGGAGGTTGTGTGGTGAGCGCGCATACAGGCCATGGAGGTTGTGTAGTGAGCGTGCATACAGGCCATGGAGGTTGTGTAGTGAGCGTGCATACAGGCCATGGAGGTTGTGTGGTGAGCGTGCATACAGGCCATGGAGGTTGTGTGGTGAGCGTGCATACAGGCCATGGAGACTGTGTGGTGAGCGTGCATACAGGCCATGGAGGTTGTGTGGTGAGCGTGCATACAGGCCATGGAGGTTGTGTGGTGAGCGTGCATACAGGCCATGGAGGTTGTGTGGTGAGCGTGCATACAGGCTATGGAGGTTGTGTGGTGAGAGTGCATACAGGCCATGGAGGTTGTGTGGTGAGCGTGCATACAGGCCATGGAGGTTGTGTGGTGAGCGTGCATACAAGCGATAGAGGGTGTGTGGTGAGCGTGACTACAGGCCATGGAGGTTGTGTGGTGAGCGTGCATAGAGGCCATGGCGGTTGCGTGGTGAGCGTGCATACAGGTCATGGAGGTTGCGTGGTGAGCGTGCATACAGGCCATGGAGGTTGCGTGGTGAGCGTGCATACAGGTCATGGAGGTTGCGTGGTGAGCGTGCATACAGGCCATGGAGGTTGTGTGGTGAGCGTGCATACAGGTCATGGAGGTTGTGTGGTGAGCGTGCATACAGGCCATGCAGGTTATGTGGTGATCGTGCATACAGGCCATGGAGGTTGCGTGGTGAGCGTGCATACAGGCCATGGAGGTTGCGTGGTGAGCGTGCATACAGGCCATGGAGGTTGCGTGGTGAGCGTGCATACAGGCCATGGAGGTTGTGTGGTGAGCGTGCATACAGGCCATGGAGGTTGTGTGGTGAGCGTGCATACAGGTCATGGAGGTTGTGTGGTGAGCGTGCATACAGGCCATGGAGGTTGTGTGGTGAGCGTGCATACAGGCCATGGAGGTTGTGTGGTGAGCGTGCATACAGGCCATGGAGGTTGTGTGGTGAGCGTGCATACAGGCCATGGAGGTTGTGTGGTGAGCGTGCATACAGGCCATGGAGGTTGTGTGGTGAGCGTGCATACAGGTCATGGAGGTTGTGTGGTGAGCGTGCATACAGGCCATGGAGGTTGTGTGGTGAGCGTGCATACAGGCCATGGAGGTTGTGTGGTGAGCGTGCATACAGGTCATGGAGGTTGTGTGGTGAGCGTGCATACAGGCCATGGAGGTTGTGTGGGGAGCGTGTATACAGGCCATGGAGGTTGTGTGGTGAGCGTGCATACAGGCCATGGAGGTTGTGTGGTGAGCGTGCATACAGGCCATGGAGGTTGTGTGGTGAGCGTGCATACAGGCCATGGAGGCTGTGTGGTGAGCGTGCATACAGGCCATGGAGGTTGTGTGGTGAGCGTGCATACAGGACATGGAGGTTGTGTGGTGAGCGTGCATACAGGCATGTAGTGTAAGGATATCTTCATGCCCCTGTGCAGGGAGCGGCTTCTATTCTGGTTGGGTGTTACTATGGGGGTGGGTTATTATTAGCGATCTTACAGCGATCATCTGATGTCCAGTGATGATGATGAGGATTCGTTATGAGTCTCCATGACAACGCAGAGCCCGCGCCGTCGCTTCATTCAGGAGAGGAAGGATTGTCACCAGCACAATGCTGCCACCTCTCACCGCTGCCACCTGTCACCAGCACAATGCTGCCACCTCTCACCGCTGCCACCTGTCACCAGCACAATGCTGCCACCTCTCACCGCTGCCACCTGTCACCAGCACAATGCTGCCACCTCTCACCGCTGCCACCTGTCACCAGCACAATGCTGCCACCTCTCACCGCTGCCACCTCTCACCGCTGCCACCTGTCACCAGCACAATGCTGCCACCTCTCACCGCTGCCACCTGTCACCAGCACAATGCTGCCACCTCTCACCGCTGCCACCTGTCACCAGCACAATGCTGCCACCTCTCACCACTGCCACCTGTCACCAGCACAATGCTGCCACCTCTCACCGCTGCCACCTGTCACCTGCACAATGCTGCCACCTCTGACCGCAGCCACCTGTCACCAGCACAATGCTGCCACCTCACCGCTGCCACCTGTCACCAGCACAATGCTGCCACCTCTCACCGCTGCCACCTGTCACCAGCACAATGCTGCCACCTCTCATCGCTGCCTCCTGTCACCTGCACAATGCTGCCACCTCTGACCGCAGCCACCTGTCACCAGCACAATGCTGCCACCTCTCACCGCTGCCACCTGTCACCACCACAATGCTGCCACCTCTCACCGCTGCCACCTGTCACCAGCACAATGCTGCCACCTCTCACCGCTGCCACCTGTCACCAGCACAATGCTGCCACCTCTCATCGCTGCCTCCTGTCACCTGCACAATGCTGCCACCTCTCACCGCTGCCTCCTGTCACCAGCACAATGCTGCCACCTCTCATCGCTGCCTCCTGTCACCTGCACAATGCTGCCACCTCTGACCGCAGCCACCTGTCACCAGCACAATGCTGCCACCTCTCACCGCTGCCACCTGTCACCTGCACAATGCTGCCACCTCTGACCGCAGCCACCTGTCACCAGCACAATGCTGCCACCTCTCACCGCTGCCACCTGTCACCACCACAATGCTGCCACCTCTCACCGCTGCCACCTGTCACCAGCACAATGCTGCCACCTCTCACCGCTGCCACCTGTCACCAGCACAATGCTGCCACCTCTCATCGCTGCCTCCTGTCACCTGCACAATGCTGCCACCTCTCATCGCTGCCTCCTGTCACCTGCACAATGCTGCCACCTCTCATCGCTGCCTCCTGTCACCAGCACAATGCTGCCACCTCTGACCGCAGCCACCTGTCACCAGCACAATGCTGCCACCTCTCACCGCTGCCTCCTGTCACCTGCACAATGCTGCCACCTCTCACCGCTGCCTCCTGTCACCTGCACAATGCTGCCACCTCTCACCGCTGCCACCTGTCACCAGCACAATGCTGCCACCTCTCACCGCTGCCTCCTGTCACCTGCACAATGCTGCCACCTCTGACCGCAGCCACCTGTCACCAGCACAATGCTGCCACCTCTCACCGCTGCCACCTGTCACCAGCACAATGCTGCCACCTCTCACCGCTGCCTCCTGTCACCTGCACATCTGGAGGTCTCACTAATGGAGTCGTATTCCGACATCCAACTGTTCCTGATCTGTGAACATGAACGCCAAAGACCCCGAGGAGTCTCCAGTTATATTAGACAGCATGCAATGACCCTGCAAAAATAAGTGCCCCCTTACTGTGTAATCTCTGAATTCTGCTCCGGAGGTGAAGTTCTGCTCATCTGCTCTTACAGTGAGGGTTAATGGGCTCTGCAGCGATACAGAGGGACATGTGTGAGCAGTAGGGAGGGAGCAGCCCATCCTTTCTGTGCAGGACACTGATGTAATGAGGCCTCCAGTGATGGGCGGCCGCCTCATGCAGGGGCCCCGGTGCCCTGCGCCCCTCTCCTCCTCAGCTCGGCTCCAGCTCGGGTTTTGCACTCAGCTGGTGACTGGCAGATGACATCACTGGGGGTTGTGTCTGGCTGCTGATGATGTGGAGCTGCTGCTGCTGCTGCTCTGTGCAATTGCTCATTAAATGAACACACTCAATGCTGCTGCTGCTGCTGTGCAGGTGAAGAGGACCCAGCATCATGTTGCAGCAGGACAAAGCTGAGCTGCATTACTGGGGCCTCAGCGGCGACAAGAGGCGGCTTTAGTGGCCACATTTCCGATGCATTAGCCTCTGCTGAGGAGCTTGCCTTGTTTTATTGCTGGAGACAGGATGAGGCTGTTGCTGGGATAGACCCTGCTGTGTGCTGCACTGCACTCTGCTCCACCTGCACCGCTGCTCACCTTCCTCCAGGACCCAGGTGTCTCCTGCTCTCCAGAGGATGCTGCTGCTGGCTACATGGCCGAGGTCTGCATGGGGTCTGAACGCCTTCTCTTGTTCTGGAGGGTCAGGCCCTTGACTGTGAGGAGCAATGACTTCTAAGTACCAGTCTGACTGGATTCCCTACAGGTATCTGTCCTCCTCTTTACCCCTCAGCAGTGAGAGTGACGCCGTCAATCATCTGCATGATCGATCCATGCCATTGGCCTCAGTCCTGCACAGCCTGACCTGGCAGCACATGGATACATTGTATCTCTAGAGAACATGCAGGATGGTGGGGACAATGTTTCTTCTCAGCCGTAATGTTATTAATATTATTATTCTGTTCTGTAAATATCTTGTTACTTTGTGATGGCTTCATGTCTTTCCATCAGGCAGGAGCCCCACATAGGTGCCGGATGTTACTGGGCTCATGGATGGCTTCTGCTGTAGAGGGTGCTTTTAGATTTGGGGTTAGTGATACTGTTACGTGTTGTGTTCTTGTTAGATGTAGATCTCAGATTGATTTCAGTGTTAGGGTTCTGGCTATTATTAGGTGTGGGGTTAGTGCTGTGGTCGTGGCTAGTCCTGCGGATGGGGTTAGTGCTGTGGTTGGGGCTAGTCCTGCAGATGGGGTTAGTGCTGTGGCTGGGGCTAGTCCTGTGGATGGGGTTAGTGCTGTGGTCAGGGCTAGTCCTGTCGATGGGGTTAGTGCTGTGGTTGGGGTTAGTATAAGGTTTAGGGTTAGTGCTGTGGTTTGGGCTAGTCCTGTGATTGGGGTTAGTGCTGATGTTGGAATTAGTGCTGATGGTTGGGGCTAGTGCTGTGGTTGGGGCTAGTGCTGTTGTCGGGATTAATATACAGTTTGGGGTTAGTGGTGGTTGGGGCTAGTTCTGTGGTTGGGTGTAGAATAAGGTTTGGGGCTATTGCTGTGGTTGAGATTAGTATACGGTTTGGGATTAGTGCTCTGGTTGGGGCTAGTTCTGTGCTTGGGACCAGTGCTGTAGTTGGGGCTAGAATAAGGTTTGGGGCTTGTCCTGTGGTTGGAGCTAGTGCTGTGATTGAGGCTAGTCCTGTGGTTGGGGTTAGTTCTGTTTTTGGGATTAGTATACGGTTTGGGGTTACTGCTGTGGTTGGGACTAGAGCTGTGGTTGGGGCTAGAGCTGTGGTTGGGGCTAGTCCTGTTGTTGGGGTTAGTTCTGTTGTTGGGATTAGTATACGGTTTGGGGTTAGTGCTGTGGTTGAGATTAGTATACGGTTTGGGATTAGTGCTCTGGTTGGGGCTAGTTCTGTGGTTGGGGCTAGAGCTGTGGTTGGGGCTAGTCCTGTTGTTGGGGTTAGTTCTGTTGTTGGGATTAGTATACGGTTTGGGGTTAGTGCTGTGGTTGAGATTAGTATACGGTTTGGGATTAGTGCTCTGGTTGGGGCTAGTTCTGTGGTTGGGACTAGAGCTGTGGTTGGGACTAGAGCTGTGGTTGGGGCTAGTCCTGTTGTTGGGGTTAGTATAATGATTACTTATAGGTATTGAGTGTTATATTTGGACTTGGTGATTATTTGAGGTTAGTCTTATGGTTGAGGTGACTTGGTTGGGTTAGCATTTGATTTGGGCTTAATAGGATAGATTTGGGCTAATATAGATGGGTTGGGGTAATGTTGTCTTCATCTAGTTTAATCCATGTGTTGCACAGTAATATTCAGTGATTGTTCGGTCACTGGCTGCCGGGTGACCGATCATTGAGATGCTGACCTCTAGTTTAGTGCAGGGAGCCAGGGGGTTGTATGTGGCCCATGGTAACATTATGTGTGGCCTCCGGCTCCAAGTAACTTCTATTTCCTTAACTCCCATTAACTACAATTAAAAAAACAGAAACAAGTGAGCAAAGGCCCCTATTCTCCTGATAGGCAGGAGCGCGGGAAGTCAACCATGCACCTGGTGTATATTGCCATTATGCTTTCTCATGACCCTTGGGGGTTACAAATTGGAAATTGGGGCCTCGCACCTACAAAAGACCTGTGCAACGCAATATAAAGCATAAAGGGCCATTTTGCCTTCTGGTCTTTATCATCCCACACAAACTGTTTCCTCAGAATCGAGGGCATTAGCACTAAGCATTATTCTTCCTAAAATTGCAACTCCACCAACAAGAGATTGTAAAATGTCCAGCTTGGACCAAAAATCTTTAAAAGTGTGTAGGTGCCAATTCAAATGAGGTGCAGAGTCCAAAAGGAAAGGGTTTCATGGGTCCAGGTGCGAGAATCCCATGGATTTCTGTCCATGAGAGTTTCAGCATCGGATTTGGGGTTGTGGATGGACCCATGGCAGTCCCTGGTACACAGTCACTTAGTAGTGTAAAGGGTTAATTCCTTTGGTATCCCGGCAGGTCAGCGGCTATGGGTAAGAATGTCTCTTCTCGATTACATAAAATTATTGGTCCTGGTGATATTTTGGGGATGATTTGCTCCAGTTTTGCGCTGTTGTATGAATGGATTTTGCAGGACCTGGTCTCAGCGCTGAAGTTTGGGAGACGTGAACTGCGCAGATGATACACAGTCAAATACTTAGGATGATTCTTGTTGTGGTTTCCAAGGTGATTCGCACGTCTCTATATATATTCTGTAGGTGCCGGGGAATCTGATGCCTCGATAATCTCAGCTTTGGAAAACAGAACCATTAACCCATTCAGCTGCTGTATTCCAGGGTTAATCGAGCACAATTCACAGTTTAGGGTAAAACCTGTAAAGATTGAGGTGCAAAGGTTGGTGATCATTGATATATATGAGGACATAGAGCGTCTGGATGTAAAGCAGCACTGAGGGGGTTAACGTAGCGCCGCCGCAGACGAGAATGATCACAAAGAGGTGAAGAAGCAGAAAACTCTATAACGGGATTAAGATCAGATTATAAAGGAAACAGGAGCAGTACAAGAAACACAAATGTAACAAAAGGAGGAGAAGAAGAGATTGTAACAGAACAAGACAGGAAGGAGAAAGAGGACAGAATACTGAGCCAAATCTCCTGTATGACATATACACTGCACAGTACCACTCCTCCTGTCCTGTATATATACACTGCACAGCACCACTCCTCCTGTCCTGTATATATACACTGCACAGTACCACTCCTCCTGTCCTGTATATATACACTGCACAGCACCACTCCTCCTGTCCTGTATATATACACTGCACAGTACCACTCCTCCTGTATATATACACTGCACAGTACCACTCCTCCTGTCCTGTATATATACACTGCACAGTACCACTCCTCCTGTCCTGTATATATACACTGCACAGTACCGCTCCTCCTGTCCTGTATATATACACTGCACAGTACCACTCCTCCTGTATATATACACTGCACAGTACCACTCCTCCTGTATATATACACTGCACAGTACCACTCCTCCTGTCCTGTATATATACACTGCACAGTACCACTCCTCCTGTCCTGTATATATACACTGCACAGTACCACTCCTCCTGTATATATACACTGCACAGTACCACTCCTCCTGTCCTGTATATATACACTGCACAGTACCACTCCTCCTGTATATATACACTGCACAGTACCACTCCTCCTGTATATATACACTGCACAGTACCACTCCTCCTGTCCTGTATATATACACTGCACAGTACCACTCCTCCTGTCCTGTATATATACACTGCACAGTACCACTCCTCCTGTATATATACACTGCACAGTACCACTCCTCCTGTATATATACACACTGCACAGTACCACTCCTCCTGTCCTGTATATATACACTGCACAGTACCACTCCTCCTGTCCTGTATATATACACTGCACAGTACCACTCCTCCTGTATATATACACTGCACAGTACCACTCCTCCTGTATATATACACTGCACAGTACCACTCCTCCTGTATATATACACTGCACAGTACCACTCCTCCTGTATATATACACTGCACAGTACCACTCCTCCTGTCCTGTATATATACACTGCACAGTACCACTCCTCCTGTATATATACACACTGCACAGTACCACTCCTCCTGTATATATACACTGCACAGTACCACTCCTCCTGTATATATACACTGCACAGTACCACTCCTCCTGTCCTGTATATATACACTGCACAGTACCACTCCTCCTGTCCTGTATCTATACACTGCACAGTACCACTCCTCCTATCCTGTATATATACACTGCACAGTACCACTCCTCCTGTATATATACACTGCACAGTACCACTCCTCCTGTCCTATATATATACACTGCACAGTACCACTCCTCCTGTCCTATATATATACACTGCACAGTACCACTCCTCCTGTCCTATATATATACACTGCACAGTACCACTCCTCCTGTCCTGTATATATACACTGCACAGTACCACTCCTCCTGTCCTGTGTATATACACTGCACAGTACCACTCCTCCTGTCCTGTGTATATACACTGCACAGTACCACTCCTCCTGTCCTGTATATATACACTGCACAGTACCACTCCTCCTGTATATATACACACTGCACAGTACCACTCCTCCTGTATATATACACTGCACAGTACCACTCCTCCTGTATATATACACTGCACAGTACCACTCCTCCTGTCCTGTATATATACACTGCACAGTACCACTCCTCCTGTCCTGTATCTATACACTGCACAGTACCACTCCTCCTGTCCTGTATCTATACACTGCACAGTACCACTCCTCCTGTCCTGTATATATACACTGCACAGTACCACTCCTCCTGTCCTATATATATACACTGCACAGTACCACTTCTCCTGTCCTATATATATACACTGCACAGTACCACTCCTCCTGTCCTGTATCTATACACTGCACAGTACCACTCCTCCTGTCCTGTATCTATACACTGCACAGTACCACTCCTCCTGTCCTGTATATATACACTGCACAGTACCACTCCTCCTGTCCTGTATCTATACACTGCACAGTACCACTCCTCCTGTCCTGTATATATACACTGCACAGTACCACTCCTCCTGTCCTGTATCTATACACTGCACAGTACCACTCCTCCTGTATATATACACTGCACAGTACCACTCCTCCTGTCCTGTATATATACACTGCACAGTACCACTCCTCCTGTATATATACACTGCAGAGTACCACTCCTCCTGTATATATACACTGCACAGTACCACTCCTCCTGTCCTGTATATATACACTGCACAGCACCACTCCTCCTGTCCTGTATATATACACTGCACAGTACCACTCCTCCTGTCCTGTATATATACACTGCACAGTACCACTCCTCCTGTCCTGTATATATATATATACTGCACAGTACCACTCCTCCTGTATATATGCACTGCACAGTACCACTCCTCCTGTATATATACCCTGCACAGTACAGCTCCTCCTGTATATATACACTGCACAGTACAGCTCCTCCTGTATATATACACTGCACAGTACCACTTCTCCTGTCCTGTATATATACACTGCACAGTACCACTCCTCCTGTCCTGTATATATACACTGCACAGTACCACTCCTCCTGTCCTGTATATATACACTGCACAGTACCACTCCTCCTGTATATATACACTGCACAGTACCACTCCTCCTGTATATATACCCTGCACAGTACAGCTCCTCCTGTATATATACACTGCACAGTACAGCTCCTCTTGTATATATACACTGCACAGTACCACTTCTCCTGTCCTGTATATATACACTGCACAGTACCACTCCTCCTGTATATATACACTGCACAGTACCACTCCTCCTGTATATATACACTGCACAGTACCACTCCTCCTGTCCTGTATATATACACTGCACAGTACCACTTCTCCTGTCCTGTATATATACACTGCACAGTACCACTCCTCCTGTATATATACACTGCACAGTACCACTCCTCCTGTATATATACACTGCACAGTACCACTCCTCCTGTCCTGTATATATACCCTGCACAGTACAGCTCCTCCTGTATATATACACTGCACAGTACCACTCCTCCTGTATATATACACTGCACAGTACCACTTCTCCTGTCCTGTATATATACACTGCACAGTACCACTCCTCCTGTATATATACACTGCACAGTACCACTCCTCCTGTATATATACACTGCACAGTACCACTCCTGTATATATACACTGCACAGTACCACTCCTCCTGTCCTGTATATATACACTGCACAGTACCACTCCTCCTGTATATATACACTGCACAGTACCACTCCTCCTATATATACACTGCACAGTACCACTCCTCCTGTATATATACACTGCACAGTACCACTCCTCCTGTATATATACACTGCACAGTACCACTCCTCCTGTATATATACACTGCACAGTACCACTCCTCCTGTATATATACACTGCACAGTACCACTCCTCCTGTATATATACACTGCACAGTACCACTCCTCCTGTCCTGTATATATACACTGCACAGTACCACTCCTCCTGTATATATACACTGCACAGCACCACTCCTCCTGTATATATACACTGCACAGCACCACTCCTCCTGTATATATACACTGCACAGTACCACTCCTCCTGTATATATACACTGCACAGTACCACTCCTCCTGTCCTGTATATATACACTGCCCAGTACCACTCCTCCTGTCCTGTATATATACACTACACAGTGCCACTCCTCCTGTCCTGTATATATACACTGCACAGTACCACTCCTCCTGTATATATACACTGCAGAGTACCACTCCTCCTGTATATATACACTGCACAGTACCACTCCTCCTGTCCTGTATACACTGCACAGTACCACTCCTCCTGTATATATACACTGCACAGTACCACTCCTCCTGTCCTGTATATATGCACTGCACAGTACCACTCCTCCTGTCCTGTATATATACACTGCACAGTACCACTCCTCCTGTCCTGTATATATACACTGCACAGTACCACTCCTCCTGTCCTGTATATATACACTGCACAGTACCACTCCTCCTGTCCTGTATATATACACTGCACAGTACCACTACTCCTGTATATATACACTGCACAGTACCACTCCTCCTGTCCTGTATATATACACTGCACAGTACCACTCCTCCTGTCCTGTATATATACACTGCACAGTACCACTTATCCTGTATATATACACTGCACAGTACCACTCCTCCTGTCCTGTATATATACACTGCACAGTACCACTCCTCCTGTCCTGTATATATACACTGCACAGTACCACTCCTCCTGTCCTGTATATATACACTGCACAGTACCACTCCTCCTGTATATATACACTGCACAGTACCACTCCTCCTGTCCTGTATATATGCACTGCACAGTACCACTCCTCCTGTCCTGTATATATACACTGCACAGTACCACTCCTCCTGTCCTGTATATATACACTGCACAGTACCGCTCCTCCTGTCCTGTATATATACACTGCACAGTACCACTCCTCCTGTATATATACACTGCACAGTACCACTCCTCCTGTCCTGTATATATACACCGCACAGTACCACTCCTCCTGTATATATACACTGCACAGTACCACTCCTCCTGTATATATACACTGCACAGTACCACTCCTCCTGTATATATACACTGCACAGTACAGCTCCTCCTGTATATATATACACTGCACAGTACCACTCCTCCTGTATATATACACTGCACAGTACAGCTCCTCCTGTATATATACACTGCACAGTACCACTCCTCCTGTCCTGTATATATACACTGCACAGTACCACTCCTCCTGTCCTGTATATATACACTGCACAGTACCACTCCTCCTGTCCTGTATATATACACTGCACAGTACCACTCCTCCTGTATATATACACTGCACAGTACCACTCCTCCTGTATATATACACTGCACAGTACCACTTCTCCTGTATATATACACTGCACAGTACCACTCCTCCTGTCCTGTATATATGCACTGCACAGTACCACTCCTCCTGTATATATACACTGCACAGTACCACTCCTCCTGTATATATACACTGCACAGTACCACTATTCCTGTATATATACACTGCACAGTACCACTCCTCCTGTATATATACACTGCACAGTACCACTCCTCCTGTATATATACACTGCACAGTACCACTCCTCCTGTCCTGTATATATACACTGCACAGTACCACTCCTCCTGTATATATACACTGCACAGTACCACTCCTCCTGTATATATACACTGCACAGTACCACTCCTCCTGTCCTGTATATATACACTGCACAGTACCACTCCTCCTGTATATATACACTGCACAGTACCACTATTCCTGTATATATACACTGCACAGTACCACTCCTCCTGTATATATACACTGCACAGTACCACTCCTCCTGTATATATACACCGCACAGTACCACTCCTCCTGTATATATACACTGCACAGTACCACTCCTCCTGTCCTGTATATATACACTGCACAGTACCACTCCTCCTGTATATATACACTGCACAGTACCACTCCTCCTGTCCTGTATATATACACTGCACAGTACCACTCCTCCTGTATATATACACTGCACAGTACCACTCCTCCTGTCCTGTATATATACACTGCACAGTACCACTCCTCCTGTATATATACACTGCACAGTACAGCTCCTCCTGTATATATACACTGCACAGTACAGCTCCTCCTGTATATATACACTGCACAGTACCACTCCTCCTGTATATATACACTGCACAGTACAGCTCCTCCTGTATATATACACTGCACAGTACCACTCCTCCTGTATATACAGTACATGACAGAACAATAATACATTACAGGACACCGAACATAAGAACAAAACAAGACGACAAATCACAGAAAATAGAAACAAAATAAATCCCCCCAGGAATATATATATATATACAGGAAATAAATATTATAAAACCTATAAGACCCCCGGCCCAGCTTCATTCATACTACTATATACAATCCCACACAACACTCACACCGTCCTATATACACATAAAACACCATCCTATATACAAGATTATATACAATAAAACACTAAACCTAATATAACGTATATACAACCGGACACTAACACTAACCTACTGGTCCCACTGCCTGACCTTAGTCACCCCCTTACCGCACCTCATTCACACCACAGAAAACCAAAAATAACAATATATACAATAGTGACATGAACAAATTTTTTTTTTTTTTTTTTATTTTATATTTTTTTTGTAATTTTTAATATATATACATAAAACACAGCCCTACACTAACTATCCCGCCACCCCTGATCCAGCTCTGGCCACAAAGTTCAGGATTACTCCGAGCTAGGATCAGGCCCCAAAGTTTTTCCCCAGGCGGGGCCTGGACCAGGCCAGATCAGTCCTCTTATCACCGCTGATGAAGAACCCCCCCAAATCCCCCACCCAACCTAACTAAAACCCCCTATTATACATTATATACAATATATACAGAACACAACCTACACACTCACCATCCAAGGCTCAAGTTCGATGCCGGCAAACCTTCTATTCAGGAGACAGAAATACAAAACAAAAATCTAGGGTGGAAAGACATCAGCCCACCACCAGGATATAGGAGTACTACCGGACTAAGGCACCCTGAAGGAAAAGCCCCTCCAGAGACGGGCCGCCCTCCGGGCACCCAGTCCTTCATACTCCAAAGAACGTACCTTCACCAGGTCACCTAGGATGTTCCTACAGACTTCATCTACATGGAGGATTTTACTCTGCGTCGAGACTAAAACTCGTGCGTTCCACGTGAAATACCTCACCACTGCGCTGACTATGAATAAAGTGTCTCGGTCCCTTCTCCCAAGGTCTCCGAACGCTCCATAGGCCCACCCGGCGTAGGACAGAGTAGCCAGCCGCGGCCAACCAATGGAAGCCCCCACCCTGTTGTACAGCTCTGTATTAAAGGGACAATGAAGCAGGAAGTGCTCCATGCTTTCCAGCACGTTAGCACAAGCCTCACGGGGGCAATTCCTGTCCTCGGAGCTCCTGTACTTCAAATTGTCCCTCACATACAGCTTACCATGGAAGCAGCGCCAAGTCAAGTCCCAGTACTTCTCAGGGATCCTACGAAAATTTAACAAACTCAACCCAACCTCCAGATCCCGACTTGGGCAGTCTTTGAGGACCAATGGACTCTGAAAATGAGAAAGCAAGACCCTCATATCGAGGAGTTTCCTCGGGAGGGACCTCACCTCCCACATTCCCAGACCCCACCGGCGGATCATTTTCAGAACCGGGGTAACGTAAGCCGGGAGATGCCCGTGTGGTGTGCGGAGATCCTTCACTCTTCCCCCTGTCTCCCATTCCTGGAAGAAAGGCTGAAACCATCCCTTGCAGGAGAATACCCACGGAGGAGCCCTCTCTTTCCAGAGGTTTGCCACGTTCACTTTCAAGAAGGTGTTCACTAGGAACACCACGGGGTTCACCATATTCAAACCCCCTAGTCTCCTCGTGCGGTAAGTGACCTCCCGCTTGACTAGGTTCAGTCTGTTACCCAATAACATCTGGAAGAACAGACTGTAGACCCGTGTCCAGAGAGGCTCTGGCAAGACACAGACCCTGCCCAGGTAGATTAGCAAGGGGAGCAGGAAAGCTTTGCACAGGCCAACCCTTTCCCTCAGGGTCAAAGACCAACCCCTCCATTGGTCCACTCTTTGGGTGACACCTTTGATTCTGCCTTCCCAGTTTTTCGTGGGGTAATCACCCTGGCCGAATTCGATGCCCAGGACTTTGGCATGTTCTTGGGGTTCGGGGAGGGTGTCCGGAAGATCAAACCCGGGATCTCCGCCTCCCAGCCAGAGACTCTCACACTTATCCTGGTTGACCTTGGACCCGGATGCCTCCGAGTAGCGCTCCACTTCTGACATCACCGCCGCTGCCTCCCCTTGCGAAGAAACAAAGACGGTGACATCGTCCGCGTAGGCCACCACCCTCAGGATAGCCTCCGGCGCCGCCCCGCCCATCCGCACCCCCGCCAACGGTCCACAATCGATCCTTCTGAGGAAGGGATCGATCGCAAACGCGTAAAGCAAAGGGCTAAGAGGACAGCCCTGACGGACACCGGATCCTACCCCGAAAGGTCGTCCAATCCACCCATTCACCAGAGGGAAAGTCTCAGCCCCTGCATACAAGGTCTTAAGCCAGTCCACAAACCCTCCAGGCAGACCATACCTCAAAAGAGTGGACCAGAAGTACTCGTGGTTAACCCGATCAAAGGCTTTTGCCTGATCCAGGGTCAGCAAAAACCCCTTCCAAAGGCCCGCCCTGCCTTGCTCCACGGCCCCTCGGACACCTAGAACAGCACTAAAAGTGCTACGGCCAGGAACGCAACAGTGCTGAACCTCCGAAAGGAGCCGGGGTGCAAACTTCACCAGCCTGTTGAAAAGTATCTTAGCCAAAATCTTCCTGTCCACATTGAGAAGTGCTATGGGACGCCAGTTCTCAATGCGTGACGGATCCTTACCCTTTGACAAAATGATCAAAGCTGACCTCCTTAATGATCTCAGCAGAGTGCCCGAGGAGAGACACTCGTTAAACACCTGAGTCAAGAGGGGGACCAAAGAGTCCCTAAAGGTCCTGAAGAACTCGGATGTTAAGCCATCCGGACCTGGCGACTTTTTGGGCCTGAGCCCATCGATCGCCAGTCTCACTTCCTCTTCTTTGATCGCTTCTGCCAAATCGCCCAGCGAGAGGTCAGCCCCTGGCTCAGGAACGGATTCAGCCAGGAAAGCCGACATCCCGTCACGATCAAGCTCCCTCCTTCCCAAGAGGTGCGAGTAGTAGGAACTGACGACCTCCAAGATCCCTGATCTGGACCTTCTCAGGGACCCCGTACTGTCCACCAGCCCCGTCACTATCTTACTATTCACTGACATCTTACAGTTTCTGTAAGGGTCGGGCGAGCAGTACTTCCCGTAGTCCCTCTCGAAAACCAAAGATGCGTGCCTATCGTACTGACACCTCTTCAGCAAGGACTTCACTCTGGAGATCTCCTCGCGGCTACCTCCAGTCGAGACAAGATGCTCGAGTTTCCTCCTCAGGCTCTGATACAGGCGATCCCTGTTCAGGCTTCTGAGGTTCGAGAGCTGCCGGAAGAATCTCGCCACCCGATGTTTGAACATCTCCCACCACTCTGACTTAGTGTTACTTAGACCCAGCAATGGTACTTGGCTCTGAAGGAATTCCTCAAAAGACCGTCTTACAGCTTCTTCCTCAAGGAGTGACGAATTCAGCTTCCAATAACCTCTTCCCATCCGAGGAGTCTCTGTAACGTTCAGAGAAAACATAATCAAACAGTGATCGGAGAACTCCACCTCCACAACCGACAACGGCGAAGAGACGGCCTCCTCCTTCAAATAAAACCTATCTAGCCTAGACCTGCACTGACTACCTCTAAAAAAGGTGAATCCCGTGTCGCCCGGGTTGTGCCGGATGTGGACATCCACCAGGCGAGCCTCACTCACTATCCTGTTTAACGCGACGCAGTCATAAGCCAGCCGGTCTCCGGAACCTCCTCTATCACAGGATCTCGTGACATTGTTGAAATCCCCTCCGAAGACCACCTGCCGACTCGAAAATAAAAAAGGTTTGATCTTCAGGAAGAGACATTTGCGGTCCCACTTGGACTGGGAACCATAGATGTTAATGAGCCGAAGCTCTTGTCCCCCCATGGAGACATCTAGGATCAAACATCTCCCCATTTCTAATTCGATCACTCATCTGCATTCAACCGCTGCGGTTTTAAAAAGGACCGCCACCCCGCTATACGGCTCGGCCGCAAGAGACCATTAGGAGGGCCCATGCCTCCACTCCCGCCTTGCTTTATGCAAGGTTGATATATCGGTCAACCTGGTCTCCTGCAAAAACAAAATGTCGGCGTCAAGTTGGCCGAGAAAATGAAAGGCCGTGTACCTTGCCGCATCTGACTTTATGCTGCAAACATTAATAGTTGCCAGCGTCAACGGGGTGGGTGCCGCCATCATGATTGATTGAATTAGATAGCGTTTTTCTTCCCACCACTGACAGTCCCAACCTCTTCCTCCGATAATGACGGGTTTTTAGTGCGCTTAAGACAAACAGATTCATCCATTCTCTCCTTACATACATTCTTGCCCTCGTCTGGTGGTCCTGGGTTAGTCGTCCCCCCAGAGGGCTTTGTATTTGCCCCCCGAGAGGAAGACCCAGCCATCTCCTGAGCCCCAACCACCTTGTCCGCAACCTCCGGCCCCGGTTCCCCACTTCCCCCCTCCAGAGGGAGGTCCTGGAGAGCCCCGAACCGTTTGGAGAGATCCACCAGAGGGGGGGCGGCTGAACCCTCCAATGGCGCTTGGATCATGGCCAGAGAGTCAGAGGGGTCGCACTCCAAAGAGGCAGCTCGAGACCTGGTCCCCCTCCTACCTCTGGCCGTTTTCCTGTTACCCTTTTTCTTTTTTTGCGACCACTCTCCCTGCTGGTGCAGTCACTGTGTACATACATTACATTCCTGATCCTGAGTTACCTCCTGTATTATACTCCAGAGCTGCACTCACTATTCTGCTGGTGCAGTCACTGTGTACATACATTACATTACTGATCCTGAGTTACCTCCTGTATTATACTCCAGAGCTGCACTCACTATTCTGCTGGTGCAGTCACTGTGTACATACATTACATTCCTGATCCTGAGTTACCTCCTGTATTATACTCCAGAGCTGCACTCACTATTCTGCTGGTGCAGTCACTGTGTACATACATTACATTCCTGATCCTGAGTTACCTCCTGTATTATACTTCAGAGCTGCACTCACTATTCTGCTGGTGCAGTCACTGTGTACATACATTACATTCCTGATCCTGAGTTACCTCCTGTATTATACTCCAGAGCTGCACTCACTATTCTGCTGGTGCAGTCACTGTGTACATACATTACATTCCTGATCCTGAGTTACCTCCTGTATTATACTCCAGAGCTGCACTCACTATTCTGCTGGTGCAGTCATTGTGTACATACATTACATTACTGATCCTGAGTTACCTCCTGTATTATACTCCAGAGCTGCACTCACTATTCTGCTGGTGCAGTCACTGTGTACATACATTACATTACTGATCCTGAGTTACATCCTGTATTATACTCCAGAGCTGCACTCACTATTCTGCTGGTGCAGTCACTGTGCACATACATTACATTACTGATCCTGAGTTACCTCCTGTATTATACTCCAGAACTGCACTCACTATTCTGCTGGTGCAGTCACTGTGTACATACATTACATTACTGATCCGGAGTTACGTCCTGTATTATACCCCAGAGCTGCACTCACTATTCTGCTGGTGCAGTCACTGTGTACATACATTACATTACTGATCCTGAGTTACCTCCTGTATTATACCCCAGAGCTGCACTCACTATTCTGCTGGTGCAGTCACTGTGCACATACATTACATTACTGATCCTGAGTTACATCCTGTATTATACTCCAGAGCTGCACTCACTATTCTGCTGGTGCAGTCACTGTGTACATACATTACTTTACTGATCCTGAGTTACCTCCTGTATTATACTCCAGAGCTGCACTCACTATTCTGCTGGTGCAGTCACTGTGTACATACATTACTGATCCTGAGTTACATCCTGTATTATACTCCAGAGCTGCACTCACTATTCTGCTGGTGCAGTCACTGTGTACATACATTACATTACTGATCCTGAGTTACCTCCTGTATTATACTCCAGAGCTGCACTCACTATTCTGCTGGTGCAGTCACTGTGCACATACATTACATTACTGATCCTGAGTTACCTCCTGTATTATACTCCAGAGCTGCACTCACTATTCTGCTAGTGGAGTCACTGTGTAAATACATTACATTACTGATCCTGAGTTACATCCTGTATTATATTCCACAGCTGCACTCACTATTCTGCTGGTGGAGTCACTGTGTACATACATTACATTACTGATCCTGAGTTACCTCCTGCATTATACTCCGGAGCTGCACTCACTATTCTGCTGGTGCAGTCACTGTGTACATACATTACATTACTGATCCTGAGTTACCTCCTGTATTATACTCCAGAGCTGCACTCACTATTCTGCTGGTGTAGTCACTGTGTACATACATTACATTACTGATCCTGAGTTACCTCCTGTATTATACTCCGGAGCTGCACTCACTATTCTGCTGGTGCAGTCACTGTGCACATATATTACATTACTGATCCTGAGTTACATCCTGTATTATACTCCAGAGCTGCACTCACTATTCTGCTGGTGCAGTCACTGTGTACATACATTACATTACTGATCCTGAGTTACCTCCTGTATTATACTCCAGAGCTGCACTCACTATTCTGCTGGTGCAGTCACTGTGTACATACATTACATTACTGATCCTGAGTTACATCTTGTTTTATACTCCAGAGCTGCACTCACTATTCTGCTGGTGCAGTCACTGTTTACGTACATTACATTACTGATCCTGAGTTACCTCCTGTATTATACTCCGGAGCTGCACTCACTATTCTGCTGGTGCAGTCACTGTGCACATATATTACATTACTGATCCTGAGTTACCTCCTGTATTATACTCCAGAGCTGCACTCACTATTGTGCTGGTGCAGTCACTGTGTACATACATTACATTACTGATCCTGAGTTACATCCTGTATTACACTCCAGAGCTGCACTCACTATTCTGCTGGTGCAGTCACTGTGTACATACATTACATTACTGATCCTGAGTTACATCCTGTATTATACTCCAGAGCTGCACTCACTATTCTGCTGGTGGAGTCACTGTGTACATACATTACATTACTGATCCTGAGTTACATCCTGTATTATACTTCAGAGCTGCACTCACTATTCTGCTGGTGCTGTCACTGTGTACATACATTACTTTCCTGATCCTGAGTTACCTCCTGTATTATACTCCAGAGCTGCACTCATTATTCTGCTGGTGCAGTCACTGTGTACATACATTACATTACTGATCCTGAGTTACATCCTGTATTATACCCCAGAGCTGCACTCACTATTCTGCTGGTGCAGTCACTGTGTACATACATTACTTTCCTGATCCTGAGTTACCTCCTGTATTATACCCCAGAGCTGCACTCACTATTCTGCTGGTGCAGTCACTGTGTACATACATTACATTACTGATCCTGAGTTACATCCTGTATTATACCCCAGAGCTGCACTCACTATTCTGCTGGTGCAGTCACTGTGTACATACATTACATTACTGATCCTGAGTTACATCCTGTATTATACCCCAGAGCTGCACTCACTATTCTGCTGGTGCTGTCACTGTGTACATACATTACATTACTGACCCTGAGTTACCTCCTGTATTATACCCCAGAGCTGTACTCACTATTCTGCTGGTGCAGTCACTGTGTACATACATTACATTACTGATCCTGAGTTACCTCCTGTATTATACTCCAGAGCTGCACTCATTATTCTGCTGGTGCAGTCACTGTGTACATACATTACATTACTGATCCTGAGTTACATCCTGTATTATACCCCAGAGCTGCACTCACTATTCTGCTGGTGCAGTCACTGTGTACATACATTACTTTCCTGATCCTGAGTTACCTCCTGTATTATACCCCAGAGCTGCACTCACTATTCTGCTGGTGCAGTCACTGTGTACATAAATTACATTACTGATCCTGAGTTACATCCTGTATTATACTCCAGAGCTGCACTCATTATTCTGCTGGTGCAGTCACTGTGTACATACATTACATTACTGATCCTGAGTTACATCCTCTATTATACCCCAGAGCTGCACTCACTATTCTGCTGGTGCAGTCACTGTGTACATACATTACATTACTGATACTGAGTTACATCCTGTATTATACCCCAGAGCTGCACTCACTATTCTGCTGGTGCTGTCACTGTGTACATACATTACATTACTGATCCTGAGTTACCTCCTGTATTATACTCCAGAGCTCCACTCACTATTCTGCTGGTGCAGTCACTGTGTACATACATTACATTACTGATCCTGAGTTACATCCTGTATTATACTACAGAGCTGCACTCACTATTCTGCTGGTGCAGTCACTGTGTACATACATTACATTACTGATCCTGAGTTACCTCCTGTATTATACTCCAGAGCTGCACTCACTATTCTGCTGGTGCAGTCACTGTTTACATACATTACATTACTGATCCTGAGTTACATCCTGTATTATACCCCAGAGCTGCACTCACTATTCTGCTGGTGCAGTCACTGTGTACATACATTACATTACTGATCCTGAGTTACCTCCTGTATTATACTCCAGAGCTGCACTCACTATTCTGCTGGTGCAGTCACTGTTTACATACATTACATTACTGATCCTGAGTTACCTCCTGTATTATACTCCAGAGCTGCACTCACTATTCTGCTGGTGCAGTCACTGTTTACATACATTACATTACTGATCCTGAGTTACCTCCTGTATTATACTCCAGAGCTGCACTCACTATTCTGCTGGTGCAGTCACTGTGTACATACATTACATTACTGATCCTGAGTTACCTCCTGTATTATACTCCGGAGCTGCAGTCACTGTGTACATACATTACATTACTGATCCTGAGTTACATCCTGTATTATACCCCAGAGCCTCACTCACTATTCTGCTGGTGCAGTCACTGTGTACATACATTACATTACTGATCCTGAGTTACATCCTGTATTATACTCCAGAGCTGCACTCACTATTCTGCTGGTGCAGTCACTGTGTACATACATTACATTACTGATCCTGAGTTATATCCTGTATTATACTCCGGAGCTGCACTCACTATTCTGCTGGTGCAGTCACTGTGCACATATATTACATTACTGATCCTGAGTTACCTCCTGTATTATACTCCAGAGCTGCACTCACTATTCTGCTGGTGCAGTCACTGTGTACATACATTACATTACTGATCCTGAGTTACATTATGTGCTATACTCCAGAGCTGCACTCACTATTCTGCTGGTGCAGTCACTGTGTACATACATTACATTACTGATCCTGAGTTATATCCTGTATTATACTCCGGAGCTGCACTCACTATTCTGCTGGTGCAGTCACTGTGTACTTACATTACATTACTGATCCTGAGTTACCTCCTGTATTATACTCCAGAGCTACACTCACTATTCTGCTGGTGCAGTCACTGTGTACATACATTACATTACTGATCCTGAGATACCTCCTGTATTATACTCCAGAGCTGCACTCACTATTCTGCTGGTGCAGTCACTGTGTACTTACATTACATTTCTGATCCTGAGTTACCTCCTGTATTATACTCCAGAGCTGCGCTCACTATTCTGCTGGTGCAGTCACTGTGTACATACATTACATTACTGATCCTGTGTTACATCCTGTATTATACCCCAGAGCTGCACTCACTATTCTGCTGGTGCAGTCACTGTGTACATACATTACATTACTGATCCTGAGTTACATTATGTGCTATACTCCAGAGCTGCACTCACTATTCTGCTGGTGCAGTCACTGTGTACATACATTACATTACTGATCCTGAGATATATCCTGTATTATACTCCGGAGCTGCACTCACTATTCTGCTGGTGCAGTCACTGTGTACATATATTACATTACTGATCCTGAGTTACCTCCTGTATTATACTCCAGAGCTGCGCTCACTATTCTGCTGGTGCAGTCACTGTGTACATACATTACATTACTGATCCTGTGTTACATCCTGTATTATACCCCAGAGCTGCACTCACTATTCTGCTGGTGCAGTCACTGTGTACATACATTACATTACTGATCCTGAGTTATATCCTTTATTATACTCCAGAGCTGCACTCACTATTCTGCTGGTGCAGTCACTGTGTACATACATTACATTACTGATCCTGAGTTACCTCCTGTATTATACTCCAGAGCTGCACTCACTATTCTGCTGGTGCAGTCACTGTGTACATACATTACATTACTGATCCTGAATTATATCCTGTATTATACTCCGGAGCTGCACTCACTATTCTGCTGGTGCAGTCACTGTGTACATACATTACATTACTGATCCTGAGTTATATCCTGTATTATACTCCGGAGCTGCACTCACTATTCTGCTGGTGCAGTCACTCTGTACATACATTACATTACTGATCCTGAGTTACATCCTGTATTATACTCCAGAGCTGCACTCACTATTCTGCTGGTGCAGTCACTGTGTACATATATTACATTACTGATCCTGAGTTACATCCTCTATTATACTCCAGAGCTGCACTCACTATTCTGCTGGTGCAGTCACTGTGTGCATACATTACATTACTGATCCTGAGTTATATCCTGTATTATACTCCAGAGCTGCACTCACTATTCTGCTGGTGCAGTCACTGTGTGCATACATTACATTACTGATCCTGAGTTATATCCTGTATTATACTCCGGAGCTGCACTCACTATTCTGCTGGTGCAGTCACTGTGCACAAATATTACATTACTGATCCTGAGTTACCTCCTGTATTATACTCCGGAGCTGCACTCACTATTCTGCTGGTGCAGTCACTGTGTACATACATTACATTACTGATCCTGAGTTACATCCTCTATTATACCCCAGAGCTGCACTCACTATTCTGCTGGTGCAGTCACTGTGTACATACATTACATTACTGATCCTGAGTTACCTCCTGTATTATACTCCAGAGCTGCACTCACTATTCTGCTGGTGTAGTCACTGTGTACATACATTACATTACTGATCCTGAGTTACATCCTCTATTATACCCCAGAGCTGCAGTCAATATTCTGCTGGTGCAGTCGCTGTGTACATACATTACTGATCCTGAGTTACATCCTGTATTATACTCCAGAGCTGCACTCACTATTCTGCTGGTGCAGTCACTCTGTACATACATTACATTACTGATCCTGAGTTACCTCCTGTATTATACTCCAGAGCTGCACTCACTATTCTGCTGGTGCAGTCACTGTGTACATACATTACATTACTGATCATGAGTTACATCCTGTATTATACTCCAGAGCTGCACTCACTATTCTGCTGGTGCAGTCACTGTGTACATACATTACATTACTGATCCTGAGTTACATCCTCTATTATACCCCAGAGCTGCAGTCAATATTCTGCTGGTGCAGTCACTGTGTACATACATTACATTACTGATCCTGAGTTACCTCCTGTATTATACTCCAGAGCTGCACTCACTATTCTGCTGGTGTAGTCACTGTGTACATACATTACATTACTGATCCTGAGTTACATCCTGTATTATACTCCAGAGCTGCACTCACTATTCTGCTGGTGCAGTCACTCTGTACATACATTACATTACTGATCCTGAGTTACCTCCTGTATTATACTCCAGAGCTGCACTCACTATTCTGCTGGTGCAGTCACTGTGTACATACATTACATTACTGATCCTGAGTTATATCCTGTGTTATACTCCAGAGCTGCACTCACTATTCTGCTGGTGCAGTCACTGTTTACATACATTACATTACTGATCCTGAGTTACCTCCTGTATTATACTCCAGAGCTGCACTCACTATTCTGCTGGTGCAGTCACTGTTTACATACATTACATTACATTACATTACTGATCCTGAGTTACCTCCTGTATTATACTCCAGAGCTGCACTCACTATTCTGCTGGTGCAGTCACTGTTTACATACATTACATTACTGATCCTGAGTTACCTCCTGTATTATACTCCAGAGCTGCAGTCACTGTGTACATACATTACATTACTGATCCTGAGTTACCTCCTGTATTATACCCCAGAGCCGCACTCACTATTCTGCTGGTGCAGTCACTGTGTACATACATTACATTACTGATCCTGAGTTACATCCTGTATTATACTCCAGAGCTGCACTCACTATTCTGCTGGTGCAGTCACTGTGTACATACATTACATTACTGATCCTGAGTTATATCCTGTATTATACTCCGGAGCTGCACTCACTATTCTGCTCGTGCAGTCACTGTGCACATATATTACATTACTGATCCTGAGTTACCTCCTGTATTATACTCCAGAGCTGCACTCACTATTCTGCTGGTGCAGTCGATGTGTACATACATTACATTACTGATCCTGTGTTACATCCTGTATTATACCCCAGAGCTGCACTCACTATTCTGCTGGTGCAGTCACTGAGTACATACATTACATTACTTATCCTGAGTTATATCCTGTATTATACTCCAGAGCTGCACTCACTATTCTGCTGGTGCAGTCACTGTGTACATACATTACATTACTGATCCTGAGTTACCTCCTGTATTATACTCCAGAGCTGCACTCACTATTCTGCTGGTGCAGTCACTGTGTACATACATTACATTACTGATCCTGAGTTACATTATGTGCTATACTCCAGAGCTGCACTCACTATTCTGCTGGTGCAGTCACTGTGTACATACATTACATTACTGATCCTGAGTTATATCCTGTATTATACTCCGGAGCTGCACTCACTATTCTGCTGGTGCAGTCACTGTGTACATACATTACATTACTGATCCTGAGTTACCTCCTGTATTATACTCCAGAGCTACACTCACTATTCTGCTGGTGCAGTCACTGTGTACATACATTACATTACTGATCCTGTGTTACATCCTGTATTATACCCCAGAGCTGCACTCACTATTCTGCTGGTGCAGTCACTGTGTACATACATTACATTACTGATCCTGAGTTACATCCTGTATTATACCCCAGAGCTGCACTCACTATTCTGCTGGTGCAGTCACTGAGTACATACATTACATTACTGATCCTAAGTTACCTCCTGTATTATACCCCAGAGCTGCACTCACTATTCTGCTGGTGCAGTCACTGTGTACATATATTACATTACTGATCCTGAGTTACCTCCTGTATTATACTCCAGAGCTGCGCTCACTATTCTGCTGGTGCAGTCACTGTGTACATACATTACATTACTGATCCTGTGTTACATCCTGTATTATACCCCAGAGCTGCACTCACTATTCTGCTGGTGCAGTCACTGTGTACATACATTACATTACTGATCCTGAGTTATATCCTTTATTATACTCCAGAGCTGCACTCACTATTCTGCTGGTTCAGTCACTGTGTACATACATTACATTACTGATCCTGAGTTACATCCTGTATTATACTCCAGAGCTGCACTCACTATTCTGCTGGTGCAGTCACTGTGTACATACATTACATTACTGATCCTGAGTTATATCCTGTATTATACTCCGGAGCTGCACTCACTATTCTGCTGGTGCAGTCACTGTGCACATATATTACATTACTGATCCTGAGTTACCTCCTGTATTATACTCCAGAGCTGCACTCACTATTCTGCTGGTGCAGTCGATGTGTACATACATTACATTACTGATCCTGTGTTACATCCTGTATTATACCCCAGAGCTGCACTCACTATTCTGCTGGTGCAGTCACTGAGTACATACATTACATTACTTATCCTGAGTTATATCCTGTATTATACTCCAGAGCTGCACTCACTATTCTGCTGGTGCAGTCACTGTGTACATACATTACATTACTGATCCTGAGTTACCTCCTGTATTATACTCCAGAGCTGCACTCACTATTCTGCTGGTGCAGTCACTGTGTACATACATTACATTACTGATCCTGAGTTACATTATGTGCTATACTCCAGAGCTGCACTCACTATTCTGCTGGTGCAGTCACTGTGTACATACATTACATTACTGATCCTGAGTTATATCCTGTATTATACTCCGGAGCTGCACTCACTATTCTGCTGGTGCAGTCACTGTGTACATACATTACATTACTGATCCTGAGTTACCTCCTGTATTATACTCCAGAGCTACACTCACTATTCTGCTGGTGCAGTCACTGTGTACATACATTACATTACTGATCCTGTGTTACATCCTGTATTATACCCCAGAGCTGCACTCACTATTCTGCTGGTGCAGTCACTGTGTACATACATTACATTACTGATCCTGAGTTACATCCTGTATTATACCCCAGAGCTGCACTCACTATTCTGCTGGTGCAGTCACTGAGTACATACATTACATTACTGATCCTAAGTTACCTCCTGTATTATACCCCAGAGCTGCACTCACTATTCTGCTGGTGCAGTCACTGTGTACATATATTACATTACTGATCCTGAGTTACCTCCTGTATTATACTCCAGAGCTGCGCTCACTATTCTGCTGGTGCAGTCACTGTGTACATACATTACATTACTGATCCTGAGTTACATCCTGTATTATACTCCAGAGCTGCACTCACTATTCTGCTGGTGCAGTCACTGTGTACATACAATACATTACTGATCCTGTGTTACATCCTGTATTATACCCCAGAGCTGCACTCACTATTCTGCTGGTGCAGTCACTGTGTACATACATTACATTACTGATCCTGAGTTATATCCTTTATTATACTCCAGAGCTGCACTCACTATTCTGCTGGTTCAGTCACTGTGTACATACATTACATTACTGATCCTGAGTTACCTCCTGTATTATACTCCAGAGCTGCACTCACTATTCTGCTGGTGCAGTCACTGTGTACATACATTACATTACTGATCCTGAGTTATATCCTGTACTATACTCCGGAGCTGCACTCACTATTCTGCTGGTGCAGTCACTGTGTACATACATTACATTACTGATCCTGAGTTATATCCTGTATTATACTCCGGAGCTGCACTCACTATTCTGCTGGTGCAGTCACTCTGTACATACATTACATTACTGATCCTGAGTTATATCCTGTACTATACTCCGGAGCTGCACTCACTATTCTGCTGGTGCAGTCACTGTGTACATACATTACATTACTGATCCTGAGTTATATCCTGTATTATACTCCAGAGCTGCACTCACTATTCTGCTGGTGCAGTCACTCTGTACATACATTACATTACTGATCCTGAGTTACATCCTGTATTATACTCCAGAGCTGCACTCACTATTCTGCTGGTGCAGTCACTGTGTACATATATTACATTACTGATCCTGAGTTACATCCTCTATTATACTCCAGAGCTGCACTGACTATTCTGCTGGTGCAGTCACTGTGTGCATACATTACATTACTGATCCTGAGTTATATCCTGTATTATACTCCGGAGCTGCACTCACTATTCTGCTGGTGCAGTCACTGTGCACAAATATTACATTACTGATCCTGAGTTACCTCCTGTATTATACTCCGGAGCTGCACTCACTATTCTGCTGGTGCAGTCACTGTGTACATACATTACATTACTGATCCTGAGTTACATCCTCTATTATACCCCAGAGCTGCAGTCAATATTCTGCTGGTGCAGTCACTGTGTACATACATTACTGATCCTGAGTTACCTCCTGTATTATACTCCAGAGCTGCACTCACTATTCTGCTGGTGTAGTCACTGTGTACATACATTACATTACTGATCCTGAGTTACATCCTCTATTATACCCCAGAGCTGCAGTCAATATTCTGCTGGTGCAGTCGCTGTGTACATACATTACTGATCCTGAGTTACATCCTGTATTATACTCCAGAGCTGCACTCACTATTCTGCTGGTGCAGTCACTCTGTACATACATTACATTACTGATCCTGAGTTACCTCCTGTATTATACTCCAGAGCTGCACTCACTATTCTGCTGGTGCAGTCACTGTGTACATACATTACATTACTGATCATGAGTTACATCCTGTATTATACTCCAGAGCTGCACTCACTATTCTGCTGGTGCAGTCACTGTATACATACATTACATTACTGATCCTGAGTTATATCCTGTGTTATACTCCAGAGCTGCACTCACTATTCTGCTGGTGCAGTCACTGTTTACATACATTACATTACTGATCCTGAGTTACCTCCTGTATTATACTCCAGAGCTGCACTCACTATTCTGCTGGTGCAGTCACTGTTTACATACATTACATTACTGATCCTGAGTTACCTCCTGTATTATACTCCAGAGCTGCACTCACTATTCTGCTGGTGCAGTCACTGTTTACATACATTACATTACTGATCCTGAGTTACCTCCTGTATTATACTCCAGAGCTGCACTCACTATTCTGCTGGTGCAGTCACTGTTTACATACATTACATTACTGATCCTGAGTTACCTCCTGTATTATACTCCAGAGCTGCACTCACTATTCTGCTGGTGCAGTCACTGTTTACATACATTACATTACTGATCCTGAGTTACATCCTGTATTATACTCCAGAGCTGCATTTACTATTCTACTGGTGCAGTCACTGTGTACATACATTACATTACTGATCCTGAGTTACCTCCTGTATTATACTCCGGAGCTGCAGTCACTGTGTACATACATTACATTACTGATCCTGAGTTACATCCTGTATTATACCCCAGAGCCGCACTCACTATTCTGCTGGTGCAGTCACTGTGTACATACATTACATTACTGATCCTGAGTTATATCCTGTATTATACTCCGGAGCTGCACTCACTATTCTGCTGGTGCAGTCACTGTGCACATATATTACATTACTGATCCTGAGTTACCTCCTGTATTATACTCCAGAGCTGCACTCACTATTCTGCTGGTGCAGTCGATGTGTACATACATTACATTACTGATCCTGTGTTACATCCTGTATTATACCCCAGAGCTGCACTCACTATTCTGCTGGTGCAGTCACTGAGTACATACATTACATTACTTATCCTGAGTTATATCCTGTATTATACTCCAGAGCTGCACTCACTATTCTGCTGGTGCAGTCACTGTGTACATACATTACATTACTGATCCTGAGTTACATTATGTGCTATACTCCAGAGCTGCACTCACTATTCTGCTGGTGCAGTCACTGTGTACATACATTACATTACTGATCCTGAGTTACCTCCTGTATTATACTCCAAAGCTGCACTCACTATTCTGCTGGTGCAGTCACTGTGTACATACATTACATTACTGATCCTGAGATACCTCCTGTATTATACTCCAGAGCTGCACTCACTATTCTGCTGGTGCAGTCACTGTGTACATACATTACATTTCTGATCCTGAGTTACCTCCTGTATTATACTCCAGAGCTGCGCTCACTATTCTGCTGGTGCAGTCACTGTGTACATACATTACATTACTGATCCTGTGTTACATCCTGTATTATACCCCAGAGCTGCACTCACTATTCTGCTGGTGCAGTCACTGTGTACATACATTACATTACTGATCCTGAGTTACATTATGTGCTATACTCCAGAGCTGCACTCACTATTCTGCTGGTGCAGTCACTGTGTACATACATTACATTACTGATCCTGAGTTATATCCTGTATTATACTCCGGAGCTGCACTCACTATTCTGCTGGTGCAGTCACTGTGTACATATATTACATTACTGATCCTGAGTTACCTCCTGTATTATACTCCAGAGCTGCGCTCACTATTCTGCTGGTGCAGTCACTGTGTACATACATTACATTACTGATCCTGAGTTACATCCTCTATTATACCCCAGAGCTGCACTCACTATTCTGCTGGTGCAGTCACTGTGTACATACATTACATTACTGATCCTGAGTTACCTCCTGTATTATACTCCAGAGCTGCGCTCACTATTCTGCTGGTGCAGTCACTGTGTACATACATTACATTACTGATCCTGAGTTACATCCTGTATTATACTCCAGAGCTGCAGTCAATATTCTGCTGGTGCAGTCACTGTGTACATACATTACATTACTGATCCTGAGTTACCTCCTGTATTATACTCCAGAGCTGCACTCACTATTCTGCTGGTGTAGTCACTGTGTACATACATTACATTACTGATCCTGAGTTACATCCTCTATTATACCCCAGAGCTGCAGTCAATATTCTGCTGGTGCAGTCACTGTGTACATACATTACTGATCCTGAGTTACATCCTGTATTATACTCCAGAGCTGCACTCACTATTCTGCTGGTGCAGTCACTCTGTACATACATTACATTACTGATCCTGAGTTACCTCCTGTATTATACTCCAGAGCTGCACTCACTATTCTGCTGGTGCAGTCACTCTGTACATACATTACATTACTGATCCTGAGTTACCTCCTGTATTATACTCCAGAGCTGCACTCACTATTCTGCTGGTGCAGTCACTGTGTACATACATTACATTACTGATCATGAGTTACATCCTGTATTATACTCCAGAGCTGCACTCACTATTCTGCTGGTGCAGTCACTGTATACATACATTACATTACTGATCCTGAGTTATATCCTGTGTTATACTCCAGAGCTGCACTCATTATTCTGCTGGTGCAGTCACTGTGTACATACATTACATTACTGATCCTGAGTTACCTCCTGTATTATACTCCAGAGCTGCACTCATTATTCTGCTGGTGCAGTCACTGTGTACATACATTACATTACTCATCCTGAGTTACCTCCTGTATTATACTCCAGAGCTGCGCTCACTATTCTGCTGGTGCAGTCACTGTGTACATACATTACATTACTGATCCTGAGTTACATCCAGTATTATACTCCAGAGCTGCACTCACTATTCTGCTGGTGCAGTCACTGTGTACATACATTACATTACTGATCCTGAGTTATATCCTGTGTTATACTCCAGAGCTGCATTCACTATTCTGCTGGTGCAGTCACTGTGTACATACATTACATTACTGATCCTGAGTTACATCCTGTATTATCCTCCAGAGCTGCATTCACTATTCTGCTGGTGCAGTCACTGTGCACATACATTACATTACTGATCCTGAGTTATATCCTGTATTATCCTCCAGAGCTGCACTCACTATTCTGCTGGTGCAGTCACTGTGTACATACATTACATTACTGATCCTGAGTTACATCCTGTATTATACTCCAGAGCTGCACTCACTATTCTGCTGGTGCAGTCACTGTGTACATACATTACATTACTGATCCTGAGTTACATCCTGTATTATACTCCAGAGCTGCACTCATTATTCTGCTGGTGCAGTCACTGTGTACATACATTACTGATCCTGAGTTGCATCCTGTATTATACTCCAGAGCTGCACTCACTATTCTGCTCGTGCAGTCACTGTGTACATACATTACATTACTGATCCTGAGTTACATCCTGTATTATACTCCAGAGGTGCACTCACTATTCTGCTGGTGGAGTCACTGTGTACATACATTACATTACTGATCCTGAGTTACCTCCTGTATTATACTCCAGAGCTGCACTCACTATTCTGCTGGTGCAGTCACTGTGTACATACATTACATTACTGATCCTGAGTTATATCCTGTGTTATACTCCAGAGCTGCATTCACTATTCTGCTGGTGCAGTCACTGTGTACATACATTACATTACTGATCCTGAGTTACACCCTGTATTATACTCCAGAGCTGCACTCACTATTCTGCTCGTGCAGTCATTGTGTACATACATTACATTACTGATCCTGAGTTACATCCTGTATTATACTCCAGAGCTGCACTCACTATTCTGCTGGTGCAGTCACTGTGTACATACATTACATTACTGATCCTGAGTTACATCCTGTATTATACTCCAGAGCTGCACTCACTATTCTGCTGGTGCAGTCACTGTGTACATACATTACATTACTGATCCTGAGTTACATCCTGTATTATACCCCAGAGCTGCACTCACTATTCTGCTGGTGCAGTCACTGTGTACATACATTACATTACTGATCCTGAGTTACACCCTGTATTATACTCCAGAGCTGCACTCACTATTCTGCTGGTGCAGTCACTGTGTACATACATTACATTAATGATCCTGAGTTACCTCCTGTATTATACCCCAGAGCTGCACTCACTCTTCTGCTGGTGCAGTCACTGTGTACATACATTACATTACTGATCCTGAGTTACCTCCTATATTCTACTCCAGAGCTGCACTCACTATTCTGCTGGTGCAGTCACTGTGCACATACATTACTGATCCTGAGTTACATCCTGTATTATACTCCAGAGCTGCACTCACTATTCTGCTGGTGCAGTCACTGTGTACATACATTACATTACTGATCCTGAGTTACATCCTGTATTATACTCCAGAGCTGCACTCACTATTCTGGTGGTGCAGTCACTGTATACATACATTACATTACTGATCCTGAGTTACATCCTGTATTATACTCCAGAGCTGCACTCACTATTCTGCTGGTGCAGTCACTGTGTACATACATTACATTACTGATCCTGAGTTACACCCTGTATTATACTCCAGAGCTGCACTCACTATTCTGCTGGTGCAGTCACTGTGTACATACATTACATTACTGATCCTGAGTTACCTCCTGTATTATACTCCAGAGCTGCACTCACTATTCTGCTGGTGCAGTCACTGTGTACATACATTACATTACTGATCCTGAGTTACCTCCTGTATTATCCTCCAGAGCTGCACTCATTATTCTGCTGGTGCAGTCACTGTGTACATACATTACATTACTGATCCTGAGTTACATCCTGTATTATACTCCAGAGCTGCACTCACTATTCTGCTGGTGCAGTCACTGTGTACATACATTACATTACTGATACTGAGTTACATCCTGTATTATACTCCAGAGCTGCACTCACTATTCTGCTGGTGCAGTCACTGTGTACATACATTACATTACTGATCCTGAGTTACATCCTGTATTATACTCCAGAGCTGCACTCACTATTCTGCTGGTGCAGTCACTGTGTACATACATTACATTACTGATCCTGAGTTACCTCCTGTATTATACTCCAGAGCTGCACTCACTATTCTGCTGGTCCAGCTGCTCCCTCTCTCCTCACACACATATTATACATATATACAGAATAATAATTACCTACACTGTGACATCTGGTCCGGTAACCAAACAAATAACAATATAATAAACAATAACCGACAAATTATATACAAACTAATATATACATTCTTTTTTTTTTTTTTTAAATAAATAAAATAAATGCTAACTATACAAATATATACAAGACAAAACAAAACCCCCCACACTGGAGCCCACCAGTCCCTCCCCGGCACTGACCTGAGAGCTGCTCCTGCGTCTCATGCCTCAGTCCAACGTCCATAGGCCAGATCAGGCAGTGCCAGTTTTTCACCCAAATAACCAGTGTCCCACAAGATGAACCCACCTCCCCCCTTTTCCCTCCACCCAACCTAACACCTCCACCCAAACCCATATATACAATATATACAGAAACAAACAATACAATAACCACAACTGACAAAGCCCAAGTTCGGCGCCTGCAGCCCTACATCACTGTCTACTGATCAATAAAACAAAAATCTATGGTGTCAGCAGCAGCCCCCCACCAGGAGAGGAGACGACCAGACTAGGGCACACTAAAAGAAAAGCCCCTCCAGAGGAGAGCGGCCCTCCGTGTACCCAGTCTCTCATACTCCAGAGAACGCACCTTCACCAGGTCACCGAGTATGGTCCTAAACACATCGTCCACTGGGAGGATTTTCCGCTGCGTCGATACTAAGCACCGTGCGTTCCACGTGTGATACCTAACCACTGCGCTAACTAGAAATAAGGTGCAGCGGTCCCGACCACCCAGGTCCCCGAATGCTCCATAGGCCCATTCCGCATAAGAGAGACCGGCCAGCCGGGACCAGCCAATGGAGGCGCCCACCCTGTTGTACACCTCTGTGTTAAAGGGACAACGAAGCAGGAAGTGGTCCATGCTTTCAAGCATGGTACCACAATGCTCCCGAGGACAGTTCCTGTCCTCAGAGCTCCTACACTTCATATTGTCCCTCACACACAGTTTCCCATGGAAGCAGCGCCAAGCCAAGTCCCAAACCTTCGAGGGGATCCTGATAGAATTCAAAAGATGCAGACCCACCCCAAGATCCCGACTTGGGCAATCCCTGAGCGCCAGAGGCCTCTGAAAATGGGCCAACAGAACCCTTTTGTCAAGGAGCTTCCTTGGCAGAGTCCTGACCTCCCACATTCCCAGACCCCACCGGCGAATTACCTTCAGAACCACGGTAGCGTAAGCCGGGAGATGTCCATGCGGTGTGCGGAGATCCTTCACTTGCCCTCCTGTCTCCCATTCCTGGAAGAAAGGCTGAAACCATCCCTTACAGGAGAATACCCACGGAGGAGCCCTCTCTTTCCAGAGGTTTGCAATATTGATCTTAATGAAGGTATTCACAAGAAATACCACATGGTTGACCATACCCAACCCTCCTAGTCTCCTCGTACGGTAAGTAACCTCCCTCTTGACCAGGTTCAGTCTATTCCCCCATAACAGTTGAAAGAACAAACTGTAGACCCGAGTCCAGAGAGGCTCTGGCAAGATGCACACACTGCCCAGATAGATCAGCAAAGGGAGCAGGTAAGTTTTGATCAGGTTTACCCTTTCCCTTAGGGTCAAAGACCAACCCTTCCATTGGTTCACCTTCTGAGTGGTGATCTCTAGCCTGCTGTCCCAATTTTGTTTGGGGTAATCCCCCTGGCCAAATTCAATGCCAAGAACTTTTGCAGAGACTTTGGGTTCTGGAAGTGTGTCCGGGAGATCAAAACCAGGATCTCCTCCTCCCAGCCAGAGACTCTCACACTTATCCCGGTTGATCTTAGACCCGGATGCCTCCGAGTAGCAATTTACCTCTGACATCAGCCATTCTGCCTCCCCATCAGAGGAAACAAAAACGGTGACGTCATCGGCATACGCCACCACTCTCAGAGTGGCTTCCGGTGCTGCCCGGTCCATCCCGATCCCAGCCAACGGTCCACGCTCCACCCTCCTAAGAAGTGGGTCAATCGCAAACACGTACAGTAGCGGGGTCAAGGGACAACCCTGGCGAACACCACACCCAACCTCAAAAGAGCTGCCAATCCAACCGTTCACAAGTGGGAAACTCTCTGCCCCAGCGTACAAGGTCTTAAGCCAATCAACAAACCCCCCCGGCAGGCCATACCTCAGAAGGACTGACCAGAGGTACTCATGATTAACCCAATCAAACGCTTTTGCCTGGTCCAATGACAGCATGTACCCCTTCCAGTGACTAGCCCTACCCTGCTCCACCGCCTCTCAGACACAGAGTACAGCACTAATTGTACTGCGGCCCGGAACAGAGCAATGCTGGGCCCCCGAAAGGAGCTGGGGTGCAAATTTCACCAGCCGATTAAACAGCACCTTTGCCAAAACCTTCCTGTCTGCATTGAGAAGCGCTATGGGACGCCAATTCTCAATGCAAGATGGGTCCTTACCCTTTGACAAGATGATCAGGGCAGACCTCCTCATTGACTTTGGCAGAGTGCCCGAGGAAAGACACTCATTGAATACCTCAGTCAAGAGGGGAACCAAGGCGTCCTTAAAGGTCTTATAGAATTCAGATGTTAAGCCATCCGGACCGGGAGATTTCTTTAGGGCAAGCCCTTCAATCGCCAACTTAACTTCCTCTTCCCTGATCATCTCTGTCAAAACGCCAAGAGAGGGGTCTACCCCTGGTTCGGGGACGGCTTCAGCCAGAAAAGCCGACATCTCATCCCAATCCAGATCCCTCTTCCCCAAGAGGTGCGAGTAGAAGGATCTGACGACCTCCAGGATCCCTGATCTGGATCTTTTCAGGGACCCCGCAGTGTCAACCAGTCCTGTAACAACTTTACTATTCACTGACATCTTGCAGTTTCTGTAAGGGTCGGGCGAGCGGTACTTCCCGTAATCCCTCTCAAAAACCAAAGATGCGTGTCTATCATACTGACACCTCATTAGCAAAGATTTCACTCTGGAGATCTCCTCGCGGCTACCTCCAGTTGAGACAAGATGCTCGAGTTTCCTCCTCAGGCCCTGATACTGGCGATACCTGTCCAGGCTCCTGAGGCTCGAGAGCTGGCGGAAGAATCTCGCCACCCTTTTCTTGAACATCTCCCACCACTCTGACTTACTACTAGACGAATTGAGCCTCCAAAAGCCTCTTCCCATCCGGGGGGTCTCTGTAACATTCAGGGAAAACAAAATCATACAGTGATCGGAGAACTCCACCTCAACAACAGATACTGCTGAAGAGACGGCTTCTTCCTTTAAATAAAACCTGTCTATCCTGGACCTACAGTTACCTCTATGATAGGTGAACCCCTCGTGGCCTGTGGTGTGCCGGATGTGGACATCCACCAGGCGAGCCTCACTAGCTATACTATTAAGGGTGACGCTATCATAAGTCAGCTTGTCTCTGGAACCTCCTCTATCCCGGGGCCTCGTGACAGTGTTGAAGTCCCCTCCAAAGACGACATGCCGACTCGTAAACAGGTAGGGCTTGATCCTCGTAAAGAGACACTTCCGGTCCCACTTAGATTGGGGACCATAGATGTTAATGAGCCGAAGCTCCTGTCCCTTCATGAGGACATCTAATATCAGGCACCTCCCCATTTCTAACTCAATAACCCGTCGGCATTCTACTGGTGCGGTAAAAAGGACCGCCACTCCGCTATACGGCTCGGCCGCAAGAGACCAATAGGAGGGCCCGAGTCTCCACTCCCTCTTAGCTATAAACACCTCTGCCATATTTGGCAGCCTGGTCTCTTGCAAAAAGAAAATGTCAGCTTCAACCCGGCTGAGAAAATCAAAGGCCGCAAATCTAGCCATATTTGACTTAATGCTGGCGACATTAATGGAAGCCAGCGTCAACGGAGTGGGTACCGCCATCATTGGTGATTCAGTTAGACGGCTTTCCTCTTCCCACTCCCCTTATCCTCTGCCTCAGAGGAGGAATCCTTCCCCCTCTTTAATGACACAGAGGTGTCCATTCCCACATTTTTCCTTCTTTTCTCGTCCTCGTCTCCGGACTCTGGGCCAGTCCCTCCCCCCAAGGGCCCTGCATCCCCAGGAGAAGGAGACTCGGCGCCCCCTGTAAGCTCCGCTGAAGCCGGAACCTCACCCTCAGCCTCCTCCTCAGAGGAAGAGATGTTATCAAGGGCTTGGAACCGGTTAGAAAGACCAACCAGAGGGGAGTCGGTTTTACCTTCCTTAGGTACCTTGGTCAGAGCGGGAGAAGATGTTTTATCTCCCTTCTTTCTCTTCTTTTTGGTGCCGAGCTTACGCTTGTTCTCTAGCCACCGCTTATTATCCTCATCCATACTTTCATAATGGGAGGATTCTGAGGCAGAGGCAGTTTCCTCCCTGTGGATCCTCCTGACCTCCTCATCCAACTCATCATCCCTCGGGGACTCAGCAGCAAGACTGGCATCCAGGACAGGGGCTGCCCCGGTAGTCTGGGGCTCGCCCCGCTCCCTCCTGTCTGCGCTTGTCTAGACGCCTCAGCTGGGCAGGCGTCTTTTTATTGCTTTTCTTCCCTGGCCCCTCAGCTCCCCCACCCCTGCTAGTCCCCTCCCCAGCAGAATCGGCCTCACGGCTTACTCCCACCGGGGTCTCGACTGCATTAGCTAAGGAGCGAGGACAACGGCTGAATGGGTGACCTAACTCACCACACAGGTGGCACCTAATCTCCACACAAGAGGCGGCAAGATGGCCGACACCCCCACACAACGCACATTTCTGCACGGTGCAGTTTGCACTGAAGTGTGTGGGGTCGCCGCACCTGTGACAGAGCTTCGGTTGCCCCTGGTAGAAGACCAGGATATGATCCCTACCCAGGAAGGCAGACGATGGAATGTGGGCAACCGTACCACCTGAACGCTTAAGTTTTACCATAAACGTCCAGGCCCCTGACCAGATACCAAACTCGTCGCGGTTTTTCTTTGGCATCTCCACCACCTCTCCATACCGACCAAGCCACGTCATGATGTCATAGCAAGAAAGCGACTCGTTACGAGTCATCACGGTCACTTTCTTGATCTGGTTTTGGCGAGACACTGCCTGAACGGCAAAGTCTCGCCAGCCGGGCTCATTTTTTGCCAACTCATAATTCGCCCAGAAGAGCTCAAGCCCCTCCAGCCGAACAAAGCTGACATCAAACTCAGGTGTGGAATAGGGATGTATCAAGGCGTAGATGTCAATCGCCTTGAAGCCCATCCTCAGCAGGAGCTCCACAACTTTAGACCTTGGAGGACATGCATCACTGCCCCTCCACCGAAGACGGACCACATTCCTACACACACTGCCTGGCCCGGCTGTTGGGAGGGACCACACTGTATCCCCCCCTTTTTGCTCTCGGAAGGCCCCGAAGCCATGCCTCTCTATCCAGAAGGATAGATCAACCTCTCGACCCTCTACCATTAGTGATCTCTCCCCCTTCTTTAGAGCCTCCAGAAGGCGCCGTTGCAACATGCCATCCCCAAAGCCCGGAGACGAGGAGGATGCCCTATTTGCCCCGGAGGTGACACTGGCATAACTCTGGACAAGTGTTGCCACCCCCGGGGGGGCAACCAGACCAGTGACCACATCAGCCCCAACAGCATCACCATTACCCACCTCCATCTCACCCTCCACCGAACCAGCAACCACACCACTAGACAATGAATTATCCTCATTCACCTCCACCACCACATTCATTCCTGCTGGACCAGTAACAATGGCGGATGACATTTTGACCTCTGCATCAGGCACAAGGGGCTCAGTCACCTCCATAGAACTGGAGGCAACCTCACCCCCGGTCTTATGTGTGCCCTCCACATCATTGGTCGGTAATTTCCGCTGTTTGGCATTCGGAATAATGTGCCGCTGATCTTTAGATGCTGTTAGGCGCCGCTGATCTTTAGCATCAGGATCTTCCGGACCAGCGACGCCAACACAAAATAGCACTTTCGTGGGAGGACCGGAACGCTCAGCCCCGACAGCCCCCTCACACTGCCGTCGCTTCTCAACTAAGTGATCAGCGGCAACAGCATTCAGAGGCGCCGAGGCTACCGGAGCTGCCCCCGACACCGGGCCGCTCCCCCCTCCCACTGAGGAGCGCACCGCAGCATCGTGGCCTGATGGAACGCCCGCCGCCGGGCCGCCCTCACTGTCCAGCCTCTCGGCTGATGCACCTCCTGCTGCGTCCCCACTACTACAAGCAGAGACGGAGCTCTGCGCCTCACTACCGCACTGTGCAATCTCCCCGCGCCTTTGCACCGGATCCACAGCAGAACCCGGGCTGGGCTGGGCAACGGGGCTTATACAGCGAGCTGAGCCTACCGCCGACTCAGGGGGTACAGGGAGGGGGGCATATACGTATCTTACCGCCTCCTGCAGCTTTGGCTTGGTCTTCTTTGCCTTTTTGTGGCCCCCAGGTGCCTCTTCTGGTAGATCGTCACCAAGATGGAAGTTTTGGAGGCACACTGGGGACTCCAGGAGCTTAATCTCCGCCATTAGCGCCCCTCCCTGGCCGCTGCTGTCACTGTCCTCCCCAGAGCCGGCAGAACTGCGACCGGATGTCACTGTCGCCTGTCCTGCAGGGAGCTCGCTGCACGTGGCCTGCGGGTGACTTTGCAGGCTGCCAGGTGGGGCTTCCTGCTGGTCATCATCACTCTCATCATCCACCTGGCTCTCAGGCTGCAGCCCCATCTGCCTTTGCTCTCTGGTATCAGCCATTTCTCTAAAGCGGTCTTCATTTATTAGTTTTTCTTTGAAATGACCACTCTGCTCCCTGATGTCAGCTTTCCTCAGTTCCAGCAGGTGAATCTCGCTGGTCAGTCGCTTTACCTCGGCCTGGAGTTTAGCCTTGCTCTGTTTGGAGGCCCCCGCAGCTTTGGCGCTTGTGCAGCGCAGCTCCTCCCGGAGCCTCCTGATGAGCTTACTGGCATCTTCATACTCACGGAGGCGGATCATGACCCGGGAGGCATAGGTGGACACAGACTCCCGGGGTCCCTGCAGCGCCCAACCCCCCTCAGGGAGGTCGGCCTCACCTCCGTGAGCACTCCGCTTTCCTCCGGAAGGAGCGCCATCATGCACGCCGCTGTCAGGCTTTACCTCCATGCTGGAAGCCTTGCGGCTTCTAGGGGTCTCCACAATCCCGGGAGGAGTAGGAGCCACATTGCTGCGACTCCTGGTGCAGCGTCTCACCCCCGAGTCCTCTGATGTGCAGGCCGGTTGCTGGTTTCTTCTGCCCCCCGCCGGCCTGGTTCGGGAAGCAGAAGCCTGGGCCTTGGCTCCTTCACTCATCCCAGAAACCAGCTCTCCCTCCGGGAAAGAGAGAGAGCAGGTCCCCAGGTGGAGAGGTGTTGGTTCTCAGAGATCAGGAGCTCACAGCAGGATCTGCAGCCACCACACCCGTAATCACCACACTGACTAGCAGCTGATCAGAGCTGCACTCACTATTCTGCTGGGGCAGTCAATGTGTACATACATTATATTACTGATCCTGAGTTACATCCTGTATTATACTCCAGAGCTGCACTCACTATTCTGCTGGTGCAGTCACTGTGTACATACATTACATTACTGATCCTGAGTTACATCCTGTATTATACTCCAGAGCTGCACTCACTATTCTGCTGGTGCAGTCACTGTGTACATACATTACATTACTGATCCTGAGTTACATCCTGTATTATATCCCAGAGCTGCACTCACTATTCTGCTGGTGCAGTCACTGTGTATATACATTACATTACTGATCCTGAGTTACATCCTGTATTATACCCCAGAGCTGCACTCACTATTCTGCTGGTGCAGTTACTGTGTACATACATTACATTACTGATCCTGAGTTACATCCTGTATTATACTCCAGAGCTGCACTCACTATTCTGCTGGTGCAGTCACTGTGTACATACATTACATTACTGATCCTGAGTTACCTCCTGTATTATACTCCAGAGCTGCACTCACTATTCTGCTGGTGCAGTCACTGTGTGTATACATTACATTACTGATCCTGAGTTACATCGTGTATTATACTCCAGAGCTGCACTCACTATTCTGCTGGTGCAGTCACTGTGTATATACATTACATTACTGATCCTGAGTTACATCGTGTATTATACTCCAGAGCTGCACTCACTATTCTGCTGGTACAGTCACTGTGTACATACATTACATTACTGATCCTGAGTTACATCGTGTATTATACTCCAGAGCTGCACTCACTATTCTGCTGGTACAGTCACTGTGTACATACATTACATTACTGATCCTGAGTTACCTCCTGGATTATACTCCAGAGCTGCACTCACTATTCTGCTGGTGCAGTCACTGTGTACATACATTACATTACTGATCCTGAGTTACATCATGTATTATACTCCAGAGCTGCACTCACTATTCTGCTGGTGCAGGCGCTATGTACATACATTACATTACTGACCCTGAGTTACATCCTGTATTATACCCCAGAGCTGCACTCACTATTCTGCTGGTGGAGTCACTGTGTACATACATTACATTACTGATCCTGAGTTACATCCTGTATTATACTCCAGAGCTGCACTCACTATTCTGCTGGTGCAGTCACTGTGTACATACATTACATTACTGATCCTGAGTTATATCCTGTATTATACTCCAGAGCTGCACTCACTATTCTGCTGGTGGAGTCACTGTGTACATACATTACATTACTGATCCTGAGTTACCTCCTGTATTATACCCCAGAGCTGCACTCACTATTCTGCTGGTGCAGTCACTGTGTACATACTTTACATTACTGATCCTGAGTTCAATCCTGTATTATACCCCAGAGCTGCACTCACTATTCTGCTGGTGCAGTCACTGTGTACACACATTACATTACTGATCCTGAGTTACATCCTGTATTATACCCCAGAGCTGCACTCACTATTCTGCTGGTGCAGTCACTGTGTACATACTTTACATTACTGATCCTGAGTTCAATCCTGTATTATACTCCAGAGCTGCACTCACTATTCTGCTGGTGCAGTCACTGTGTACATACATTACATTACTGATCCTGAGTTACATCCTGTATTATACTCCAGAGCTGCACTCACTATTCTGCTGGTGCAGTCACTGTGTACATACATTACATTACTGATCCTGAGTTACACCCTGTATTATACTCCAGAGCTGCACTCACAATTCTGCTGGTGCAGTCACTGTGTACATACATTACATTACTGATCCTGAGTTACATCCTGTATTATACTCCAGAGCTGCACTCACTATTCTGCTGGTGGAGTCACTGTGTACATACATTACATTACTGATCCTGAGTTACATCCTGTATGATACTCCAGAGCTGCACTCACTATTCTGCTGGTGCAGTCACTGTGTACATACATTACATTACTGATCCTGAGTTACATCCTGTATTATACCCCAGAGCTGCACTCACTATTCTGCTGCTGCAGTCGCTGTGTACATACATTACATTACTGATCCTGAGTTACATCCTGTATTATACTCCAGAGCTGCACTCACTATTCTGCTGGTGCAGTCACTGTGTACATACATTACATTACTGATCCTGAGTTACCTCCTGTATTATACCCCAGAGCTGCACTCACTATTCTGCTGGTGCAGTCACTGTGTACATACATTACATTACTGATCCTGAGTTACATCCTGTATTATACTCCAGAGCTGCACTCACTATTCTGCTGGTGCAGTCACTGTGTACATACATTACATTGCTGATCCTGCGTTACCTCCTGTATTATGCTCCAGAGCTGCACTCACTATTCTGCTGGTGCAGTCACTGTGTACATACATTACATTACTGATCCTGAGTTACATCCTGTATTATGCTGCAGAGCTGCACTCACTATTCTGCTGGTGCAGTCACTGTGTACATACATTACATTACTGATCCTGAGTTACCTCCTGTATTATACCCCAGAGCTGCACTCACTATTCTGCTGGTGCAGTCACTGTGTACACACATTACATTACTGATCCTGAGTTCAATCCTGTATTATACTCCAGAGCTGCACTCACTATTGTGCTGGTGCAGTCACTGTGTACATACATTACATTACTGATCCTGAGTTACATCCTGTATTATACCCCAGAGCTGCACTCACTATTCTGCTGGTGCAGTCACTGTGTACACACATTACATTACTGATCCTGAGTTCAATCCTGTATTATACTCCAGAGCTGCACTCACTATTCTGCTGGTGCAGTCACTGTGTACATACATTACATTACTGATCCTGAGTTACATCCTGTATTATACTCCAGAGCTGCACTCACTATTCTGCTGGTGCAGTCACTGTGTACATACATTACATTACTGATCCTGAGTTACACCCTGTATTATACTCCAGAGCTGCACTCACAATTCTGCTGGTGCAGTCACTGTGTACATACATTACATTACTGATCCTGAGTTACATCCTGTATTATACTCCAGAGCTGCACTCACTATTCTGCTGGTGGAGTCACTGTGTACATACATTACATTACTGATCCTGAGTTACACCCTGTATTATACTCCAGAGCTGCACTCGCTATTCTGCTGGTGCAGTCACTGTGTACATACATTACATTACTGATCCTGCGTTACATCCTGTATGATACTCCAGAGCTGCACTCACTATTCTGCTGGTGCAGTCACTGTGTACATACATTACATTACTGATCCTGAGTTACATCCTGTATTATACCCCAGAGCTGCACTCACTATTCTGCTGCTGCAGTCGCTGTGTACATACATTACATTACTGATCCTGAGTTACATCCTGTATTATACTCCAGAGCTGAACTCACTATTCTGCTGGTGCAGTCACTGTGTACATACATTACATTACTGATCCTGAGTTACCTCCTGTATTATACCCCAGAGCTGCACTCACTATTCTGCTGGTGCAGTCACTGTGTACATACATTACATTACTGATCCTGAGTTACATCCTGTATTATACTCCAGAGCTGCACTCACTATTCTGCTGGTGCAGTCACTGTGTACATACATTACATTACTGATCCTGTGTAACCTCCTGTATTATCCTCCAGAGCTGCACTCACTATTCTGCTGGTGCAGTCACTGTGTACATACATTACATTACTGATCCTGAGTTACCTCCTGTATTATACCCCAGAGCTGCACTCACTATTCTGCTGGTGCAGTCACTGTGTACATACATTACTTTACTGATCCTGCGTTACCTCCTGTATTATGCTCCAGAGCTGCACTCACTATTCTGCTGGTGCAGTCACTGTGTACATACATTACATTACTGATCCTGAGTTACATCCTGTATTATGCTGCAGAGCTGCACTCACTATTCTGTTGGTGCAGTCACTGTGTACATACATTACATTACTGATCCTGAGTTACCTCCTGTATTATACCCCAGAGCTGCACTCACTATTCTGCTGGTGCAGTCACTGTGTACATACATTACATTACTGATCCTGAGTTACCTCCTGTATTATACCCCAGAGCTGCACTCACTATTCTGCTGGTGCAGTCACTGTGTACATACATTACATTACTGATCCTGAGTTACATCCTGTATTATACCCCAGAGCTGCACTCACTATTCTGCTGGTGCAGTCACTGTGTACATACATTACATTACTGATCCTGTGTAACCTCCTGTATTATACTCCAGAGCTGCACTCACTATTCTGCTGGTGCAGTCACTGTGTACATACATTACATTACTGATCCTGAGTTACATCCTGTATTATACTCCAGAGCTGCGCTCACTATTCTGCTGGTGCAGTCACTGTGTACATACATTACATTACTGATCCTGAGTTACCTCCTGTATTATACTCCAGAGCTGCGCTCACTATTCTGCTGGTGCAGTCACTGTGTACATAAATTACATTACTGATCCTGAGTTATATCCTGTATTATACTCCGGAGCCGCACTCACTATTCTGCTGGTGCAGTCACTGTGTACATACATTACATTACTGATCCTGAGTTACATCCTGTATTATACTCCAGAGCTGCACTCACTATTCTGCTGGTGGAGTCACTGTGTACATACATTACATTACTGATCCTGAGTTACCTCCTGTATTATACTCCAGAGCTGCACTCACTATTCTGCTGGTGCAGTCACTGTGTACATACATTACATTACTGATCCTGAGTTACCTCCTGTATTATACTCCAGAGCTGCACTCACTATTCTGCTGGTGGAGTCACTGTGTACATTCATTACATTACTGATCCTGAGTTACCTCCTGTTTTATACTCCAGAGCTGCACTCACTATTCTGCTGGTGCAGTCACTGTGTACATACATTACATTACTGATCCTGAGTTACCTCCTGTATTATACCCCAGAGCTGCACTCACTATTCTGCTGGTGCAGTCACTGTGTACATACATTACTGATCCTGAGTTACCTCCTGTTTTATACTCCAGAGCTGCACTCACTATTCTGCTGGTGCAGTCACTGTGTACATACATTACATTACTGATCCTGAGTTACATCCTGTATTATACTCCAGAGCTGCACTCACTATTCTGCTGGTGCAGTCACTGTGTACATACATTACATTACTGATCCTGAGTTACCTCCTGTATTATACCCCAGAGCTGCACTCACTATTCTGCTGGTGCAGTCACTGTGTACATACATTACATTACTGATCCTGAGTTACCTCCTGTATTATACCCCAGAGCTGCACTCACTATTCTGCTGGTGCAGTCACTGTGTACATACATTACATTACTGATCCCGAGTTACATCCTGTATTATACTCCGGAGCTGCACTCACTATTCTGCTGGTGCAGTCACTGTGTACATACATTACATTACTGATCCTGAGTTACATCCTGTATTATACTCCAGAGCTGCACTCACTATTCTGCTGGTGCAGTCACTGTGTACATACATTACATTACTGATCCTGAGTTACCTCCTGTATTATACCCCAGAGCTGCACTCACTATTCTGCTGGTGCAGTCACTGTGTACATACATTACATTACTGATCCTGTGTAACCTCCTGTATTATACTCCAGAGCTGCACTCACTATTCTGCTGGTGCAGTCACTGTGTACATACATTACATTACTGATCCTGAGTTACATCCTGTATTATACCCCAGAGCTGCACTCACTATTCTGCTGGTGCAGTCACTGTGTACATACATTACATTACTGATCCTGAGTTACCTCCTGTATTATACTCCAGAGCTGCACTCACTATTCTGCTGGTGCAGTCACTGTGTACATACATTACATTACTGATCCTGAGTTACATCCTGTATTATACTCCAGAGCTGCGCTCACTATTCTGCTGGTGCAGTCACTGTGTACATACATTACATTACTGATCCTGAGTTACCTCCTGTATTATACTCCAGAGCTGCGCTCACTATTCTGCTGGTGCAGTCACTGTGTACATACATTACATTACTGATCCTGAGTTACATCCTGTATTATACTCCAGAGCTGCACTCACTATTCTGCTGGTGGAGTCACTGTGTACATACATTACATTACTGATCCTGAGTTACCTCCTGTATTATACTCCAGAGCTGCACTCACTATTCTGCTGGTGCAGTCACTGTGTACATACATTACATTACTGATCCTGAGTTACCTCCTGTATTATACTCCAGAGCTGCACTCACTATTCTGCTGGTGCAGTCACTGTGTACATACATTACATTACTGATCCTGAGTTACCTCCTGTATTATACTCCAGAGCTGCACTCACTATTCTGCTGGTGCAGTCACTGTGTACATACATTACATTACTGATCCTGAGTTACCTCCTGTATTATACTCCAGAGCTGCACTCACTATTCTGCTGGTGCAGTCACTGTGTACATACATTACATTACTGATCCTGAGTTACCTCCTGTATTATACTCCAGAGCTGCACTCACTATTCTGCTGGTGCAGTCACTGTGTACATACATTACATTACTGATCCTGAGTTACATCCTGTATTATACTCCAGAGCTGCGCTCACTATTCTGCTGGTGCAACCACTGTGTACATACATTACATTACTGATCCTGAGTTACATCCTGTATTATACTCCAGAGCTGCACTCACTATTCTGCTGGTGCAGTCACTGTGTACATACATTACATTACTGATCCTGAGTTACCTCCTTTATTATACTCCAGAGCTGCACTCACTATTCTGCTGGTGCAGTCACTGTGTACATACATTACATTACTGATCCGGAGTTACATCCTGTATTATACTCCAGAGCTGCACTCACTATTCTGCTGGTGCAGTCACTGTGTATATACCTTACATTACTGACCCTGAGTTACATTCTGTATTATACCCCAGAGCTGCACTCACTATTCTGCTGGTGCAGTCACTGTGTACATACATTACATTACAGATCCTGAGTTACCTCCTGTATTATACTCCAGAGCTGCACTCACTATTCTGCTGGTGCAGTCACTGTGTACATACATTACTGATCCTGAGTTACCTCCTGTATTATACTCCAGAGCTGCGCTCACTATTCTGCTGGTGCAGTCACTGTGTACATACATTACATTACTGATCCTGAGTTATATCCTGTATTATACTCCAGAGCTGCACTCACTATTCTGCTGGTGGAGTCACTGTGTACATACATTACATTACTGATCCTGAGTTACCTCCTGTATTATACCCCAGAGCTGCACTCACTATTCTGCTGGTGCAGTCACTGTGTACATACTTTACATTACTGATCCTGAGTTCAATCCTGTATTATACCCCAGAGCTGCACTCACTATTCTGCTGGTGCAGTCACTGTGTACACACATTACATTACTGATCCTGAGTTACATCCTGTATTATACCCCAGAGCTGCACTCACTATTCTGCTGGTGCAGTCACTGTGTACATACTTTACATTACTGATCCTGAGTTCAATCCTGTATTATACTCCAGAGCTGCACTCACTATTCTGCTGGTGCAGTCACTGTGTACATACATTACATTACTGATCCTGAGTTACATCCTGTATTATACTCCAGAGCTGCACTCACTATTCTGCTGGTGCAGTCACTGTGTACATACATTACATTACTGATCCTGAGTTACACCCTGTATTATACTCCAGAGCTGCACTCACAATTCTGCTGGTGCAGTCACTGTGTACATACATTACATTACTGATCCTGAGTTACATCCTGTATTATACTCCAGAGCTGCACTCACTATTCTGCTGGTGGAGTCACTGTGTACATACATTACATTACTGATCCTGAGTTACATCCTGTATGATACTCCAGAGCTGCACTCACTATTCTGCTGGTGCAGTCACTGTGTACATACATTACATTACTGATCCTGAGTTACATCCTGTATTATACCCCAGAGCTGCACTCACTATTCTGCTGCTGCAGTCGCTGTGTACATACATTACATTACTGATCCTGAGTTACATCCTGTATTATACTCCAGAGCTGCACTCACTATTCTGCTGGTGCAGTCACTGTGTACATACATTACATTACTGATCCTGAGTTACCTCCTGTATTATACCCCAGAGCTGCACTCACTATTCTGCTGGTGCAGTCACTGTGTACATACATTACATTACTGATCCTGAGTTACATCCTGTATTATACTCCAGAGCTGCACTCACTATTCTGCTGGTGCAGTCACTGTGTACATACATTACATTGCTGATCCTGCGTTACCTCCTGTATTATGCTCCAGAGCTGCACTCACTATTCTGCTGGTGCAGTCACTGTGTACATACATTACATTACTGATCCTGAGTTACATCCTGTATTATGCTGCAGAGCTGCACTCACTATTCTGCTGGTGCAGTCACTGTGTACATACATTACATTACTGATCCTGAGTTACCTCCTGTATTATACCCCAGAGCTGCACTCACTATTCTGCTGGTGCAGTCACTGTGTACACACATTACATTACTGATCCTGAGTTCAATCCTGTATTATACTCCAGAGCTGCACTCACTATTGTGCTGGTGCAGTCACTGTGTACATACATTACATTACTGATCCTGAGTTACATCCTGTATTATACCCCAGAGCTGCACTCACTATTCTGCTGGTGCAGTCACTGTGTACACACATTACATTACTGATCCTGAGTTCAATCCTGTATTATACTCCAGAGCTGCACTCACTATTCTGCTGGTGCAGTCACTGTGTACATACATTACATTACTGATCCTGAGTTACATCCTGTATTATACTCCAGAGCTGCACTCACTATTCTGCTGGTGCAGTCACTGTGTACATACATTACATTACTGATCCTGAGTTACACCCTGTATTATACTCCAGAGCTGCACTCACAATTCTGCTGGTGCAGTCACTGTGTACATACATTACATTACTGATCCTGAGTTACATCCTGTATTATACTCCAGAGCTGCACTCACTATTCTGCTGGTGGAGTCACTGTGTACATACATTACATTACTGATCCTGAGTTACACCCTGTATTATACTCCAGAGCTGCACTCGCTATTCTGCTGGTGCAGTCACTGTGTACATACATTACATTACTGATCCTGCGTTACATCCTGTATGATACTCCAGAGCTGCACTCACTATTCTGCTGGTGCAGTCACTGTGTACATACATTACATTACTGATCCTGAGTTACATCCTGTATTATACCCCAGAGCTGCACTCACTATTCTGCTGCTGCAGTCGCTGTGTACATACATTACATTACTGATCCTGAGTTACATCCTGTATTATACTCCAGAGCTGAACTCACTATTCTGCTGGTGCAGTCACTGTGTACATACATTACATTACTGATCCTGAGTTACCTCCTGTATTATACCCCAGAGCTGCACTCACTATTCTGCTGGTGCAGTCACTGTGTACATACATTACATTACTGATCCTGAGTTACATCCTGTATTATACTCCAGAGCTGCACTCACTATTCTGCTGGTGCAGTCACTGTGTACATACATTACATTACTGATCCTGTGTAACCTCCTGTATTATCCTCCAGAGCTGCACTCACTATTCTGCTGGTGCAGTCACTGTGTACATACATTACATTACTGATCCTGAGTTACCTCCTGTATTATACCCCAGAGCTGCACTCACTATTCTGCTGGTGCAGTCACTGTGTACATACATTACTTTACTGATCCTGCGTTACCTCCTGTATTATGCTCCAGAGCTGCACTCACTATTCTGCTGGTGCAGTCACTGTGTACATACATTACATTACTGATCCTGAGTTACATCCTGTATTATGCTGCAGAGCTGCACTCACTATTCTGTTGGTGCAGTCACTGTGTACATACATTACATTACTGATCCTGAGTTACCTCCTGTATTATACCCCAGAGCTGCACTCACTATTCTGCTGGTGCAGTCACTGTGTACATACATTACATTACTGATCCTGAGTTACCTCCTGTATTATACCCCAGAGCTGCACTCACTATTCTGCTGGTGCAGTCACTGTGTACATACATTACATTACTGATCCTGAGTTACATCCTGTATTATACCCCAGAGCTGCACTCACTATTCTGCTGGTGCAGTCACTGTGTACATACATTACATTACTGATCCTGTGTAACCTCCTGTATTATACTCCAGAGCTGCACTCACTATTCTGCTGGTGCAGTCACTGTGTACATACATTACATTACTGATCCTGAGTTACATCCTGTATTATACTCCAGAGCTGCGCTCACTATTCTGCTGGTGCAGTCACTGTGTACATACATTACATTACTGATCCTGAGTTACCTCCTGTATTATACTCCAGAGCTGCGCTCACTATTCTGCTGGTGCAGTCACTGTGTACATAAATTACATTACTGATCCTGAGTTATATCCTGTATTATACTCCGGAGCCGCACTCACTATTCTGCTGGTGCAGTCACTGTGTACATACATTACATTACTGATCCTGAGTTACATCCTGTATTATACTCCAGAGCTGCACTCACTATTCTGCTGGTGGAGTCACTGTGTACATACATTACATTACTGATCCTGAGTTACCTCCTGTATTATACTCCAGAGCTGCACTCACTATTCTGCTGGTGCAGTCACTGTGTACATACATTACATTACTGATCCTGAGTTACCTCCTGTATTATACTCCAGAGCTGCACTCACTATTCTGCTGGTGGAGTCACTGTGTACATTCATTACATTACTGATCCTGAGTTACCTCCTGTTTTATACTCCAGAGCTGCACTCACTATTCTGCTGGTGCAGTCACTGTGTACATACATTACATTACTGATCCTGAGTTACCTCCTGTATTATACCCCAGAGCTGCACTCACTATTCTGCTGGTGCAGTCACTGTGTACATACATTACTGATCCTGAGTTACCTCCTGTTTTATACTCCAGAGCTGCACTCACTATTCTGCTGGTGCAGTCACTGTGTACATACATTACATTACTGATCCTGAGTTACATCCTGTATTATACTCCAGAGCTGCACTCACTATTCTGCTGGTGCAGTCACTGTGTACATACATTACATTACTGATCCTGAGTTACCTCCTGTATTATACCCCAGAGCTGCACTCACTATTCTGCTGGTGCAGTCACTGTGTACATACATTACATTACTGATCCTGAGTTACCTCCTGTATTATACCCCAGAGCTGCACTCACTATTCTGCTGGTGCAGTCACTGTGTACATACATTACATTACTGATCCCGAGTTACATCCTGTATTATACTCCGGAGCTGCACTCACTATTCTGCTGGTGCAGTCACTGTGTACATACATTACATTACTGATCCTGAGTTACATCCTGTATTATACTCCAGAGCTGCACTCACTATTCTGCTGGTGCAGTCACTGTGTACATACATTACATTACTGATCCTGAGTTACCTCCTGTATTATACCCCAGAGCTGCACTCACTATTCTGCTGGTGCAGTCACTGTGTACATACATTACATTACTGATCCTGTGTAACCTCCTGTATTATACTCCAGAGCTGCACTCACTATTCTGCTGGTGCAGTCACTGTGTACATACATTACATTACTGATCCTGAGTTACATCCTGTATTATACCCCAGAGCTGCACTCACTATTCTGCTGGTGCAGTCACTGTGTACATACATTACATTACTGATCCTGAGTTACCTCCTGTATTATACTCCAGAGCTGCACTCACTATTCTGCTGGTGCAGTCACTGTGTACATACATTACATTACTGATCCTGAGTTACATCCTGTATTATACTCCAGAGCTGCGCTCACTATTCTGCTGGTGCAGTCACTGTGTACATACATTACATTACTGATCCTGAGTTACCTCCTGTATTATACTCCAGAGCTGCGCTCACTATTCTGCTGGTGCAGTCACTGTGTACATACATTACATTACTGATCCTGAGTTACATCCTGTATTATACTCCAGAGCTGCACTCACTATTCTGCTGGTGGAGTCACTGTGTACATACATTACATTACTGATCCTGAGTTACCTCCTGTATTATACTCCAGAGCTGCACTCACTATTCTGCTGGTGCAGTCACTGTGTACATACATTACATTACTGATCCTGAGTTACCTCCTGTATTATACTCCAGAGCTGCACTCACTATTCTGCTGGTGCAGTCACTGTGTACATACATTACATTACTGATCCTGAGTTACCTCCTGTATTATACTCCAGAGCTGCACTCACTATTCTGCTGGTGCAGTCACTGTGTACATACATTACATTACTGATCCTGAGTTACCTCCTGTATTATACTCCAGAGCTGCACTCACTATTCTGCTGGTGCAGTCACTGTGTACATACATTACATTACTGATCCTGAGTTACCTCCTGTATTATACTCCAGAGCTGCACTCACTATTCTGCTGGTGCAGTCACTGTGTACATACATTACATTACTGATCCTGAGTTACATCCTGTATTATACTCCAGAGCTGCGCTCACTATTCTGCTGGTGCAACCACTGTGTACATACATTACATTACTGATCCTGAGTTACATCCTGTATTATACTCCAGAGCTGCACTCACTATTCTGCTGGTGCAGTCACTGTGTACATACATTACATTACTGATCCTGAGTTACCTCCTTTATTATACTCCAGAGCTGCACTCACTATTCTGCTGGTGCAGTCACTGTGTACATACATTACATTACTGATCCGGAGTTACATCCTGTATTATACTCCAGAGCTGCACTCACTATTCTGCTGGTGCAGTCACTGTGTATATACCTTACATTACTGACCCTGAGTTACATTCTGTATTATACCCCAGAGCTGCACTCACTATTCTGCTGGTGCAGTCACTGTGTACATACATTACATTACAGATCCTGAGTTACCTCCTGTATTATACTCCAGAGCTGCACTCACTATTCTGCTGGTGCAGTCACTGTGTACATACATTACTGATCCTGAGTTACCTCCTGTATTATACTCCAGAGCTGCGCTCACTATTCTGCTGGTGCAGTCACTGTGTACATACATTACATTACTGATCCTGAGTTACCTCCTGTATTATACTCCAGAGCTACACTCACTATTCTGCTGGTGTAGTCACTGTGTACATACATTACATTACTGATCCTGAGTTACATCCTGTATTATACTCCAGAGCTGCACTCACTATTCTGCTGGTGCAGTCACTGTGTACATACATTACATTACTGATCCTGAGTTACCTCCTGTATTATACTCCAGAGCTGCACTCACTATTCTGCTGGTGCAGTCACTGTGTACATACATTACATTACTGATCCTGAGTTACATCCTGTATTATACTCCAGAGCTGCTCTCACTATTCTGCTGGTGCAGTCACTGAGTACATACATTACATTACTGATCCTGAGTTACCTCCTGTATTATACTCCAGAGCTGCACTCACTATTCTGCTGGTGCAGTCACTGTGTACATACATTACATTAGTGATCCTGAGTTACCTCCTGTATTATACTCCAGAGCTGCACTCACTATTCTGCTGGTGTAGTCACTGTGTACATACATTACATTACTGATCCTGAGTTACATCCTGTATTATACTCCAGAGCTGCACTCACTATTCTGCTGGTGCAGTCACTGTGTACATACATTACATTACTGATCCTGAGTTACCTCCTGTATTATACTCCAGAGCTGCACTCACTATTCTGCTGGTGTAGTCACTGTGTACATACATTACATTACTGATCCTGAGTTACCTCCTGTATTATACTCCAGAGCTGCACTCACTATTCTGCTGGTGCAGTCACTGTGTACATACATTACATTACTGATCCTGAGTTACCTCCTGTATTATACTCCAGAGCTGCACTCGCTATTCTGCTGGTGCAGTCACTGTGTACATACATTACATTACTGATCCTGAGTTACCTCCTGTATTATACTCCAGAGCTGCACTCGCTATTCTGCTGGTGCAGTCACTGTGTACATACATTACATTACTGATCCTGAGTTACATCCTGTATTATACTCCAGAGCTGCGCTCGCTATTCTGCTGGTGCAGTCACTGTGTACATACATTACATTACTGATCCTGAGTTACCTCCTGTATTATACTCCAGAGCTGCGCTCACTATTCTGCTGGTGCAGTCACTGTGTACATACATTACATTACTGATTCTGAGTTACCTCCTGTATTATACTCCAGAGCTGCGCTCACTATTCTGCTGGTGCAGTCACTGTGTACATACATTACATTACTGATTCTGAGTTGCCTCCTGTATTATACTCCAGAGCTGCACTCACTATTCTGCTGGTGCAGTCACTGTGTACATACATTACATTACTGATCCTGAGTTACATCCTGTATTATACTCCAGAGCTGCACTCACTATTCTGCTGGTGTAGTCACTGTGTACATACATTACATTACTGATCCTGAGTTACATCCTGTATTATACTCCAGAGCTGCACTCACTATTCTGCTGGTGTAGTCACTGTGTACATACATTACATTACTGATCCTGAGTTACATCCTGTATTATACTCCAGAGCTGCACTCACTATTCTGCTGATGCAGTCACTGTGTACATACATTACATTACTGATCCTGAGTTACCTCCTGTTTTATACTCCAGAGCTGTACTCACTATTCTGCTGGTGCAGTCACTGTGTACATACATTACATTACTGATCCTGAGTTACATCCTGTATTATACTCCAGAGCTGCGCTCACTATTCTGCTGGTGCAACCACTGTGTACATACATTACATTACTGATCCTGAGTTACATCCTGTATTATACTCCAGAGCTGCACTCACTATTCTGCTGGTGCAGTCACTGTGTACATACATTACATTACTGATCCTGAGTTACATCCTGTATTATACTCCAGAGCTGCACTCACTATTCTGCTGGTGCAGTCACTGTGTACATACATTACATTACTGATCCTGAGTTACCTCCTGTATTATACTCCAGAGCTGCACTCACTATTCTGCTGGTGCAGTCACTGTGTACATACATTACATTACTGATCCTGAGTTACATCCTGTATTATACTCCAGAGCTGCACTCACTATTCTGCTGGTGCAGTCACTGTGTATATACCTTACATTACTGACCCTGAGTTACATTCTGTATTATACCCCAGAGCTGCACTCACTATTCTGCTGGTGCAGTCACTGTGTACATACATTACATTACAGATCCTGAGTTACCTCCTGTATTATACTCCAGAGCTGCACTCACTATTCTGCTGGTGCAGTCACTGTGTACATACATTACTGATCCTGAGTTACCTCCTGTATTATACTCCAGAGCTGCGCTCACTATTCTGCTGGTGCAGTCACTGTGTACATACATTACATTACTGATCCTGAGTTACCTCCTGTATTATACTCCAGAGCTACACTCACTATTCTGCTGGTGTAGTCACTGTATACATACATTACATTACTGATCCTGAGTTACATCCTGTATTATACTCCAGAGCTGCACTCACTATTCTGCTGGTGCAGTCACTGTGTACATACATTACATTACTGATCCTGAGTTACCTCCTGTATTATACTCCAGAGCTGCACTCACTATTCTGCTGGTGCAGTCACTGTGTACATACATTACATTACTGATCCTGAGTTACATCCTGTATTATACTCCAGAGCTGCACTCACTATTCTGCTGGTGCAGTCACTGTGTACATACATTACATTACTGATCCTGAGTTACATCCTGTATTATACTCCAGAGCTGCACTCACTATTCTGCTGGTGCAGTCACTGAGTACATACATTACATTACTGATCCTGAGTTACCTCCTGTATTATACTCCAGAGCTGCACTCACTATTCTGCTGGTGCAGTCACTGTGTACATACATTACATTAGTGATCCTGAGTTACCTCCTGTATTATACTCCAGAGCTGCACTCACTATTCTGCTGGTGTAGTCACTGTGTACATACATTACATTACTGATCCTGAGTTACATCCTGTATTATACTCCAGAGCTGCACTCACTATTCTGCTGGTGCAGTCACTGTGTACATACATTACATTACTGATCCTGAGTTACCTCCTGTATTATACTCCAGAGCTGCACTCACTATTCTGCTGGTGCAGTCACTGTGTACATACATTATATTACTGATCCTGAGTTACCTCCTGTATTATACTCCAGAGCTGCACTCACTATTCTGCTGGTGCAGTCACTGTGTACATACATTACATTACTGATCCTGAGTTACCTCCTGTATTATACTCCAGAGCTGCGCTCACTATTCTGCTGGTGCAGTCACTGTGTACATACATTACATTACTGATCCTGAGTTACCTCCTGTATTATACTCCAGAGCTGCACTCGCTATTCTGCTGGTGCAGTCACTGTGTACATACATTACATTACTGATTCTGAGTTACCTCCTGTATTATACTCCAGAGCTGCACTCACTATTCTGCTGGTGCAGTCACTGTGTACATACATTACATTACTGATCCTGAGTTACATCCTGTATTATACTCCAGAGCTGCACTCACTATTCTGCTGGTGCAGTCACTGTGTACATACATTACATTACTGATCCTGAGTTACATCCTGTATTATACTCCAGAGCTGCACTCACTATTCTGCTGGTGTAGTCACTGTGTACATACATTACATTACTGATCCTGAGTTACATCCTGTATTATACTCCAGAGCTGCACTCACTATTCTGCTGATGCAGTCACTGTGTACATACATTACATTACTGATCCTGAGTTACATCCTGTATTATACTCCAGAGCTGCACTCACTATTCTGCTGATGCAGTCACTGTGTACATACATTACATTATTGATCCTGAGTTACATCCTGTATTATACTCCAGAGCTGCACTCACTATTCTGCTGGTGCAGTCACTGTGTACATACATTACATTACTGATCCTGAGTTACATCCTGTATTATACTCTAGAGCTGCACTCACTATTCTGCTGATGCAGTCACTGTGTACATACATTACATTACTGATCCTGAGTTACATCCTGTATTATACCCCAGAGCTGCACTCACTATTCTGCTGGTGCAGTCACGGTGTACATACATTACATTACTGATCCTGAGTTACATCCTGTATTATACTCCAGAGCTGCGCTCACTATTCTGCTGGTGCAGTCACTGTGTACATACATTACATTACTGATCCTGAGTTACATCCTGTATTATACTCCAGAGCTGCACTCACTATTCTGCTGGTGCAGTCACTGTGTACATACATTACATTACTGATCCTGAGTTATATCCTGTATTATACTCCAGAGCTGCACTCCCTATTCTGCTGGTGCAGTCACTGTGTACATACATTACATTACTGATCCTGAGTTACATCCTGTATTATACTCCAGAGCTGCACTCACTATTCTGTTGGTGCAGTCACTGTGTACATGCATTACATTACTGATCCTGAGTTACATCCTGTATTATACTCCAGAGCTGCACTCACTATTCTGTTGGTGCAGTCACTGTGTACATACATTACATTACTGATCCTGAGTTACATCCTGTATTATACTCCAGAGCTGCACTCACTATTCTGCTGGTGCAGTCACAGTGTACATGCATTACATTACTGATCCTGAGTTACCTCCTGTATTATACTCTAGAGCTGCACTCACTATTCTGCTGGTGCAGTCACTGTGTACATACATTACATTACTGATCCTGAGTTACATCCTGTATTATACTCCAGAGCTGCACTCACTATTCTGCTGGTGCAGTCACTGTGTACATACATTACATTACTGATCCTGAGTTACATCCTGTATTATACTCCAGAGCTGCACTCACTATTCTGCTGGTGCAGTCACTGTGTACATACATTACATTACTGATCCTGAGTTACCTCCTGTTTTATACTCCAGAGCTGCACTCACTATTCTGCTGGTGCTGTGGCTCCCATCCCCTCGTGTGGCTACAGTGTTGCCCCGGGTCTGATCCCGCTGACTGTCTGCAGGCATTGTCTGACCGCTTCCCTTTAATGTCTGTATTCAGCTTGTGTAGGTGAAGTGCATTCTGGGAGCTGTAGGATCTCGGTCCGTCATATGTGGCCCCTGTGGACTGTCGGACTTTGTGGCTCCGGTGCAGTGAGGGGCATCGCAGCGTTATACAGGGAGGATTACTGATGGTGGACCTGGTGCAGCTGATTCGGGGTTCCCCTCATGGAGGATGATCTCTGCTCGCAGACAGATCGCAGGTAGCGGAGCTGCTGACGTCAGGAGGCTGCTGTGTGGGCAGAAAGCCCCTTTAACTCTTTGCTGCACAGTAGAATTTCATCAGATGTGAAAGTCGTGAGCGTCTCAGGCAGCACAATGACCCCCGCAGCCCTGAGTCCTGCACTACTGCGCTCTTCATCCGCCTCCAACATCAACCCCACCCAAAATAGCATCACCCCGAGGTGGGTGTCTGAGGATAGAGAACACATCGGGGGCAGCGACTGCATATACAATAATACACATAATGCAGCCAAACTGTGACCGCTCTTACTGTAGAGAATCCGTACTGTGACCGCTCTTACAGTAGAGGCTCTGTACTGTGACCGCTCTTACAGTAGAGGCTCTGTACTGTGACCGCTCTTACAGTAGAGGCTCTGTACTGTGATCGCTCTTACTGTAGAGACTCCATACTGTGACCGCTCTTGCTGTATAGAATCCGTACTGTGACCGCTTTTACTGTAGAGAATCTGTACTGTGACCGCTCTTACTGTAGAGAATCCGTACTGTGACCGCTCTTACTGTAGAGACTCCATACTTGTGACCTCTCTTACTGTAGACAATCCGTACTGTGACCGCTCTTACTGTAGAGACTCCATACTTGTGACCGCTCTTACTGTAGAGACTCCATACTGTGACCGCTCTTACTGTAGAGACTCCATACTTGTGACCGCTCTTACTGTAGAGAATCCGTACTGTGACCGCTCTTACAGTAGAGACTCCGTACTGTGACCGCTCTTACAGTAGAGAATCCATACTGTGACCTCTCTTACTGTAGAGAATCCGTACTGTGACCGCTCTTACTGTAGAGACTCCGTACTGTGACCGCTCTTACTGTAGAGACTCCATACTGTGACCGCTCTTACTGTAGAGAATCCATACTGTGACCGCTCTTACTGTAGAGAATCCGTACTGTGACCACTCTTACTGTAGAGAATCCGTACTGTGACCGCTCTTACTGTAGAGACTCCGTACTTGTGACCGCTCTTACTGTAGAGAATCCGTACTGTGACCTCTCTTACAGTAGAGACTCCGTACTGTGACCGCTCTTACAGTAGAGGCTCTGTACTGTGACCGCTCTTACTGTAGAGAATCCGTACTGTGACCGCTCTTACAGTAGAGACTCCGTACTGTGACCGCTCTTACAGTAGAGACTCTGTACTGTGACCGCTCTTACAGTAGAGACTCTGTACTGTGACCGCTCTTACAGTAGAGACTCTGTACTGTGACCGCTCTTATAGTTGAGGCTCTGTACTGTGACCGCTCTTACAGTAGAGACTCTGTACTGTGACCGCTCTTACAGTTGAGGCTCTGTACTGTGACCGCTCTTACTGTAGAGACTCCGTACTGTGACCGCTCTTACAGTAGAGAATCCTTAATGTAACCACTCTAAGGGCTCATACCCACTACTGTAAAAAAAAAAAGGTCCAATATTGTTCCTGAAAGTTGGACGGCTTTTATATGGCTTTCGTGCGAGTACAATGCGACTTGAGCTTTTACATAGAGGAATTCTCTCTCATTGATACTTAGTTTGTCAAGAAAATATTCTTCAATACATTTATAAATAAAGATTAGATAGATAGATACAGAAAGATGGATAGATATAAATGTGAGTCAGATATATAATCAATGCTTTGCGTCTGTATCTTACTGTAATTTAGTAATAAATAATTACATTTCTGAAAAAAATGTTGTGGGATCCTGGATCACTAAATTTTATTAACCAGCGGAGGGAAAGCAGGCAGCTGGGGCTGATGTTTATAGCCTGGGAAGGGGTTAATACTCATGGAGCTTCCCAGGCTACTAATATCATCCCCCAGCTGAATACCTAGCCTTTACTGGTTATTATAATGGGGGTCCCCCCAAAAAATGGCGTGGGACCCTGGATCACTAAATTTTATTAACCAGCGGAGGGAAAGCTGGCAGCTGGGGCTGATGTTTATAGCCCGGGAAAAGGTTAATACTCATGGAGCTTCCCAGGCTCTTAATATCAACCCCCAGCTGTATACTTAGCCCTTACTGGTTATTATAATGGGGCCCCCCCAAAAAAAATTACGTGGGACCCCCTATAATTAATTACCCACAAAGGCTAGGCAGACAGTTGTTGGCTGATATTAATATTCTAGGAAGGGACGATGGATATTGGCCCCCTCCCAGGCTAAAAACATCAGCTCTCAGCCGCACCAGAAATGGCGCATCCATAAGATGCGCCGATTCTGGCGCTTAGCCTCCACTCTTCCCTGGTGCAATGGCAACTGGGGTAATAGGTCGCGGTTGATGTCAGCTTTGTATTGGCAGCTGACATGAAGCCCAGGGGTTAGTAATGGAGAGGCGTCTATAAGACAAACTCCATAGTCAAATTGTAAAAAAATAACCTACCCAGAATAAAGTACTTTATTTGAAATAATGACACAGACCCCTCTATTGAATGTAAAATAAAAAAACACTTATACTCACCTTTTACGCCCAATCCATTGAAGCCCATGTCACCTGTAAAAAAAATAAAATAAAATAATAAAGCAACATAATCCTCACCTGTCCCCAATAATAATCCATTTGTCCATAGACGACTCTAGCTCTGCTACATCTACTTGTCATGCTGAACACTGGCATAATGCAAGCGTTCAGCATGTCAGGCAGCCGAGTGTGCTTGCGCAGTTCAGTGCCTCGCGGTGACGTGATAAAGTTGAGTGGAGTTCATACCCAATAAACTGCACTCATCTCAATGATGTCAGCACGAGCGCATTGAGAACTTTCCCACGGCCCTTGAGCTGACGTAATTGAGGTGAAAGTAGTTCATTGGCTGTGAACTCCGCTGACCTTTCTGATGGCACCGCGAGCATGAGAACTTCGCGGTGACGTCAGTGAGGTGAACAGAGTTGATTGGGTATGAACTCCGCTCAACTTTATCACGTCACTGCAAGCACCCGCAGCTCAGTGTCTCTGCTGCTTGACATGCTGAATTGGGCGTAAGGGTAAGTATAATGGTTTTGGTAAATTTAGATTCAATAAAGGAGGCTAAGCATCAGAGTTGGTGCATCTTATGGATGCTCCTTTTCTGGGGCAGCTGAGAGCTGATGTTTTTAGTCTGGGAGGGGGCCAGTATTCATAGCCCCTTCCCAGCCTGTTAATATCAGTCCGATCTGAACTGAGAAAAGAATCGCAGAGGAGCAGAGACTTATAGATTAACATTGGTCAGAGTGCAATCCGAATATTTATCAGGCTGCACTCGTCCGTTTTTCACTCAGATGAGTATGAGCCCTAATAGTACAAAGCATCTGCTGAACATCCGATCATCAGTGATACTCTCTGCTGAGCCGTGTATCTAATCCTCTCCTGTGTGATACTGTCTGCTGAGCCGTGTATCTAATCCTATCCTGTGTGATACTCTCTGCTGAGCCGTGTATCTAATCCTATCCTGTGTGATACTGTCTGCTGAGCCGTGTATCTAATCCTCTCCTGTGTGATACTCTCTGCTGAGCCGTGTATCTAATCCTATCCTGTGTGATACTCTCTGCTGAGCCGTGTATCTAATCCTCTCCTGTGTGATACTGTCTGCTGAGCCGTGTATCTAATCCTCTCCTGTGTGATACTGTATGCTGAGCCGTGTATCTAATCCTATCCTGTGTGATACTGTCTGCTGAGCCGTGTATCTCATCCCATCGTGTGATACTGTCTGCTGAGCCGTGTATCTAATCCTATCCTGTGTGATATTATCTTCTGAGCCGTGTATCTAATCCTATCCTGTGTGATACTGTCTGCTGAGCGGTGTATCTAATCCTCTCCTGTGTGATACTGTCTGCTGAGCCGCGTATCTAATCCTATCCTGTGTGATACTGTCTGCTGAGCCGTGTATCTAATCCTCTCCTGTGTGATACTGTCTGCTGAGCCGTGTATCTAATCCTCTCCTGTGTGATACTGTCTGCTGAGCCGTGTATCTAATCCTATCCTGTGTGATACTGTCTGCTGAGCCGTGTATCTAATCCTATCCTGTGTGATACTGTCTGCTGAGCCGTGTATCTAATCCTCTCCTGTGTGATACTGTCTGCTGAGCCGTGTATCTAATCCTATCCTGTGTGATACTGTCTGCTGAGCCGTGTATCTAATCCTATCCTGTGTGATACTGTCTGCTGTGTATCTAATCCCATCATGTGTGATACTGTCTGCTGAGCTGTGTATCTAATCCTATCCTGTGTGATACTGTCTGCTGAGCTGTGTATCTAATCCTCTCCTGTGTGATACTGTCTGCTGAGCTGTGTATCTAATCCTATCCTGTGTGATACTGTCTGCTGAGCCGTGTATCTAATCCTATCCTGTGTGATACTGTCTGCTGAGCCGTGTATCTAATCCTCTCCTGTGTGATACTGTCTGCTGAGCTGTGTATCTAATCCTATCCTGTGTGATACTGTCTGCTGAGCCGTGTATCTAATCCTATCCTGTGTGATACTGTCTGCTGAGCTGTGTATCTAATCCTATCCTGTTTAATACCATCTGCTGAGCCGTGTATCTAATCCTATCCTGTGTGATACCATCTGCTGAGCCGTGTATCTAATCCTATCCTGTGTGATACTGTCTGCTGAGCCGTGTATCTAATCCTATCCTGTTTAATACCATCTGCTGAGCCGTGTATCTAATCCTATCCTGTGTGATACCGTCTGCTGAGCCGTGTATCTAATCCTATCCTGTGTGATACCGTCTGCTGAGCCGTGTATCTAATCCTATCCTGTGTGATACTGTCTGCTGAGCCGTGTATCTAATCCTATCCTGTTTAATACCATCTGCTGAGCCGTGTATCTAATCCTATCCTGTGTGATACCGTCTGCTGAGCCGTGTATCTAATCCTATCCTGTGTGATACCATCTGCTGAGCCGTGTATCTAATCCTATCCTGTGTGATACTGTATGCTGAGCCGTGTATCTAATCCTCTCCTGTGTGATACTGTCTGCTGAGCCGTGTATCTAATCCTCTCCTGTGTGATACTGTCTGCTGAGCCGTGTATCTAATCCTCTCCTGTGTGATACTGTCTGCTGAGCCGTGTATCTAATCCTCTCCTGTGTGATACTGTCTGCTGAGCCGTGTATCTAATCCTATCCTGTGTGATACTGTCTGCTGAGCTGTGTATCTAATCCTATCCTGTGTGATACCGTCTGCTGAGCCGTGTATCTAATCCTCTCCTGTGTGATACTGTCTGCTGAGCCGTGTATCTAATCCTATCCTGTGTGATACTGTCTGCTGAGCGGTGTATCTAATCCTATCCTGTGTGATACCGTCTGCTGAGCCGTGTATCTAATCCTCTCCTGTGTGATACTGTCTGCTGAGCCGTGTATCTAATCCTATCCTGTGTGATACCGTCTGCTGAGCCGTGTATCTAATCCCATCATGTGTGATACTGTCTGCTGAGCCGTGTATCTAATCCTCTCCTGTGTGATACTGTATGCTGAGCCGTGTATCTAATCCTCTCCTGTGTGATACTGTATGCTGAGCCGTGTATCTAATCCTCTCCTGTGTGATACTGTATGCTGAGCCGTGTATCTAATCCTCTGCTGTGTGATACTGTCTGCTGAGCCGTGTATCTAATCCTCTCCTGTGTGATACTGTATGCTGAGCCGTGTATCTAATCCTCTCCTGTGTGATACTGTATGCTGAGCCGTGTATCTAATCCTCTCCTGTGTGATACTGTATGCTGAGCCGTGTATCTAATCCTCTCCTGTGTGATACTGTATGCTGAGCCGTGTATCTAATCCTCTGCTGTGTGATACTGTCTGCTGAGCCGTGTATCTAATCCTCTCCTGTGTGATACTGTATGCTGAGCCGTGTATCTAATCCTCTCCTGTGTGATACTGTATGCTGAGCCGTGTATCTAATCCTCTCCTGTGTGATACTGTATGCTGAGCAGTGTATCTAATCCTCTCCTGTGTGATACTGTCTGCTGAGCCGTGTATCTAATCCTCTGCTGTGTGATACTGTCTGCTGAGCCATGTATCTAATCCTATCCTGTGTGATACTGTCTGCTGAGCGGTGTATCTAATCCTATCATGTGTGATACTGTCTGCTGAGCCGTGTATCTAATCCTATCATGTGTGATACTGTCTGCTGAGCCGTGTATCTAATCCTATTCTGTGTGATACTGTCTGCTGAGCCGTGTATCTAATCCTATCCTGTGTGATACGGTCTGCTGAGCCGTGTATCTAATCCTCTCCTGTGTGATACTGTCTGCTGAGCCGTGTATCTAATCCTCTCCTGTGTGATACTGTCTGCTGAGCCGTGTATCTAATCCTCTCCTGTGTGATACTGTCTGCTGAGCCGTGTATCTATTCCTCTCCTGTGTGATACTTTCTGCTGAGCCGTGTATCTAATCCTATCCTGTGTGATACTGTCTGCTGAGCCGTGTATCTAATCCTCTCCTGTGTGATACTGTCTGCTGAGCCGTGTATCTAATCCTCTCCCGCTGTGATTGTGAGCTCCTGGGTGCAGGATGATGGGAGTACCAGTTCCTCTGGCCTCCCTTCTCCGCGCTCTCATGAATGCTCCCCTTGTCGGTGGCTATGGGGGGGGCTCCGCTTCCCTTCCCGCTTCCTATCTAGAATGAATGCGGAGCTTTGAGCGTCCGGACTTCTCCTTGGATCATTTGTACAGCGGCAGGTGCTGAGGAAGACAAGACAACTGTGTCCCCCCACAAGACTCGGGGGTCTGTGCCCAGACCCATGAATAGGGGATGTGGGGGTCACATAATGCGCCTCCTGTGCCTCCTTCCGGGTGAGACATTTCATGTTCTGCAGCACAAGGAGGTTTTATGTCCTCAAAGGTTCATTCAACATGAAAAGAACTCATTAAGCCCCCACAACTGGATTTACCAGCCCCCTGAATGGCAAATCTGTCTAGTTATGTTACTATCAAGAGCAGCTCTGGAGCACAAGCTGCTGCTCTGACCAGTGAATGCTGTGCACACCTGGGGAAAAAGGAATCTGACAATATTTACATTTAGAATTCTGCCTTGTTACATTGTTACATTCTTTATTACATTGTTATATTTCTATATCTGTCTCATCTCTGCACTGGTCGAATCACTGAATACCACGGTGGGACCCCCTCATGCTGCACTCAGACACAGCTGCCCCCCATCAGTGCCTGCGTACCCTGTATAAGTGGCCCTCATCCTCCCTTTATAGCGCCCCCTATATCAGCAGAACAGGTACTGGAGGATCCTAGGTGCAGTTTTTGGGCTCCTGTGGAGACCCCAAAGCAGTGTGTTGGGTCCTGCCTCTAATGTCACATGCAAATTGGCTCTTCTGAAAAGACAAGGACAGGAAATCTAGCGCCACCTACTGGAAGTAGCAATCTTATACATCAATATCGACCCGTTAACAAGCCTTGATTCGAGTCACATGACTTAGGTTAATAGCCAAACCAGAATCTCAGTTTTCAGACACATGTTTCGGGGTGTTGCCCCTTGTCAGCGCAAAGCATGAGATCTGATTCGGCTAGGTGACAGGCTTCTGACTGGGATCTCCTTGTGGAGGGTGACATGCCTGACCCGGCATATCACTCACTGACACGTCGTCCGGCATATCACACTCCACAAGGAGAAAAGTTACCCCTTAGATTCGCCTCTAATGTCATTTTGTTTGTCTCTCAGACCCCTGAAGGATGACAGATCCGTCAACAGCAGCTTGCTGACAGTTACAGATTACTCCTGTAGGTCCTTTCATTGCAGTATGTGACATGCAGGTTTATAGGTGGAGAGTTTCCGGTACTTGTAGTTCTTCATGAGATTAATCCTTATCAGAAAGAGTAAATATACAGCTGTGCTCGAAAGTTTACATACCCCGACAGAATTTTTCCTTTCTTGGTCTTGTTTCAGAGAATATGAATGATAACAAAAAAAACTTTCTCTCCACTCACGGTTATTGGTTGGGTGAAGCCATTTATTGTCAAACTACTGTGTTTTCTCTTTTTAAATCTTAATGACAACCAAAAACATCCAGATGACCCCGATCAAAAGTTCACATACCCTGGTGATTTTGGCCTGATAACATGCACAGAATTTGACACAAATGAGTTTGAATGGCTACTAAAGGTAACATCCTCACCTGTGACCTGTTTTCTTGTAATCAGTGTGTGTGCATAAAAGCTGAGTGAGTTTCTGGGATCCAGACAGACTCTTGCATCTTTCATCCAGCCACTGATGTTTCTGGATTGTGAGTCATGGGGAAAGCAAAACAATTGTCAACGGATCTACCGGAAAAGGTAGTTGAACTGTATAACACAGGAAAGGGATACAAAAAGATATCCAAGGAATTGATAATGCCAGTCAGCAGCGTTCAAACTGTGATTAACAAATGGAAAATCTTGGGCTCTGTAAAAACCAAACCACGGTCAGGTAGACCAACAAACATTTCGGCCACAACTGCCAGGAAAATTGTTCGGGATGCAAAGAAAAACCCACAAATAACATCAGATGAAATTCAGGACTCTCTGAAAACTAGCGGTGTGGGTGTTTCAAGATGCACAATAAGGAGGCACTTGAAGAAAAATGGGCTGCATGATCGAGTCGCCAGAAGAAAGCCATTACTGTGCAAATGCCACAAAGTATCTCACCTACAGTGCTGGCCCAAAGTATTGGCACCCCTGCAATTCTGTCAGATAATCCTCAGTTTCTTCCTGATTGCAATCACAAATTCTTTGGTCTTATTCTCTTCATTTAATTTGTCTTCAATGAAAAAAACACAAAAAGAATTGTCCTAAAGCCAAATTGGATATAATTCCACACCAAACCTAAAAAAGGGGGTGGACAAAAGTATTGGCACTGTTTGAAAAATCCTGTGCTGCTTCTGTAATTGGTGTAATTACCAGCACCTGTAACTTACCTGTGGCACCTAACAGGTGTTGGCAATAACTAAATCACACTTGCAGCCAGTTAACATGGATTAAAGTTGACTCAACCTCTGTCCTGTGTCCTTGTGTGACCACATTGAGCATGGAGAAAAGAAAGAAGACCAAAGAACTGTCTGAGGACTTGAGAAACCAAATTGTGAGGAAGCATGAGCAATCTCAAGGCTACAAGTCCATCTCCAAAGACCTGAATGTTCCTGTGTCTTCCGTGCGCAGTGTCATCAAGAAGTGTAAAGCCCATGGCACTGTGGCTAACCTCCCTAGATGTGGACGGAAAAGAAAAATTGACAAGAGATTTCAACGCAAGATTGTGCGGATGGTGGATAAAGAACCTCGACTAACATCCAAACAAGTTCAAGCTGCCCTGCAGTCCGAGGGTACAACAGTGTCAACCCGTACTATCCGTCGGCGTCTGAATGAAAAGGGACTGTATGGTAGGATACCCAGGAAGACCCCACTTCTTACCCCGAGACATAAAAAAGCCAGGCTGGAGTTTGCCAAAACTTACCTGAGAAAGCCTAAAACGTTTTGGAAGATGAGACAAAAGTAGATGGGAAAAAGCATCAACATAGAGTGTACAGGAAAAAAAAAAGAGGCATTCAAAGAAAAGAACACGGTCCCTACAGTCAAACATGGCGGAGGTTCCCTGATGTTTTGGGGTTGCTTTGCTGCCTCTGGCACTGGACTCCTTGACCGTGTGCATGGCATTATGAAGTCTGAAGACTACCAACAAATTTTGCATCATAACGTAGGGCCCAGTGTGAGAAAGCTGGGTCTCCCTCAGAGGTCATGGGTCTTCCAGCAGGACAATGACCCAAAACACACTCCCAAAAGCACTATAAAATGGTTTGAGAGAAAGCACTGGAGACTTCTAAGGTGGCCAGCAATGAGCCCAGACCTGAATCCCATAGAACACCTGTGGAGAGATCTCAAAATGGCAGTTTGGAGAAGGCGCCCTTCAAATATCAGGGACCTGGAGCAGTTTGCCAAAGAAGAATGGTCTACAATTCCAGCAGAGCATTGTAAGAAGCTCATTGATGGTTACCGGAAGCGGTTGTTCGCAGTTATTTTGGCTAAAGGTTGTGCAACCAAGTATTAGGCTGAGGGTGCCAATACTTTTGGAGTTTTGTGTGAAATAATCAATGATTTGATTTTTGCTTCATTCTCTTTTGTGTTTTTTCCTTGCAAGCAAATTAAATGAAGAGAATAAGACCAAAGAATTTGTGATTGCAGTCATTGTCAGGAAGAAACTGAGTATTATCTGATAGAATTGCAGGGGTGCCAATACTTTTGGCCAGCACTGTACAATACACCAAACAGCACAGAGGCAGGCCTCAAATCTTCTGGAACAAGGTAATTTGGAGTGATGAGACCAAAATTGAACTTTTTGGCCACAACCATAAATGTTACATTTGGAGAGAGGCCAACAAGGCCTATGATGAAAGGAACACCATTCCTACAGTAAAGCATGGAGGTGGATCGCTGATGTTCTGGGGATGTGTGAGCTACAAAGGCACAGGAAACTTAGTAAAAGTTGAAGGAAAGATGAATGCAGCACATTATCAGCAAATACTGGAGGCAAATTTGCACTCATCAGCCCGGAAGTTGCGCATGGGACGTACTTGGACGTTCCAACATGACAACGATCCAAAACACAAGGCCAAGTCGACCTGTCATTGGCTACAGCAGAACAACGTGAAGGTTCTGGAGAGGCCATCTCAGTCTCCTGACCTCAATATCGTTGAGCCACTCTGGGGAGATCTCAAGCATGCAGTTCATGCTAGACAGCCCAGGAATTTACAGGAACTGGAGGCTTTTTGCTGAGAAGAATGGGCAGCTTTACCATCTGAGAAAATAAAGACCCTCATCCACAACTACCACAAAAGACTTCAAGCTGCCATTGATGTTAGAGGGGGCAATACACGGTATTAAGAACTGGGGTATGGGAACTTCTGATCAGGGTCATTTGGATGTTTTTGGTTTCATTAAGATTTAAGAAGAGAAAACACAGTAGTTTGACAATAAATGGCTTCACCCAACCAATAACCAGGAGTGGAGACAAAGGGTTTTATGTTATCATTCATATTCTCTGAAACAAGGCCAGGAAAGGGAAAATTCTGCCGGGGTGTGTAAACTTTTGAGCACAACTGTATAGTTTGTTTTCAGGGGGTCTCTGACATTGGGCTGCTGTCTTCTCTCACTGTTGTCTCCCCGGGCACAGGATACATCACAGATCACTTGTAGATCTTCCCGGCCTCCTCTAATGCACAATCAAACAGCTCCGATTTAATAAAAGCCTAAAATGAAGAAGATGTGGAATAATAGGACTGCTCTGAGCCGCCAATTATCTCCCATCGGCCATGTGCATCCCCCCAGGAGGCGCCTCTATAGTAAATGGTCTGGTGCTGGAGGCCCCCCTAATGATCAGGGAGCAGATCCATTATCCATTAGTGAAATAACAATCCTCCCGCCGTCATTACCTGGAGAACACATTGTATCCATCTTCATCTAATTCTGCAGAGCTTGTCCCAATGCGGAGCCCCCAAATCTACCGCAGGACGTGGGGGCCGGCTCGTGTGCTGGTAGAATTTACTTTCAGATTGAACCAGAATACGATAAATACATTGATAAATTCCGGTCCTATGTTTTGCCAAGATTTATGCTCCAATCACATCCAGAGCTGCATTCATAATTCTGCTTTTCCTGTTGCCAGATAGCAGTGTGGGAGTTTAGAGGCGTCAGCTGGAAACATTAAGCTCAGGACCCCCGGGTGTTTGTGTAGGTGACTGATACCGTGTACCGCATCTTCTACCCCGATGCAACAATATATATTATACCCCGATACATGGAGTGCGGCTGAGCGCGGGAGGAGAACTCCGATAACCTCCAACCTATGGAAATCCAAGTCCCATCGTAACACGGTCAGGACATACTGGGAGTTGTAGTATCAGACGGCCGGAGCGTCGCCCGCTGCAGACTCCTAGAACTGTCATTTACTCTTCATTATATAATAATCCTAAAATGCATCTTGTGTTGGTGTTTGCAGTGTCCTGGATGATGAGAGCAGTAGTCTACGACAACAGAAGCTTGACAGACAGGTGAGTTCACCAACAACCTCACACACGTATACAGGCGGGTTACCAGCAGTGATAGATGAGGGGCGGAGCTGGAGTATAAGGGGTGTGGTCTCAGGTTATTATATCAGTGATGTCATCACCAGGGGCGGGGCTGGAGTATAAGGGGTGTGGCCTCATGTCATTATATCAGTGATGTCATCACCGGGGACGGGGCTGGAGTATAAGGGGTGTGGCCTCATGTCATTATATCAGTGATGTCATCACCAGGGGCAGGGCTGGAGTATAAGGGGTGTGATCTCATGTCATTGTATCAGTGATGTCATCACCAGGGGCAGGGCTGGAGTATAAGGGGTGTGGTCTGATGTCATTATATCAGTGATGTCATCACCGGGGACGGGGCTGGAGTATAAGGGGTGTGATCTCATGTCATTGTATCAGTGATGTCATCACCAGGGGCAGGGCTGGAGTATAAGGGGTGTGGTCTGATGTCATTATATCAGTGATGTCATCACCGGGGACGGGGCTGGAGTATAAGGGGTGTGGTCTCATGTCATTATATCAGTGATGTCATCACCAGGGGCGGGGCTGGAGTATAAGGGGTGTGGTCTCATGTCATTATATCAGTGATGTCATCACCAGGGGCAGGGCTGGAGTATAAGGGGTGTGGTCTGATGTCATTATATCAGTGATGTCATCACCGGGGACGGGGCTGGAGTATAAGGGGTGTGATCTCATGTCATTGTATCAGTGATGTCATCACCAGGGGCAGGGCTGGAGTATAAGGGGTGTGGTCTGATGTCATTATATCAGTGATGTCATCACCGGGGACGGGGCTGGAGTATAAGGGGTGTGATATCATGTCATTATATCAGTGATGTCATCACCGGGGGCGGGGCTGGAGTATAAGGGGTGTGGCCTCATGTCATTATATCAGTGATGTCATCAGGGGGCGGGGCTGGAGTATAAGGGGTGTGGTCTCATGACATTATATCAGTGATGTCATCACCAGGGGCAGGGCTGGAGTATAAGGGGTGTGGCCTCACGTAATTATATCAGTGATGTCATCAGGGAGCGGGGCTGGAGTATAAGGGGTGTGGTATCATGTCATTATATCAGTGATGTCATCACCGGGGGCAGGGCTGGAATATAAGGGGTGTGGCCTCATGTCATTATATCAGTGATGTCATCACCGGGGCGGGGCTGGAGTATAAGGGGTGTGGCCTCATGTCATTATATCAGTGATGTCATCACCGGGGGCGGGGCTGGAGTATAAGGGGTGTGGCCTCATGTCATTATATCAGTGATGTCATCACCGGGGGCGGGGCTGGAGTATAAGGGGTGTGGCCTCATGTCATTATATCAGTGATGTCATCACCGGGGGCGGGGCTGGAGTATAAGGGGTGTGGTCTCATGTCATTATATCAGTGATGTCATCAGGGGGCGGGGCTGGAGTATAAGGGGTGTGGCCTCATGTCATTATATCAGTGATGTCATCACCGGGGACGGGGCTGGAGTATAAGGGGTGTGGTCTCATGTCATTATATCAGTGATGTCATCACCGGGGGCGGGGCTGAGGATCTCGAGGCTACATATTGGTTGTGGTAATTAACCCCGTGTTGTGTCTTGTTCTCGGACAGCGCGCTCTATTAGAACAGAAGCAGAAGAAGAAGCGTCAGGAGCCGCTCATGGTCCAGTCTAATGTGGACGGCCGGGCTCGGACCCGCAGGATGAAGCAGTCGGAGGAACAAGCTCCCCTGGTGGAGTCCTATAACAGCAGTAATAGCAGCACCATATACCACGGTGAGTCGGCCAGCGCCGGAGCGGCTGCGGACATTTTTACCTGCGGGATTGATTTCACGACGTGTCGTCTCCATCTCTCTATATAAATGATTTTCGGGCGTCTCATGTCCGTTCTTTATTCACAGCCAAATGACTGGACCCTTTACCACGGCCCCACTATCAGTATAAGGTCACGGCCCCACTATCAGTATAAGGTCACGGCCCCACTATCGGTATAAGGCCACGGCCCCACTATCGGTATAAGGCCACGGCCCCACTATCAGTATAAGGTCACGGCCCCACTATCAGTATAAGGCCACGGCCCCACTATCGGTATAAGGCCACGGCCCCACTATCGGTATAAGGCCACGGCCCCACTATCGGTATAAGGCCACGGCCCCACTATCGGTATAAGGCCACGGCCCCACTATCAGTATAAGGCCACGGCCCCACTATCGGTATAAGGCCACGGCCCCACTATCGGTATAAGGCCACGGCCCCACTATCGGTATAAGGCCACGGCCCCACTATCGGTATAAGGCCACGGCCCCACTATCGGTATAAGGCCACGGCCCCACTATCGGTATAAGGCCACGGCCCCACTATCGGTATAAGGCCACGGCCCCACTATCGGTATAAGGCCACGGCCCCACTATCGGTATAAGGCCACGGCCCCACTATCGGTATAAGGCCACGGCCCCACTATCGGTATAAGGCCACGGCCCCACTATCGGTATAAGGCCACGGCCCCACTATCAGTATAAGACCACGGCCCCACTATCAGTATAAGGCCACGGCCCCACTATCAGTATTCGGTCAGTATTATTTCTCAGGAGCCAAAACCAGGTGAGGAACAATCAGAGAAAAGGTAGAATAGAAACAAGTCACCAATTCTACATTTATCACCCACTGCTGAGAACGAATACTGACCGAATACTGACCAAATACTGATAGTGGGGCCGTGGTCTTCATATCAGCATCTAGTAGGATCACTGCCCGGCAGGATCAATAACTAGCGGGATCAGTGTACGGTACGATCAGTGCTCAGCGGGATCAGTGTACGGTAGGATCAGTGCTCAGCGGGATCAGTGTACGGTAGGATCAGTGCTCAGCGGGATCAGTGTGTGGTAGGATCAGTGCTCAGCGGGATCAGTGTACGGTACGATCAGTGCTCAGCGGGATCAGTGTACGGTAGGATCAATGCTCAGCGGGATCAGTGTACGGTAGGATCAGTGATCAGCGGGATCAGTGTACGGTACGATCAGTGCTCAGCGGGATCAGTGTACGGTACGATCAGTGCTCAGCGGGATCAGTGTACGGTAGGATCAGTGCTCAGCGGGATCAGTGTACGGTACGATCAGTGCTCAGCGGGATCAGTGTACGGTAGGATCAGTGTACGGTAGGATCAGTGTATGGTAGGATCAGTGCTCAGCGGGATCAGTGTACGGTGCGATCAGTGCTCAGCGGGATCAGTGTACGGTGCGATCAGTGCTCAGCGGGATCAGTGTACGGTAGGATCAGTGCTCAGCGGGATCAGTGTACGGTACGATCAGTGCTCAGCGGGATCAGTGTACGGTAGGATCAGTGCTCAGCGGGATCAGTGTACGGTAGGATCAGTGCTCAGCGGGATCAGTGTACGGTAGGATCAGTGCTCAGTGGGATCAGTGTACGGTAAGATCAGTGCTCAGCGGGATCAGTGTACGGTGCGATCAGTGCTCAGCGGGATCAGTGTACGGTGCGATCAGTGCTCAGCGGGATCAGTGTACGGTAGGATCAGTGCTCAGCGGGATCAGTGTACGGTAGGATCAGTGCTCAGCGGGATCAGTGTACGGTAGGATCAGTGCTCAGCGGGATCAGTGTACGGTAGGATCAGTGCTCAGCGGGATCAGTGTACGGTAGGATCAGTGCTCAGCGGGATCAGTTTACGGTAGGATCAGTGCTCAGCGGGATCAGTGTACGGTACGATCAGTGCTCAGCGGGATCAGTGTACGGTAGGATCAGTGTACGGTAGGATCAGTGTACGGTAGGATCAGTGTACGGTAGGATCAGTGCTCAGTAGGATCAGTGTACAGTAGGATCAGTGTATGGTAGGATCAGTGCTCAGCGGGATCAGTGTATGGTAGGATCAGTGTACGGTAGGATCAGTGTATGGTAGGATCAGTGCTCAGCGGGATCAGTGTACGGTGCGATCAGTGCTCAGCGGGATCAGTGTACGGTGCGATCAGTGCTCAGCGGGATCAGTGTACGGTAGGATCAGTGATCAGCGGGATCAGTGTACGGTACGATCAGTGCTCAGCGGGATCAGTGTACGGTACGATCAGTGCTCAGCGGGATCAGTGTACGGTAGGATCAGTGTACGGTAGGATCAGTGTACGGTAGGATCAGTGTATGGTAGGATCAGTGCTCAGCGGGATCAGTGTACGGTGCGATCAGTGCTCAGCGGGATCAGTGTACGGTGCGATCAGTGCTCAGCGGGATCAGTGTACGGTAGGATCAGTGCTCAGCGGGATCAGTGTACGGTACGATCAGTGCTCAGCGGGATCAGTGTACGGTATGATCAGTGCTCAGCGGGATCAGTGTACGGTGCGATCAGTGCTCAGCGGGATCAGTGTACGGTGCGATCAGTGCTCAGCGGGATCAGTGTACGGTAGGATCAGTGCTCAGCGGGATCAGTGTACGGTAGGATCAGTGCTCAGCGGGATCAGTGTACGGTAGGATCAGTGCTCAGCGGGATCAGTGTACGGTAGGATCAGTGCTCAGCGGGATCAGTGTACGGTAGGATCAGTGCTCAGCGGGATCAGTTTACGGTAGGATCAGTGCTCAGCGGGATCAGTGTACGGTACGATCAGTGCTCAGCGGGATCAGTGTACGGTAGGATCAGTGTACGGTAGGATCAGTGTACGGTAGGATCAGTGTACGGTAGGATCAGTGCTCAGTAGGATCAGTGTACGGTAGGATCAGTGTATGGTAGGATCAGTGCTCAGCGGGATCAGTGTATGGTAGGATCAGTGTACGGTAGGATCAGTGTATGGTAGGATCAGTGCTCAGCGGGATCAGTGTACGGTAGGATGAGTGCTCAGCAGGATCAGTGTACGGTAGGATCAGTGTACGGTAGGATCAGTGCTCAGCGGGATCAGTGTACGGTAGGATAAGTGTATGGTAGGATCAGTGCTCAACGGGATCAGTGTACGGTAGGATCAGTGCTCAGCGGGATCAGTGTACGGTAGGATCAGTGCTCAGCGGGATCAGTGTACGGTAGGATCAGTGCTCAGCGGGATCAGTGTACGGTAGGATCAGTGCTCAGCGGGATCAGTGTACGGTAGGATTAGTGCTCAGCGGGATCAGTGTACGGTGCGATCAGTGCTCAGCGGGATCAGTGTACGGTAGGATCGGTGCTCAGCGGGATCAGTGTACGGTACGATCGGTGCTCAGCGAGATCAGTGTACGGTAGGATCAGTGCTCAGCGGGATCAGTGTACGGTAGGATCAGTGTACGGTAGGATCAGTGTATGGTAGGATCAGTGCTCAGCGGGATCAGTGTACGGTAGGATCGGTGCTCAGCGGGATCAGTGTACGGTACGATCAGTGCTCAGCGAGATCAGTGTACGGTAGGATCAGTGCTCAGCGGGATCAGTGTACGGTAGGATCAGTGTACGGTAGGATCAGTGTATGGTAGGATCAGTGCTCAGCGGGATCAGTGTACGGTGCGATCAGTGCTCAGCGGGATCAGTGTACGGTGCGATCAGTGCTCAGCGGGATCAGTGTACGGTAGGATCAGTGATCAGCGGGATCAGTGTACGGTACGATCAGTGCTCAGCGGGATCAGTGTACGGTAGGATCAGTGTACGGTAGGATCAGTGTACGGTAGGATCAGTGTATGGTAGGATCAGTGCTCAGCGGGATCAGTGTACGGTGCGATCAGTGCTCAGCGGGATCAGTGTACGGTGCGATCAGTGCTCAGCGGGATCAGTGTACGGTAGGATCAGTGATCAGCGGGATCAGTGTACGGTACGATCAGTGCTCAGCGGGATCAGTGTACGGTACGATCAGTGCTCAGCGGGATCAGTGTACGGTAGGATCAGTGTACGGTAGGATCAGTGTACGGTAGGATCAGTGTATGGTAGGATCAGTGCTCAGCGGGATCAGTGTACGGTGCGATCAGTGCTCAGCGGGATCAGTGTACGGTGCGATCAGTGCTCAGCGGGATCAGTGTACGGTAGGATCAGTGCTCAGCGGGATCAGTGTACGGTACGATCAGTGCTCAGCGGGATCAGTGTACGGTAGGATTAGTGCTCAGCGGGATCAGTGTACGGTGCGATCAGTGCTCAGCGGGATCAGTGTACGGTAGGATCGGTGCTCAGCGGGATCAGTGTACGGTACGATCGGTGCTCAGCGAGATCAGTGTACGGTAGGATCAGTGCTCAGCGGGATCAGTGTACGGTAGGATCAGTGTACGGTAGGATCAGTGTATGGTAGGATCAGTGCTCAGCGGGATCAGTGTACGGTAGGATCGGTGCTCAGCGGGATCAGTGTACGGTACGATCAGTGCTCAGCGAGATCAGTGTACGGTAGGATCAGTGCTCAGCGGGATCAGTGTACGGTAGGATCAGTGTACGGTAGGATCAGTGTATGGTAGGATCAGTGCTCAGCGGGATCAGTGTACGGTGCGATCAGTGCTCAGCGGGATCAGTGTACGGTGCGATCAGTGCTCAGCGGGATCAGTGTACGGTAGGATCAGTGATCAGCGGGATCAGTGTACGGTACGATCAGTGCTCAGCGGGATCAGTGTACGGTACGATCAGTGCTCAGCGGGATCAGTGTACGGTAGGATCAGTGTACGGTAGGATCAGTGTACGGTAGGATCAGTGTATGGTAGGATCAGTGCTCAGCGGGATCAGTGTACGGTGCGATCAGTGCTCAGCGGGATCAGTGTACGGTGCGATCAGTGCTCAGCGGGATCAGTGTACGGTAGGATCAGTGATCAGCGGGATCAGTGTACGGTACGATCAGTGCTCAGCGGGATCAGTGTACGGTACGATCAGTGCTCAGCGGGATCAGTGTACGGTAGGATCAGTGTACGGTAGGATCAGTGTACGGTAGGATCAGTGTATGGTAGGATCAGTGCTCAGCGGGATCAGTGTACGGTGCGATCAGTGCTCAGCGGGATCAGTGTACGGTGCGATCAGTGCTCAGCGGGATCAGTGTACGGTAGGATCAGTGCTCAGCGGGATCAGTGTACGGTACGATCAGTGCTCAGCGGGATCAGTGTACGGTACGATCAGTGCTCAGCGGGATCAGTGTACGGTACGATCAGTGCTCAGCGGGATCAGTGTACGGTAGGATCAGTGCTCAGCGGGATCAGTGTACGGTAGGATCAGTGCTCAGCGGGATCAGTGTACGGTAGGATCAGTGCTCAGCGGGATCAGTTTACGGTAGGATCAGTGCTCAGCGGGATCAGTGTACGGTACGATCAGTGCTCAGCGGGATCAGTGTACGGTAGGATCAGTGTACGGTAGGATCAGTGTACGGTAGGATCAGTGTATGGTAGGATCAGTGTACGGTAGGATCAGTGTACGGTAGGATCAGTGTATGGTAGGATCAGTGCTCAGCGGGATCAGTGTACGGTAGGATGAGTGCTCAGCAGGATCAGTGTACGGTAGGATCAGTGTACGGTAGGATCAGTGCTCAGCGGGATCAGTGTACGGTAGGATCAGTGCTCAACGGGATCAGTGTATGGTAGGATCAGTACTCAGCGGGATCAGTGTACGGTAGGATCAGTGCTCAGCGGGATCAGTGTACGGTAGGATCAGTGCTCAGCGGGATCAGTGTACGGTAGGATCAGTGCTCAGCGGGATCAGTGTACGGTAGGATTAGTGCTCAGCGGGATCAGTGCACGGTTGGATCAGTACTCACCGGGATCAGTGTACGGTAGGATCAGTGCTCAGCGGGATCAGTGTACGGTAGGATCAGTGTACGGTAGGATCAGTGTGTGGTAGGATCAGTACTCAGCGGGATCAGTGTACGGTAGGATCAGTGTACGGTGCGATCAGTGCTCAGCGGGATCAGTGCTCAGCGGGATCAGTGTACGGTAGGATCAGTGCTCAGCAGGATCAGTGTACGGTACGATCAGTGCTCAGCGGGATCAGTGTACGGTACGATCAGTGCTCAGCGGGATCAGTGTACGGTACGATCAGTGCTCAGCGGGATCAGTGTACGGTACGATCAGTGCTCAGCGGGATCAGTGTACGGTAGGATCAGTGCTCAGCGGGATCAGTGTACGGTAGGATCAGTGCTCAGCGGGATCAGTGTACGGTAGGATCAGTGCTCAGCGAGATCAGTGTACGGTAGGATCAGTGCTCAGCGGGATCAGTGTGTGGTAGGATCAGTGCTCAGCGGGATCAGTGTGTGGTAGGATCAGTGCTCAGCGGGATCAGTGTACGGTAGGATCAGTGTACGGTAGGATCAGTGCTCAGCAGGATCAGTGCACGGTAGGATCAGTGTACGGTAGGATCAGTGTACGGTAGGATCAGTGTATGGTAGGATCAGTGCTCAGCGGGATCAGTGTATGGTAGGATCAGTGCTCAGCAGGATCAGTGTACGGTGGGATCAGTGTATGGTAGGATCAGTGCTCAGCGGGATTAGTGTATGGTAGGATCAGTGCTCAGCAGGATCAGTGTACGGTAGGATCAGTGTATGGTAGGATCAGTGCTCAGCGGGATCAGTGTACCGTAGGATCAGTGTATGGTAGGATCAGTTCTCAGTAGGATCAGTGTATGGTAGGATCAGTTCTCAGCGGGATCAGTGTATGGTAGGATCAGTGCTCAGCAGGATCAGTGTACGGTAGGATCAGTGTACGGTAGGATCAGTGTACGGTAGGATCAGTGCTCAGCGGGATCAGTGTACGGTAGGATCAGTGCTCAGCGGGATCAGTGTACGGTAGGATCAGTGCTCAGCGGGATCAGTGTACGGTAGGATCAGTACTCACCGGGATCAGTGTACGGTAGGATCAGTGCTCAGCGGGATCAGTGTACGGTAGGATCAGTGTGTGGTAGGATCAGTACTCAGCGTGATCAGTGTACGGTAGGATCAGTGCTCAGCGGGATCAGTGTACGGTAGGATCAGTGCTCAGCGGGATCAGTGTACGGTGCGATCAGTGCTCAGCGGGATCAGTGTCGGTACGATCAGTGCTCAGCGGGATCAGTGTACGGTAGGATCAGTGCTCAGCAGGATCAGTGTACGGTACGATCAGTGCTCAGCGGGATCAGTGTACGGTACGATCAGTGCTCAGCAGGATCAGTGTACGGTAGGATCAGTGCTCAGCGGGATCAGTGTACGGTAGGATCAGTGCTCAGCGGGATCAGTGTACGGTAGGATCAGTGCTCAGCGAGATCAGTGTACGGTAGGATCAGTGCTCAGCGGGATCAGTGTGCGGTAGGATCAGTGCTCAGCGGGATCAGTGTACGGTAGGATCAGTGCTCAGCGGGATCAGTGTACGGTAGGATCAGTGCTCAGCAGGATCAGTGTATGGTAGGATCAGTGGGATCAGTGTATGGTAGGATCAGTGCTCAGCGGGATCAGTGTACGGTAGGATCAGTGTACGGTAGGATCAGTGCTCAGCGGGATCAGTGTACGGTAGGATCAGTGTACGGTAGGATCAGTGTACGGTAGGATCAGTGTACGGTAGGATCAGTGTATGGTAGGATCAGTGCTCAGCGGGATCAGTGTACGGTGCGATCAGTGCTCAGCGGGATCAGTGTACGGTGCGATCAGTGCTCAGCGGGATCAGTGTACGGTAGGATCAGTGCTCAGCGGGATAAGTGTACGGTAGGATCAGTGCTCAGCGGGATCAGTGTACGGTACGATCAGTGCTCAGCGGGATCAGTGTACGGTAGGATCAGTGCTCAGCGGGATCAGTGTGTGGTAGGATCAGTGCTCAGCGGGATCAGTGTACGGTACGATCAGTGCTCAGCGGGATCAGTGTACGGTAGGATCAGTGCTCAGCGGGATCAGTGTACTGTAGGATCAGTACTCAGCGGGATCAGTGTACTGTAGGATCAGTACTCAGCGGGATCAGTGTACGGTAGGATCAGTGCTCAGCGGGATCAGTGTACGGTAGGATCAGTGCTTAGCGGGATCAGTGTACTGTAGGATCAGTACTCAGCGGGATCAGTGTACGGTAGAATCAGTGCTCAGCAGGATCAGTGTACGGTAGGATCAGTGTACGGTAGGATCAGTGTATGGTAGGATCAGTGCTCAGCGGGATCAGTGTACGGTAGGATCAGTGCTCAGCGGGATCAGGGTACGGTAGGATCAGTGCTCAGCGGGATCAGGGTACGGTAGGATCAGTGCTCAGCGGGATCAGTGTACTGTAGGATCAGTGCTCAGCGGGATCAGTGTACTGTAGGATCAGTGCTCAGCGGGATCAGTGTACGGTAGGATCAGTGCTCAGCGGGATCAGTGTACGGTAGGATCAGTGCTCAGCGAGATCAGTGTACGGTAGGATCAGTGCTCAGCGAGATCAGTGTACGGTAGGATCAGTGCTCAGTGGGATCAGTGTACGGTAGGATCAGTGCTCAGCGAGATCAGTGTACGGTAGGATCAGTGCTCAGCGAGATCAGTGTACGGTAGGATCAGTGCTCAGCGAGATCAGTGTACGGTAGGATCAGTGCTCAGCGGGATCAGTGTACGGTAGGATCAGTGCTCAGCGGGATCAGTGTACTGTAGGATCAGTACTCAGCGGGATCAGTGTACGGTAGGATCAGTGCTCAGCGGGATCAGTGTACGGTAGGATCAGTGCTCAGCGAGATCAGTGTACGGTAGGATCAGTGCTCAGCGAGATCAGTGTACGGTAGGATCAGTGCTCAGCGGGATCAGTGTACGGTAGGATCAGTGCTCAGTGGGATCAGTGTATGGTAGGATCTTTGCTCAGTGGGATCAGTGTACGGTACGATCAGTGCTCAGCGGGATCAGTGTACGGTAGATCAATGCTCAGCGGGATCAGTGTACGGTAGGATCAATGCTCAGCGGGATCAGTGTATGGTAGGATCAGTGCTCAGAGGGATCAGTGTACGGTAGGATCAGTGTGTGGTAGGATCAGTGCTCAGCGGGATCAGTGTACGGTAGGATCAGTGTACGGTAGGATCAGTGTACGGTAGGATCAGTGCTCAGCGGGATCAGTGTATGGTAGGATCAGTGCTCAGCGGGATCAGTGTACGGTGCGATCAGTGCTCAGCGGGATCAGTGTACGGTTGGATCAGTGCTCAGCGGGATCAGTGTACGGTAGGATCAGTGTACGGTAGGATCAGTGTATGGTAGGATCAGTGCTCAGCGGGATCAGTGTACGGTGCGATCAGTGCTCAGCGGGATCAGTGTACGGTGCGATCAGTGCTCAGCGGGATCAGTGTACGGTAGGATCAGTGATCAGCGGGATCAGTGTACGGTACGATCAGTGCTCAGCGGGATCAGTGTACGGTACGATCAGTGCTCAGCGGGATCAGTGTACGGTAGGATCAGTGTACGGTAGGATCAGTGTACGGTAGGATCAGTGTATGGTAGGATCAGTGCTCAGCGGGATCAGTGTACGGTGCGATCAGTGCTCAGCGGGATCAGTGTACGGTGCGATCAGTGCTCAGCGGGATCAGTGTACGGTAGGATCAGTGCTCAGCGGGATCAGTGTACGGTACGATCAGTGCTCAGCGGGATCAGTGTACGGTACGATCAGTGCTCAGCGGGATCAATGTACGGTGCGATCAGTGCTCAGCGGGATCAGTGTACGGTGCGATCAGTGCTCAGCGGGATCAGTGTACGGTAGGATCAGTGCTCAGCGGGATCAGTGTACGGTAGGATCAGTGCTCAGCGGGATCAGTGTACGGTAGGATCAGTGCTCAGCGGGATCAGTGTACGGTAGGATCAGTGCTCAGCGGGATCAGTGTACGGTAGGATCAGTGCTCAGCGGGATCAGTTTACGGTAGGATCAGTGCTCAGCGGGATCAGTGTACGGTACGATCAGTGCTCAGCGGGATCAGTGTACGGTAGGATCAGTGTACGGTAGGATCAGTGTACGGTAGGATCAGTGCTCAGTAGGATCAGTGTACGGTAGGATCAGTGTATGGTAGGATCAGTGCTCAGCGGGATCAGTGTATGGTAGGATCAGTGTACGGTAGGATCAGTGTATGGTAGGATCAGTGCTCAGCGGGATCAGTGTACGGTAGGATGAGTGCTCAGCAGGATCAGTGTACGGTAGGATCAGTGTACGGTAGGATCAGTGCTCAGCGGGATCAGTGTACGGTAGGATAAGTGTATGGTAGGATCAGTGCTCAACGGGATCAGTGTATGGTAGGATCAGTGCTCAGCGGGATCAGTGTACGGTAGGATCAGTGCTCATCGGGATCAGTGTACGGTAGGATCAGTGCTCAGCGGGATCAGTGTACGGTAGGATCAGTGCTCAGCGGGATCAGTGTACGGTAGGATTAGTGCTCAGCGGGATCAGTGTACGGTGCGATCAGTGCTCAGCGGGATCAGTGTACGGTAGGATCGGTGCTCAGCGGGATCAGTGTACGGTACGATCAGTGCTCAGCGAGATCAGTGTACGGTAGGATCAGTGCTCAGCGGGATCAGTGTACGGTAGGATCAGTGTACGGTAGGATCAGTGTATGGTAGGATCAGTGCTCAGCGGGATCAGTGTACGGTAGGATCGGTGCTCAGCGGGATCAGTGTACGGTACGATCAGTGCTCAGCGAGATCAGTGTACGGTAGGATCAGTGCTCAGCGGGATCAGTGTACGGTAGGATCAGTGTACGGTAGGATCAGTGTATGGTAGGATCAGTGCTCAGCGGGATCAGTGTACGGTGCGATCAGTGCTCAGCGGGATCAGTGTACGGTGCGATCAGTGCTCAGCGGGATCAGTGTACGGTGCGATCAGTGATCAGCGGGATCAGTGTACGGTACGATCAGTGCTCAGCGGGATCAGTGTACGGTACGATCAGTGCTTAGCGGGATCAGTGTACGGTAGGATCAGTGTACGGTAGGATCAGTGTATGGTAGGATCAGTGCTCAGCGGGATCAGTGTACGGTGCGATCAGTGCTCAGCGGGATCAGTGTACGGTGCGATCAGTGCTCAGCGGGATCAGTGTACGGTAGGATCAGTGATCAGCGGGATCAGTGTACGGTACGATCAGTGCTCAGCGGGATCAGTGTACGGTACGATCAGTGCTCAGCGGGATCAGTGTACGGTAGGATCAGTGTACGGTAGGATCAGTGTACGGTAGGATCAGTGTATGGTAGGATCAGTGCTCAGCGGGATCAGTGTACGGTGCGATCAGTGCTCAGCGGGATCAGTGTACGGTGCGATCAGTGCTCAGCGGGATCAGTGTACGGTAGGATCAGTGCTCAGCGGGATCAGTGTACGGTACGATCAGTGCTCAGCGGGATCAGTGTACGGTACGATCAGTGCTCAGCGGGATCAGTGTACGGTACGATCAGTGCTCAGCGGGATCAGTGTACGGTAGGATCAGTGCTCAGCGGGATCAGTGTACGGTAGGATCAGTGCTCAGCGGGATCAGTGTACGGTAGGATCAGTGCTCAGCGGGATCAGTTTACGGTAGGATCAGTGCTCAGCGGGATCAGTGTACGGTACGATCAGTGCTCAGCGGGATCAGTGTACGGTAGGATCAGTGTACGGTAGGATCAGTGTACGGTAGGATCAGTGTACGGTAGGATCAGTGTATGGTAGGATCAGTGCTCAGCGGCATCAGTGTACGGTAGGATGAGTGCTCAGCAGGATCAGTGTACGGTAGGATCAGTGTACGGTAGGATCAGTGCTCAGCGGGATCAGTGTACGGTAGGATCAGTGCTCAACGGGATCAGTGTATGGTAGGATCAGTACTCAGCGGGATCAGTGTACGGTAGGATCAGTGCTCAGCGGGATCAGTGTACGGTAGGATCAGTGCTCAGCGGGATCAGTGTACGGTAGGATCAGTGCTCAGCAGGATCAGTGTACGGTAGGATTAGTGCTCAGCGGGATCAGTGCACGGTTGGATCAGTACTCACCGGGATCAGTGTACGGTAGGATCAGTGCTCAGCGGGATCAGTGTACGGTAGGATCAGTGTACGGTAGGATCAGTGTGTGGTAGGATTAGTACTCAGCGGGATCAGTGTACGGTAGGATCAGTGTACGGTGCGATCAGTGCTCAGCGGGATCAGTGCTCAGCGGGATCAGTGTACGGTAGGATCAGTGCTCAGCAGGATCAGTGTACGGTACGATCAGTGCTCAGCGGGATCAGTGTACGGTACGATCAGTGCTCAGCGGGATCAGTGTACGGTACGATCAGTGCTCAGCGGGATCAGTGTACGGTAGGATCAGTGCTCAGCGGGATCAGTGTACGGTAGGATCAGTGCTCAGCGGGATCAGTGTACGGTAGGATCAGTGCTCAGCGGGATCAGTGTACGGTAGGATCAGTGCTCAGCGAGATCAGTGTACGGTAGGATCAGTGCTCAGCGGGATCAGTGTGTGGTAGGATCAGTGCTCAGCGGGATCAGTGTGTGGTAGGATCAGTGCTCAGCGGGATCAGTGTACGGTAGGATCAGTGTACGGTAGGATCAGTGCTCAGCAGGATCAGTGCACGGTAGGATCAGTGTACGGTAGGATCAGTGTACGGTAGGATCAGTGTATGGTAGGATCAGTGCTCAGCGGGATCAGTGTATGGTAGGATCAGTGCTCAGCAGGATCAGTGTACGGTGGGATCAGTGTATGGTAGGATCAGTGCTCAGCGGGATCAGTGTATGGTAGGATCAGTGCTCAGCAGGATCAGTGTACGGTAGGATCAGTGTATGGTAGGATCAGTGCTCAGCGGGGTCAGTGTACGGTAGGATCAGTGTATGGTAGGATCAGTTCTCAGTAGGATCAGTGTATGGTAGGATCAGTTCTCAGCGGGATCAGTGTATGGTAGGATCAGTGCTCAGCAGGATCAGTGTACGGTAGGATCAGTGTACGGTAGGATCAGTGTACGGTAGGATCAGTGCTCAGCGGGATCAGTGTACGGTAGGATCAGTGCTCAGCGGGATCAGTGTACGGTAGGATTAGTGCTCAGCGGGATCAGTGTACGGTAGGATCAGTACTCACCGGGATCAGTGTACGGTAGGATCAGTGCTCAGCGGGATCAGTGTACGGTAGGATCAGTGTGTGGTAGGATCAGTACTCAGCGTGATCAGTGTACGGTAGGATCAGTGCTCAGCGGGATCAGTGTACGGTAGGATCAGTGCTCAGCGGGATCAGTGTACGGTGCGATCAGTGCTCAGCGGGATCAGTGTCGGTACGATCAGTGCTCAGCGGGATCAGTGTACGGTAGGATCAGTGCTCAGCAGGATCAGTGTACGGTACGATCAGTGCTCAGCGGGATCAGTGTACGGTACGATCAGTGCTCAGCAGGATCAGTGTACGGTAGGATCAGTGCTCAGCGGGATCAGTGTACGGTAGGATCAGTGCTCAGCGGGATCAGTGTACGGTAGGATCAGTGCTCAGCGGGATCAGTGTACGGTAGGATCAGTGCTCAGCGGGATCAGTGTACGGTAGGATCAGTGCTCAGCGGGATCAGTGTGCGGTAGGATCAGTGCTCAGCGGGATCAGTGTACGGTAGGATCAGTGCTCAGCGGGATCAGTGTACGGTAGGATCAGTGCTCAGCAGGATCAGTGTATGGTAGGATCAGTGGGATCAGTGTATGGTAGGATCAGTGCTCAGCGGGATCAGTGTACGGTAGGATCAGTGTACGGTAGGATCAGTGCTCAGCGGGATCAGTGTACGGTAGGATCAGTGTACGGTAGGATCAGTGTATGGTAGGATCAGTGCTCAGCGGGATCAGTGTACGGTGCGATCAGTGCTCAGCGGGATCAGTGTACGGTGCGATCAGTGCTCAGCGGGATCAGTGTACGGTAGGATCAGTGCTCAGCGGGATCAGTGTACGGTAGGATCAGTGCTCAGCGGGATCAGTGTACGGTACGATCAGTGCTCAGCGGGATCAGTGTACGGTAGGATCAGTGTACGGTAGGATCAGTGTACGGTAGGATCAGTGCTCAGCGGGATCAGTGTACGGTGCGATCAGTGCTCAGCGGGATCAGTGTACGGTGCGATCAGTGCTCAGCGGGATCAGTGTACGGTAGGATCAGTGCTCAGCGGGATCAGTGTACGGTACGATCAATGCTCAGCGGGATCAGTGTACGGTACGATCAGTGCTCAGCGGGATCAGTGTACGGTGCGATCAGTGCTCAGCGGGATCAGTGTACGGTGCGATCAGTGCTCAGCGGGATCAGTGTACGGTAGGATCAGTGCTCAGCGGGATCAGTGTACGGTAGGATCAGTGCTCAGCGGGATCAGTGTACGGTAGGATCAGTGCTCAGCGGGATCAGTGTACGGTAGGATCAGTGCTCAGCGGGATCAGTTTACGGTAGGATCAGTGCTCAGCGGGATCAGTGTACGGTACGATCAGTGCTCAGCGGGATCAGTGTACGGTAGGATCAGTGTACGGTAGGATCAGTGCTCAGTAGGATCAGTGTACGGTAGGATCAGTGTATGGTAGGATCAGTGCTCAGCGGGATCAGTGTATGGTAGGATCAGTGTACGGTAGGATCAGTGTATGGTAGGATCAGTGCTCAGCGGGATCAGTGTACGGTAGGATGAGTGCTCAGCAGGATCAGTGTTCGGTAGGATCAGTGTACGGTAGGATCAGTGCTCAACGGGATCAGTGTACGATAGGATAAGTGTATGGTAGGATCAGTGCTCAAAGGGATCAGTGTATGGTAGGATCAGTGCTCAGCGGGATCAGTGTACGGTAGGATTAGTGCTCAGCGGGATCAGTGTACGGTAGGATCAGTGTACGGTAGGATCAGTGCTCAGCGGGATCAGTGTACGGTACGATCAGTGCTCAGCGGGATCAGTGCACGGTTGGATCAGTACTCACCGGGATCAGTGTACGGTAGGATCAGTGCTCAGCGGGATCAGTGTACGGTAGGATCAGTGTACGGTAGGATCAGTGTGTGGTAGGATCAGTACTCAGCGGGATCAGTGTACGGAAGGATAAGTACTCAGCGGGATCAGTGTACGGTAGGATAAGTACTCAGCGGGATCAGTGTACGGTAGGATCAGTGCTCAGCGGGATCAGTGTACGGTAGGATCAGTGCTCAGCGGGATCAGTGTACGGTAGGATCAGTGCTCAGCGGGATCAGGCTACGGTAGGATCAGTGCTCAGCGGGATCAGTGTACGGTACGATCAGTGCTCAGCGGGATCAGTGTACGGTAGGATCAGTGCTCACCAGGATCAGTGTACGGTACGATCAGTGCTCAGCGGGATCAGTGTACGGTAGGATCAGTGCTCAGCGGGATCAGTGTACGGTAGGATCAGTGCTCAGCGAGATCAGTGTACGGTAGGATCAGTGCTCAGCGGGATCAGTGTACGGTAGGATCAGTGCTCAGCGGGATCAGTGTACGGTAGGATCAGTGTACGGTAGGATCAGTGCTCAGCGGGATCAGTGTGTGGTAGGATCAGTACTCAGGTGGATCAGTGTACGGTAGGATCAGTGCTTAGCGGGATCAGTGTACATAGGATCAGTGCTCAGCGGGATCAGTGTACGGTAGGATCAGTGTACGGTAGGATCAGTGCTCAGCGGGATCAGTGTACGGTAGGATCAGTGCTCAGCGGGATCAGTGTACGGTAGGATCAGTGCTCAGCGGGATCAGTGTACGGTAGGATCAGTGCTCAGCGGGATCAGTGTACGGTAGGATCAGTGCTCAGCGGGATCAGTGTACGGTAGGATCAGTGCTCAGCGGGATCAGTGTGTGGTAGGATCAGTACTCAGGTGGATCAGTGTACGGTAGGATCAGTGCTTAGCGGGATCAGTGTACGGTAGGATCAGTGCTCAGCGGGATCAGTGTACGGTAGGATCAGTGCTCAGCGGGATCAGTGTGTGGTAGGATCAGTGCTCAGCGGGATCAGTGTACGGTAGGATCAGTACTCAGCGGGATCAGTGTACGGTAGGATCAGTGCTCAGCGGGATCACTGTATGGTACTGATCAGTGATCAGTACACAGCGGGATCAGTGTACGGTAGGATCAGTGCTCAGCGGGATCAATGTACGGTAGGATCAGTGCTCAGCGGGATCAGTGTACGGTAGGATCAGTGCTCAGCGGGATCAGTGTACGGTAGGATCAGTGCTCAGTGGGATCACTGTACGGTAGGATCAGAGCTCAGCGGGATCAGTGTACGGTAGGATCAGTGATTAGCGGGATCAGTGTGTGGTAGGATCAGTGCTCAGCGGGATCAGTGTATGGTACTGATCAGTGATCAGTACACAGCGGGATCAGTGTACGGTAGGATCAGTACTCAGTGGGATCAGTGTACGGTAGGATCAGTGCTCAGCGGGATCAGTGTATGGTACTAATCAGTGATCAGTGCTCAGCGGGATCAGTGTACGGTAGGATCAGTGCTCAGCGGGATCAGTGTACGGTAGGATCAGTGCTCAGCGGGATCAGTGTACGGTAGAATCAGTGCTCAGCGGGATCAGTATGTGGTAGGATCAGTGCTCAGCGGGATCAGTGTACGGTAGGATCAGTGCTCAGCGGGATCAGTGTACGGTAGGATCAGTGCTCAGCGGGATCAGTGTATGGTACTGATCAGTGATCAGTACACAGCGGGATCAGTGTACGGTAGGATCAGTACTCAGCGGGATCAGTGTACGGTAGGATCACTGCTCAGTGGGATCAGTGTACGGTAGGATCACTGCTGAGCGGGATCAGTGTACGGTAGGATCACTGCTGAGCGGGATCAGTGTACGGTAGGATCAGTGCTCAGCGGGATCAGTGTACGGTAGGATCAGTGCTCAGCGGGATCAGTGTACGGTAGGATCAGTGCTCAGCGGGATCAGTGTACGGTAGGATCAGTGCTTAGCGGGATCAGTGTACGGTAGGATCAGTGCTCAGCGGGATCAGTGTACGGTAGAATCAGTGCTCAGCGGGATTAGTGTACGGTAGGATCAGTGCTCAGCGGGATCAGTGTACGGTAGAATCAGTGCTCAGCGGGATTAGTGTACGGTAGGATCAGTGCTCAGCGGGATCAGTGTACGGTAGGATCAGTGCTCAGCGGGATCAGTGTACGGTAGGATCAGTGCTCAGCGGGATCAGTGTACGGTAGGATCAGTACTCAGCGGGATCAGTGTACGGTAGGATTAGTGCTCAGCGGGATCAGTGTACGGTAGGATCAGTACTCAGCGGGATCAGTGTACGGTAGGATCAGTGCTCAGCGGGATCAGTGTACGGTAGGATCAGTGCTCAGCGGGATCAGTGTACGGTAGGATCAGTGCTCAGCGGGATCAGTGTACGGTAGGATCAGTGCTCAACGGGATCAGTGTACGGTAGGATCAGTGCACAGCGGGATCAGTGTACGGTAGGATCAGTGCTCAGCGGGATCAGTGTACGTTAGGATCAGTGCTCAGCGGGATCAGTGTACGGTAGGATCAGTGCTCAGCGGGATCAGTGTACGGTAGGATCAGTGCTCAGCGGGATCAGTGTACGGTAGGATCAGAGCTCAGCGGGATCAGTGTACGGTAGGATCAGTGCTCAGCGGGATCAGTGTGCGGTAGGATCAGTGCTCAGCGGGATCAGTGTACGGTAGGATCAGTGCTCTGCGGGATCAGTGTACGGTAGGATCAGTGTATGGTAGGATCAGTGCTCAGCGGGATCAGTGTACGGTAGGATCAGTGCTCAGCGGGATCAGTGTATGGTACTAATCAGTGATCAGTGCTCAGCGCGATCAGTGTACGTTAGGATCAGTGCTCAGCGGGATCAGTGTACGGTAGGATCTGTGCTCAGCGGGATCAGTGTACGGTAGGATCAGTGCTCAGCGGGATCAGTGTACGGTAGGATCAGTGCTCAGCGGGATCAGTGTACGGTAGGATCAGTGCTCAGCGGGATCAGTGTACGGTAGGATCAGTGCTCAGCGGGATCAGTGTACGGTAGGATCAGTGCTCAGCGGGATCAGTGTACGGTAGGATCAGTGCTCAGCGGGATCAGTGTGTGGTAGGATCAGTACTCAGGTGGATCAGTGTACGGTAGGATCAGTGCTTAGCGGGATCAGTGTACGGTAGGATCAGTGCTCAGCGGGATCAGTGTGTGGTAGGATCAGTGCTCAGCGGGATCAGTGTACGGTAGGATCAGTACTCAGCGGGATCAGTGTACGGTAGGATCAGTGCTCAGCGGGATCACTGTATGGTACTGATCAGTGATCAGTACACAGCGGGATCAGTGTACGGTAGGATCAGTGCTCAGCGGGATCAGTGTACGGTAGGATCAGTGCTCAGCGGGATCAGTGTACGGTAGGATCAGTGCTCAGCGGGATCAGTGTACGGTAGGATCAGTGCTCAGCGGGATCACTGTACGGTAGGATCAGAGCTCAGCGGGATCAGTGTACGGTAGGATCAGTGATTAGCGGGATCAGTGTGTGGTAGGATCAGTGCTCAGCGGGATCAGTGTATGGTACTGATCAGTGATCAGTACACAGCGGGTTCAGTGTACGGTAGGATCAGTACTCAGTGGGATCAGTGTACGGTAGGATCAGTGCTCAGCGGGATCAGTGTATGGTACTAATCAGTGATCAGTGCTCAGCGGGATCAGTGTACGATAGGATCAGTGCTCAGCGGGATCAGTGTACGGTAGGATCAGTGCTCAGCGGGATCAGTGTACGGTAGAATCAGTGCTCAGCGGGATCAGTATGTGGTAGGATCAGTGCTCAGCGGGATCAGTGTACGGTAGGATCAGTGCTCAGCGGGATCAGTGTACGGTAGGATCAGTGCTCAGCGGGATCAGTGTATGGTACTGATCAGTACACAGCGGGATCAGTGTACGGTAGGATCAGTACTCAGCGGGATCAGTGTATGGTAGGATCACTGCTCAGTGGGATCAGTGTACGGTAGGATCACTGCTGAGCGGGATCAGTGTACGGTAGGATCACTGCTGAGCGGGATCAGTGTACGGTAGGATCAGTGCTCAGCGGGATCAGTGTACGGTAGGATCAGTGCTCAGCGGGATCAGTGTATGGTAGGATCAGTGCTCAGCGGGATCAGTGTACGGTAGGATCAGTGCTCAGCGGGATCAGTGTACGGTAGGATCAGTGCTCAGCGGGATCAGTGTACGGTAGAATCAGTGCTCAGCGGGATTAGTGTACGGTAGGATCAGTGCTCAGCGGGATCAGTGTACGGTAGAATCAGTGCTCAGCGGGATTAGTGTACGGTAGGATCAGTGTACGATAGGATCAGTGCTCAGCGGGATCAGTGTATGGTACTGATCAGTGATCAGTGCTCAGCGGGATCAGTGTATGGTACTGATCAGTGATCAGTGCTCAGCGGGATCAGTGTATGGTACTGATCAGTGATCAGTGCTCAGCGGGATCAGTGTACGGTAGGATCAGTGCTCAGCGGGATCAGTGTACGGTAGGATCAGTGCACAGCGGGATCAGTGTACGGTAGGATCAGTGCTCAGCGGGATCAGTGTACGTTAGGATCAGTGCTCAGCGGGGTCAGTGTACGGTAGGATCAGTGCTCAGCGGGATCAGTGTACGGTAGGATCAGTGCTCAGCGGGATCAGTGTACGGTAGGATCAGTGCTCAGCGGGATCAGTGTACGGTAGGATCAGTGCTCAGCGGGGTCAGTGTACGGTAGGATCAGTGCTCAGCGGGGTCAGTGTACGGTAGGATCAGTGCTCAGCGGGGTCAGTGTACGGTAGGATCAGTGCTCAGCGGGATCAGTGTACGGTAGGATCAGTGTACGGTAGGATCAGTGTACGGTAGGATCAGTGTACGGTAGGATCAGTGCTCAGCGGGATCAGTGTACGGTAGGATCAGTGCTCAGCGGGATCAGTGTACGGTAGGATCAGTGTGTGGTAGTATCAGTACTCAGCGGGATCAGTGTACGGTAGGATCAGTGCTCAGCGGGATCAGTGTACGGTAGGATCAGTGCTCAGCGGGATCAGTGTACGGTGCGATCAGTGCTCAGCGGGATCAGTGTACGGTACGATCAGTGCTCAGCGGGATCAGTGTACGGTAGGATCAGTGCTCAGCGGGATCAGTGTACGGTAGGATCAGTGCTCAGCGGGATCAGTGTACGGTACGATCAGTGCTCAGCGGGATCAGTGTACGGTACGATCAGTGCTCAGCAGGATCAGTGTACGGTAGGATCAGTGCTCAGCGGGATCAGTGTACGGTAGGATCAGTGCTCAGCGGGATCAGTGTACGGTAGGATCAGTGCTCAGCGGGATCAGTGTACGGTAGGATCAGTGCTCAGCGAGATCAGTGTACGGTAGGATCAGTGCTCAGCGGGATCAGTGTGCGGTAGGATCAGTGCTCAGCGGGATGAGTGTACGGTAGGATCAGTGCTCAGCGGGATCAGTGTACGGTAGGATCAGTGCTCAGCAGGATCAGTGTATGGTAGGATCAGTGGGATCAGTGTATGGTAGGATCAGTGCTCAGCGGGATCAGTGTACGGTAGGATCAGTGTACGGTAGGACAGTGTACGGTAGGATCAGTGTACGGTAGGATCAGTGTACGGTGGGATCAGTGTACGGTAGGATCAGTGCTCAGCGGGATCAGTGTACGGTAGGATCAGTGCTCAGCGGGATCAGTGTACGGTAGGATCAGTGCTCAGCGGGATCAGTGTACGGTAGGATCAGTGCTCGGCAGGATCAGCGTACGTAGGATCAGTGTACGGTAGGATCAGTGTACGGTAGGATCAGTATACGGAAGGACCAGTGCTCAGCGGGATCAGTGTACGGTAGGATCAGTGCTCAGCGGGATCAGTGTACGGTAGGATCTGTGCTCAGCGGGATCAGTGTACGGTAGGATCAGTGCTCAGCGGGATCAGTGTGCGGTAGGATCAGTGCTCAGCGGGATTAGTGTACGGTAGGATCAGTGCTCAGCGGGATCAGTGTACGGTAGGATCAGTGCTCAGCGGGATCAGTGTACGGAAGGATAAGTACTCAGCGGGATCAGTGTACGGTAGGATAAGTACTCAGCGGGATCAGTGTACGGTAGGATCAGTGCTCAGCGGGATCAGTGTACGGTAGGATCAGTGCTCAGCGGGATCAGTGTACGGTAGGATCAGTGCTCAGCGGGATCAGGCTACGGTAGGATCAGTGCTCAGCGGGATCAGTGTACGGTACGATCAGTGCTCAGCGGGATCAGTGTACGGTAGGATCAGTGCTCAGCGGGATCAGTGTACGGTAGGATCAGTGCTCAGCGGGATCAGTGTACGGTAGGATCAGTGCTCAGCGGGATCAGTGTACGGTAGGATCAGTGCTCAGCGAGATCAGTGTACGGTAGGATCAGTGCTCAGCGGGATCAGTGTACGGTAGGATCAGTGCTCAGCGGGATCAGTGTACGGTAGGATCAGTGTACGGTAGGATCAGTGCTCAGCGGGATCAGTGTGTGGTAGGATCAGTACTCAGGTGGATCAGTGTACGGTAGGATCAGTGCTTAGCGGGATCAGTGTACATAGGATCAGTGCTCAGCGGGATCAGTGTACGGTAGGATCAGTGTACGGTAGGATCAGTGCTCAGCGGGATCAGTGTACGGTAGGATCAGTGCTCAGCGGGATCAGTGTACGGTAGGATCAGTGCTCAGCGGGATCAGTGTACGGTAGGATCAGTGCTCAGCGGGATCAGTGTACGGTAGGATCAGTGCTCAGCGGGATCAGTGTACGGTAGGATCAGTGCTCAGCGGGATCAGTGTGTGGTAGGATCAGTACTCAGGTGGATCAGTGTACGGTAGGATCAGTGCTTAGCGGGATCAGTGTACGGTAGGATCAGTGCTCAGCGGGATCAGTGTACGGTAGGATCAGTGCTCAGCGGGATCAGTGTGTGGTAGGATCAGTGCTCAGCGGGATCAGTGTACGGTAGGATCAGTACTCAGCGGGATCAGTGTACGGTAGGATCAGTGCTCAGCGGGATCACTGTATGGTACTGATCAGTGATCAGTACACAGCGGGATCAGTGTACGGTAGGATCAGTGCTCAGCGGGATCAGTGTACGGTAGGATCAGTGCTCAGCGGGATCAGTGTACGGTAGGATCAGTGCTCAGCGGGATCAGTGTACGGTAGGATCAGTGCTCAGCGGGATCACTGTACGGTAGGATCAGAGCTCAGCGGGATCAGTGTACGGTAGGATCAGTGATTAGCGGGATCAGTGTGTGGTAGGATCAGTGCTCAGCGGGATCAGTGTATGGTACTGATCAGTGATCAGTACACAGCGGGATCAGTGTACGGTAGGATCAGTACTCAGTGGGATCAGTGTACGGTAGGATCAGTGCTCAGCGGGATCAGTGTATGGTACTAATCAGTGATCAGTGCTCAGCGGGATCAGTGTACGGTAGGATCAGTGCTCAGCGGGATCAGTGTACGGTAGGATCAGTGCTCAGCGGGATCAGTGTACGGTAGAATCAGTGCTCAGCGGGATCAGTATGTGGTAGGATCAGTGCTCAGCGGGATCAGTGTACGGTAGGATCAGTGCTCAGCGGGATCAGTGTACGGTAGGATCAGTGCTCAGCGGGATCAGTGTATGGTACTGATCAGTGATCAGTACACAGCGGGATCAGTGTACGGTAGGATCAGTACTCAGCGGGATCAGTGTACGGTAGGATCACTGCTCAGTGGGATCAGTGTACGGTAGGATCACTGCTGAGCGGGATCAGTGTACGGTAGGATCACTGCTGAGCGGGATCAGTGTACGGTAGGATCAGTGCTCAGCGGGATCAGTGTACGGTAGGATCAGTGCTCAGCGGGATCAGTGTACGGTAGGATCAGTGCTCAGCGGGATCAGTGTACGGTAGGATCAGTGCTTAGCGGGATCAGTGTACGGTAGGATCAGTGCTCAGCGGGATCAGTGTACGGTAGAATCAGTGCTCAGCGGGATTACTGTACGGTAGGATCAGTGCTCAGCGGGATCAGTGTACGGTAGAATCAGTGCTCAGCGGGATTAGTGTACGGTAGGATCAGTGCTCAGCGGGATCAGTGTACGGTAGGATCAGTGCTCAGCGGGATCAGTGTACGGTAGGATCAGTGCTCAGCGGGATCAGTGTACGGTAGGATCAGTACTCAGCGGGATCAGTGTACGGTAGGATTAGTGCTCAGCGGGATCAGTGTACGGTAGGATCAGTACTCAGCGGGATCAGTGTACGGTAGGATCAGTGCTCAGCGGGATCAGTGTACGGTAGGATCAGTGCTCAGCGGGATCAGTGTGTGGTAGGATCAGTGCTCAGCGGGATCAGTGTACGGTAGGATCAGTGCTCAACGGGATCAGTGTACGGTAGGATCAGTGCACAGCGGGATTAGTGTACGGTAGGATCAGTGCTCAGCGGGATCAGTGTACGTTAGGGTCAGTGCTCAGCGGGATCAGTGTACGGTAGGATCAGTGCTCAGCGGGATCAGTGTACGGTAGGATCAGTGCTCAGCGGGATCAGTGTACGGTAGGATCAGAGCTCAGCGGGATCAGTGTACGGTAGGATCAGTGCTCAGCGGGATCAGTGTGCGGTAGGATCAGTGCTCAGCGGGATCAGTGTACGGTAGGATCAGTGCTCTGCGGGATCAGTGTACGGTAGGATCAGTGTATGGTAGGATCAGTGCTCAGCGGGATCAGTGTACGGTAGGATCAGTGCTCAGCGGGATCAGTGTATGGTACTAATCAGTGATCAGTGCTCAGCGCGATCAGTGTACGTTAGGATCAGTGCTCAGCGGGATCAGTGTACGGTAGGATCAGTGCTCAGCGGGATCAGTGTACGGTAGGATCAGTGCTCAGCGGGATCAGTGTACGGTAGGATCAGTGCTCAGCGGGATCAGTGTACGGTAGGATCAGTGCTCAGCGGGATCAGTGTACGGTAGGATCAGTGCTCAGCGGGATCAGTGTACGGTAGGATCAGTGCTCAGCGGGATCAGTGTACGGTAGGATCAGTGCTCAGCGGGATCAGTGTGTGGTAGGATCAGTACTCAGGTGGATCAGTGTACGGTAGGATCAGTGCTTAGCGGGATCAGTGTACGGTAGGATCAGTGCTCAGCGGGATCAGTGTGTGGTAGGATCAGTGCTCAGCGGGATCAGTGTACGGTAGGATCAGTACTCAGCGGGATCAGTGTACGGTAGGATCAGTGCTCAGCGGGATCACTGTATGGTACTGATCAGTGATCAGTACACAGCGGGATCAGTGTACGGTAGGATCAGTGCTCAGCGGGATCAGTGTACGGTAGGATCAGTGCTCAGCGGGATCAGTGTACGGTAGGATCAGTGCTCAGCGGGATCAGTGTACGGTAGGATCAGTGCTCAGCGGGATCACTGTACGGTAGGATCAGAGCTCAGCGGGATCAGTGTACGGTAGGATCAGTGATTAGCGGGATCAGTGTGTGGTAGGATCAGTGCTCAGCGGGATCAGTGTATGGTACTGATCAGTGATCAGTACACAGCGGGTTCAGTGTACGGTAGGATCAGTACTCAGTGGGATCAGTGTACGGTAGGATCAGTGCTCAGCGGGATCAGTGTATGGTACTAATCAGTGATCAGTGCTCAGCGGGATCAGTGTACGGTAGGATCAGTGCTCAGCGGGATCAGTGTACGGTAGGATCAGTGCTCAGCGGGATCAGTGTACGGTAGAATCAGTGCTCAGCGGGATCAGTATGTGGTAGGATCAGTGCTCAGCGGGATCAGTGTACGGTAGGATCAGTGCTCAGCGGGATCAGTGTACGGTAGGATCAGTGCTCAGCGGGATCAGTGTATGGTACTGATCAGTGATCAGTACACAGCGGGATCAGTGTACGGTAGGATCAGTACTCAGCGGGATCAGTGTATGGTAGGATCACTGCTCAGTGGGATCAGTGTACGGTAGGATCACTGCTGAGCGGGATCAGTGTACGGTAGGATCACTGCTGAGCGGGATCAGTGTACGGTAGGATCAGTGCTCAGCGGGATCAGTGTACGGTAGGATCAGTGCTCAGCGGGATCAGTGTATGGTAGGATCAGTGCTCAGCGGGATCAGTGTACGGTAGGATCAGTGCTCAGCGGGATCAGTGTACGGTAGGATCAGTGCTCAGCGGGATCAGTGTACGGTAGAATCAGTGCTCAGCGGGATTAGTGTACGGTAGGATCAGTGCTCAGCGGGATCAGTGTACGGTAGAATCAGTGCTCAGCGGGATTAGTGTACGGTAGGATCAGTGTACGGTAGGATCAGTGCTCAGCGGGATCAGTGTATGGTACTGATCAGTGATCAGTGCTCAGCGGGATCAGTGTATGGTACTGATCAGTGATCAGTGCTCAGCGGGATCAGTGTATGGTACTGATCAGTGATCAGTGCTCAGCGGGATCAGTGTACGGTAGGATCAGTGCTCAGCGGGATCAGTGTACGGTAGGATCAGTGCACAGCGGGATCAGTGTACGGTAGGATCAGTGCTCAGCGGGATCAGTGTACGTTAGGATCAGTGCTCAGCGGGGTCAGTGTACGGTAGGATCAGTGCTCAGCGGGATCAGTGTACGGTAGGATCAGTGCTCAGCGGGATCAGTGTACGGTAGGATCAGTGCTCAGCGGGATCAGTGTACGGTAGGATCAGTGCTCAGCGGGGTCAGTGTACGGTAGGATCAGTGCTCAGCGGGGTCAGTGTACGGTAGGATCAGTGCTCAGCGGGATCAGTGTACGGTAGGATCAGTGCTCAGCGGGATCAGTGTACGGTAGGATCAGTGCTCAGCGGGATCAGTGTACGGTAGGAACAGTGCTCAGCGGGATCAGTGTACGGTAGGATCAGTGCTCAGCGGGATCAGTGTACGTTAGGATCAGTGCTCAGCGGGGTCAGTGTACGGTAGGATCAGTGCTCAGCGGGATCAGTGTATGGTAGGATCAGTGCTCAGCGGGATCAGTGTACGGTAGGATCAGTGCTCAGCGGGATCAGTGTACGGTAGGATCAGTACTCAGCGGGATCAGTGTACGGTAGGATTAGTGCTCAGCGGGATCAGTGTACGGTAGGATCAGTACTCAGCGGGATCAGTGTACGGTAGGATCAGTGCTCAGCGGGATCAGTGTACGGTAGGATCAGTGCTCAGCGGGATCAGTGTACGGTAGGATCAGTGCTCAGCGGGATCAGTGTGCGGTAGGATCAGTGCTCAGCGGGATCAGTGTACGGTAGGATCAGTGCTCAGCGGGATCAGTGTACGGTAGGATCAGTGCTCAGCGGGATCAGTGTACGGTAGGATCAGTGCTCAGCGGGATCAGTGTACGGTAGGATCAGTGCTCAGCGGGATCAGTGTACGGTAGGATCAGTGCTCAGCGGGATCAGTGTACGGTAGGATCAGAGCTCAGCGGGATCAGTGTACGGTAGGATCAGTGCTCAGCGGGATCAGTGTGCGGTAGGATCAGTGCTCAGCGGGATCAGTGTATGGTACTAATCAGTGATCAGTGCTCAGCGCGATCAGTGTACGTTAGGATCAGTGCTCAGCGGGATCAGTGTACGGTAGGATCAGTGCTCAGCGGGATCAGTGTACGGTAGGATCAGTGTATGGTAGGATCAGTGCTCAGCGGGATCAGTGTACGGTAGGATCAGTGCTCAGCGGGATCAGTGTATGGTACTAATCAGTGATCAGTGCTCAGCGCGATCAGTGTACGTTAGGATCAGTGCTCAGCGGGATCAGTGTACGGTAGGATCTGTGCTCAGCGGGATCAGTGTACGGTAGGATCAGTGCTCAGCGGGATCAGTGTACGGTAGGATCAGTGCTCAGCGGGATCAGTGTACGGTAGGATCAGTGTATGGTAGGATCAGTGCTCAGCGGGATCAGTGTACGGTAGGATCTGTGCTCAGCGGGATCAGTGTACGGTAGGATCAGTGCTCAGCGGGATCAGTGTACGGTAGGATCAGTGCTCAGTGGGATCAGTGTACGGTAGGAGCAGTGCTCAGCGGGATCAGTGTACGGTAGGATCAGTGCTCAGCGGGATCAGTGTACGGTAGGATCAGTGCTCAGCGGGATCCGTGTACGGTAGGATCAGTGCTCAGCGGGATCAGTGTGTGGTAGGATCAGTGCTCAGCGGGATCAGTGTACGGTAGGATCAGTGCTCAGCGGGATCAGTGTACTGTAGGATCAGTGCTCAGCGGGATTAGTGTACGGTAGGATCAGTGCTCAGCGGGATCAGTGTACGGTAGGATCAGTGCTCAGCGGGATCAGTGTACGGTAGGATCAGAGCTCAGCGGGATCAGTGTACGGTAGGATCAGTGATCAGCGGGATCAGTGCTCAGCGGGATCAGTGTATGGTACTGATCAGTGATCAGTACACAGCGGGATCAGTGTACGGTAGGATCAGTGATCAGCGGGATCAGTGCTCAGCGGGATCAGTGTATGGTACTGATCAGTGATCAGTACACAGCGGGATCAGTGTACGGTAGGATCAGTACTCAGTGGGATCAGTGTACGGTAGGATCAGTGCTCAGCGGGATCAGTGTACGGTAGGATCAGTGCTCAGCGGGATCAGTGTACGGTAGGATCAGTGCTCAGCGGGATCAGTGTACGGTAGGATCAGTGCTCTGCGGGATCAGTGTACGGTAGGATCAGTGCTCAGCGGGATCAGTGTGTGGTAGGATCAGTGCTCAGCGGGATCAGTGTGTGGTAGGATCAGTGCTCAGCGGGATCAGTGTACGGTAGGATCAGTGCTCAGCGGGATCAGTGTACGGTAGGATCAGTGCTCAGCGGGATCAGTGTACGGTAGGATCAGTGCTCAGCGGGATCACTGTACGGTAGGATCAGTGCTCAGCGGGATCAGTGTGCGGTACGATCAGTGCTCAGCGGGATCAGTGTACGGTAGGATCAGTGCTCAGCGGGATCAGTGTACGGCAGGATGAGTGCTCAGCGGGATCAGTGTACGGTAGGATCAGTGCTCAGCAGGATCAGTTTACGGTAGGATCAGTGTACGGTAGGATCAGTGCTCAGCGGGATCAGTGTACGGTAGGATCAGTGTACGGTAGGATCAGTGCTCAGCGGGATCAGTGTACGGTAGGATCAGTGCTCAGCGGGATCAGTTTGTGGTAGGATCAGTGCTCAGCGGGATCAGTGTATGGTAGGATCAGTACTCAGCGGGATCAGTGTACGGTAGGATCAGTGCTCAGCGGCATCACTGTATGGTACTGATCAGTGATCAGTACACAGCGGAATCAGTGTACGGTAGGATCAGTGCTCAGCGGGATCAGTGTACGTTAGGATCAGTGCTCAGCGGGATCAGTGTACGGTAGGATCAGTGCTCAGCGGGATCAGTGTACGGTAGGATCAGTGCTCAGCGGGATCACTGTACGGTAGGATCAGTGCTCAGCGGGATCAGTGTACGGTAGGATCAGTGCTCAGCGGGATCAGTGTACGGTAGGATCAGAGCTCAGCGGGATCAGTGTACGGTAGGATCAGTGATCAGCGGGATCAGTGCTCAGCGGGATCAGTGTATGGTACTGATCAGTGATCAGTACACAGCGGGATCAGTGTACGGTAGGATCAGTGATCAGCGGGATCAGTGCTCAGCGGGATCAGTGTATGGTACTGATCAGTGATCAGTACACAGCGGGATCAGTGTACGGTAGGATCAGTACTCAGTGGGATCAGTGTACGGTAGGATCAGTGCTCAGCGGGATCAGTGTACGGTAGGATCAGTGCTCAGCGGGATCAGTGTACGGTAGGATCAGTGCTCAGCGGGATCAGTGTATGGTAGGATCAGTACTCAGCGGGATCAGTGTATGGTAGGATCAGTGCTCAGCGGGATCAGTGTACGGTAGGATCAGTACTCAGTGGGATCAGTGTACGGTAGGATCAGTGCTCAGCGGGATCAGTGTACGGTAGGATCAGTGCTCAGCGGGATTAGTGTGCGGTAGGATCAGTGCTCAGCGGGATCAGTGTACGGTAGGATCAGTGCTCAGCGGGATCAGTGTATGGTAGGATCAGTACTCAGTGGGATCAGTGTACGGTAGGATCAGTGCTCAGCGGGATCAGTGTACGGTAGGATCAGTGCTCAGCGGGATCAGTGTACGGTAGGATCAGTGCTCAGCGGGATCAGTGTACGGTAGGATCAGTGCTCAGCGGGATCAGTGTACGGTAGGATCAGTGCTCAGTGGGATCAGTGTACCGTAGGATCAGTGCTCAGCGGGATCAGTGTACGGTAGGATCAGTGCTCAGCGGGATCAGTGTACGGTAGGATCAGTGCTCAGCGGGATCAGTGTACTGTAGGATCAGTGCTCAGCGGGATCAGTGTACGGTAGGATCAGTGCTCCGCGGGATCAGTGTACGGTAGGATCAGTGCTCAGCGGGATCAGTGTACGGTAGGATCAGTGCTCAGTGGGATCAGTATACGGTAGGATCAGTGCTCAGTGGGATCAGTGTATGGTACTGATCAGTGATCAGTACACAGCGGGATCAGTGTACGGTAGGATCAGTGCTCAGCGGGATCAGTGTACGGTAGGATCAGTGCTCAGCGGGATCAGTGTACGGTAGGATCAGTGCTCAGCGGGATCAATGTACGGTAGGATCAGTACTCAGCGGGATCAGTGTACGGTAGGATCAGTACTCAGCGGGATCAGTGTACGGTAGGATCAGTGCTCAGCGGGATCAGTGTACGGTAGGATCAGTACTCAGCGGGATCAATGTACGGTAGGATCAGTACTCAGCGGGATCAGTGTACGGTAGGATCAGTACTCAGCGGGATCAGTGTACGGTAGGATCAGTGCTCAGCGGGATCAGTGTACGGTAGGATCAGTGCTCAGCGGGATCAGTGTGCGGTAGGATCAATGCTCAGCGGGATCAGTGTATGGTAGGATCAGTGCTCAGCGGGATCAGTGTGCGGTAGGATCAGTGCTCAGCGGGATCAGTGTACGGTAGGATCAGTGCTCAGCGGGATCAGTGTATGGTACTAATCAGTGATCAGTGCTCAGCGGGATCAGTGTACGGTAGGATCAGTGCTCAGCGGGATCAGTGTACGGTAGGATCAGTGCTCAGCGGGATCAGTGTATGGTACTGATCAGTGATCAGTACACAGCGGGATCAGTGTGCGGTAGGATCAGTACTCAGCGGGATCAGTGTACGGTAGGATCACTGCTCAGTGGGATCAGTGTACGGTAGGATCACTGCTGAGCGGGATCAGTGTACGGTAGGATCACTGCTGAGCGGGATCAGTGTACGGTAGGATCAGTGCTCAGCGGGATCAGTGTACGGTAGGATCAGTGCTCAGCGGGATCAGTGTATGGTAGGATCAGTGCTCAGCGGGATCAGTGTACGGTAGGATCAGTGCTCAGCGGGATCAGTGTACGGTAGGATCAGTGCTCAGCGGGATCAGTGTACGGTAGAATCAGTGCTCAGCGGGATTAGTGTACGGTAGGATCAGTGTACGGTAGGATCAGTGCTCAGCGGGATCAGTGTATGGTACTGATCAGTGATCAGTGCTCAGCGGGATCAGTGTACGGTAGGATCAGTGCTCAGCGGGATCAGTGTACGGTAGGATCAGTGCACAGCGGGATCAGTGTACGGTAGGATCAGTGCTCAGCGGGATCAGTGTACGTTAGGATCAGTGCTCAGCGGGGTCAGTGTACGGTAGGATCAGTGCTCAGCGGGATCAGTGTACGTTAGGATCAGTGCTCAGCGGGGTCAGTGTACGGTAGGATCAGTGCTCAGCGGGGTCAGTGTACGGTAGGATCAGTGCTCAGCGGGATCAGTGTACGGTAGGATCAGTGCTCAGCGGGATCAGTGTACGGTAGGATCAGTGCTCAGCGGGATCAGTGTACGGTAGGATCAGTACTCAGCGGGATCAGTGTACGGTAGGATTAGTGCTCAGCGGGATCAGTGTACGGTAGGATCAGTACTCAGCGGGATCAGTGTACGGTAGGATCAGTGCTCAGCGGGATCAGTGTACGGTAGGATCAGTGCTCAGCGGGATCAGTGTACGGTAGGATCAGTGCTCAGCGGGATCAGTGTACGGTAGGATCATTGCTCAGCGGGATCAGTGTACGGTAGGATCAGTGCTCAGCGGGATCAGTGTGCGGTAGGATCAGTGCTCAGCGGGATCAGTGTACGGTAGGATCAGTGCTCAGCGGGATCAGTGTACGGTAGGATCAGTGCTCAGCGGATTCAGTGTACGGTAGGATCAGTGCTCAGCGGGATCAGTGTACGGTAGGATCAGAGCTCAGCGGGATCAGTGTGCGGTAGGATCAGTGCTCAGTGGGATCAGTGTATGGTACTAATCAGTGATCAGTGCTCAGCGCGATCAGTGTACGTTAGGATCAGTGCTCAGCGGGATCAGTGTACGGTAGGATCAGTGCTCAGCGGGATCAGTGTACGGTAGGATCAGTGTATGGTAGGATCAGTGCTCAGCGGGATCAGTGTACGGTAGGATCAGTGCTTAGCGGGATCAGTGTATGGTACTAATCAGTGATCAGTGCTCAGCGCGATCAGTGTACGTTAGGATCAGTGCTCAGCGGGATCAGTGTACGGTAGGATCTGTGCTCAGCGGGATCAGTGTACGGTAGGATCAGTGCTCAGCGGGATCAGTGTACGGTAGGATCAGTGCTCAGCGGGATCAGTGTACGGTAGGATCAGTGTATGGTAGGATCAGTGCTCAGCGGGATCAGTGTACGGTAGGATCTGTGCTCAGCGGGATCAGTGTACGGTAGGATCAGTGCTCAGCGGGATCAGTGTACGGTAGGATCAGTGCTCAGTGGGATCAGTGTACGGTAGGAACAGTGCTCAGCGGGATCAGTGTACGGTAGGATCAGTGCTCAGCGGGATCAGTGTACGGTAGGATCAGTGCTCAGCGGGATCCGTGTACGGTAGGATCAGTGCTCAGCGGGATCAGTGTGTGGTAGGATCAGTGCTCAGCGGGATCAGTGTACGGTAGGATCAGTGCTCAGCGGGATCAGTGTACGGTAGGATCAGTGCTCAGCGGGATCAGTGTATGGTAGGATCAGTGCTCAGCGGGATCAGTGCTCAGCGGGATCAGTGTACGGTAGGATCAGTGCTCAGCGGGATCAGTGTACGGTAGGATCAGAGCTCAGCGGGATCAGTGTACGGTAGGATCAGTGATCAGCGGGATCAGTGCTCAGCGGGATCAGTGTATGGTACTGATCAGTGATCAGTACACAGCGGGATCAGTGTACGGTAGGATCAGTGATCAGCGGGATCAGTGCTCAGCGGGATCAGTGTATGGTACTGATCAGTGATCAGTACACAGCGGGATCAGTGTACGGTAGGATCAGTACTCAGTGGGATCAGTGTACGGTAGGATCAGTGCTCAGCGGGATCAGTGTACGGTAGGATCAGTGCTCAGCGGGATCAGTGTACGGTAGGATCAGTGCTCAGCGGGATCAGTGTACGGTAGGATCAGTGCTCTGCGAGATCAGTGTACGGTAGGATCAGTGCTCAGCGGGATCAGTGTGTGGTAGGATCAGTGCTCAGCGGGATCAGTGTGTGGTAGGATCAGTGCTCAGCGGGATCAGTGTACGGTAGGATCAGTGCTCAGCGGGATCAGTGTACAGTAGGATCAGTGCTCAGCGGGATCAGTGTACGGTAGGATCAGTGCTCAGCGGGATCACTGTACGGTAGGATCAGTGCTCAGCGGGATCAGTGTGCGGTAGGATCAGTGCTCAGTGGGATCAGTGTACGGTAGGATCAGTGCTCAGCGGGATCAGTGTACGGTAGGATCAGTTCTCAGTGGGATCAGTGTACGGTAGGATCAGTGCTCAGCGGGATCAGTGTACGGTAGGATCAGTGCTCAGCGGGATCAGTGTACGGCAGGATGAGTGCTCAGCGGGATCAGTGTACGGTAGGATCAGTGCTCAGAGGGATCAGTGTACGGTACGATCAGTGCTCAGCGGGATCAGTGTACGGTAGGATCAGTGCTCAGCGGGATCAGTGTACGGCAGGATGAGTGCTCAGCGGGATCAGTGTACGGTAGGATCAGTGCTCAGCGGGATCAGTGTACGGTAGGATCAGTGCTCAGCAGGATCAGTTTACGGTAGGATCAGTGTACGGTAGGATCAGTGCTCAGCGGGATCAGTGTACGGTAGGATCAGTGCTCAGCGGGATCAGTGTACGGTAGGATCAGTGCTCAGCGGGATCAGTTTGTGGTAGGATCAGTGCTCAGCGGGATCAGTGTGTGGTAGGATCAGTGCTCAGCGGGATCAGTGTATGGTAGGATCAGTACTCAGCGGGATCAGTGTACGGTAGGATCAGTGCTCAGCGGCATCACTGTATGGTACTGATCAGTGATCAGTACACAGCGGAATCTGTGTACGGTAGGATCAGTGCTCAGCGGGATCAGTGTACGTTAGGATCAGTGCTCAGCGGGATCAGTGTACGTTAGGATCAGTGCTCAGCGGGATCAGTGTACGGTAGGATCAGTGCTCAGCGGGATCAGTGTACGGTAGGATCAGTGCTCAGCGGGATCAGTGTACGGTAGGATCAGTGCTCAGCGGGATCAGTGTACGGTGGGATCAGTGTACGGTAGGATCAGTGATCAGCGGGATCAGTGCTCAGCGGGATCAGTGTATGGTACTGATCAGTGATCAGTACACAGCGGGATCAGTGTACGGTAGGATAAGTGATCAGCGGGATCAGTGCTCAGCGGGATCAGTGTATGGTACTGATCAGTGATCAGTACACAGCGGGATCAGTGTACGGTAGGATCAGTACTCAGTGGGATCAGTGTACGGTAGGATCAGTGCTCAGCGGGATCAGTGTACGGTAGGATCAGTGCTCAGCGGGATCAGTGTACGGTAGGATCAGTGCTCAGCGAGATCAGTGTATGGTAGGATCAGTACTCAGCGGGATCAGTGTATGGTAGGATCAGTACTCAGTGGGATCAGTGTACGGTAGGATCAGTACTCAGCGGGATCAGTGTACGGTAGGATCAGTACTCAGTGGGATCAGTGTACGGTAGGATCAGTGCTCAGCGGGATCAGTGTACGGTAGGATCAGTGCTCAGCGGGATCAGTGTACGGTAGGATCAGTGCTCAGCGAGATCAGTGTATGGTAGGATCAGTGCTCAGCGGGATCAGTGTATGGTAGGATCAGTGCTCAGCGGGATCAGTGTACGGTAGGATCAGTACTCAGCGGGATCAGTGTACGGTAGGATCAGTACTCAGTGGGATCAGTGTACGGTAGGATCAGTGCTCAGCGGGATCAGTGTACGGTAGGATCAGTGCTCAGCGGGATTAGTGTGCGGTAGGATCAGTGCTCAGCGGGATCAGTATACGGTAGGATCAGTGCTCAGCGGGATCAGTGTATGGTAGGATCAGTACTCAGTGGGATCAGTGTACGGTAGGATCAGTGCTCAGCGGGATCAGTGTACGGTAGGATCAGTGCTCAGCGGGATCAGTGTACGGTAGGATCAGTGCTCAGCGGGATCAGTGTACGGTAGGATCAGTGCTCAGCGGGATCAGTGTACGGTAGGATCAGTGCTCAGTGGGATCAGTGTACGGTAGGATCAGTGCTCAGCGGGATCAGTGTACGGTAGGATCAGTGCTCAGCGGGATCAGTGTACGGTAGGATCAGTGCTCAGCGGGATCAGTGTACTGTAGGATCAGTGCTCAGCGGGATCAGTGTACGGTAGGATCAGTGCTCCGCGGGATCAGTGTACGGTAGGATCAGTGCTCAGCGGGATCAGTGTACGGTAGGATCAGTGCTCAGTGGGATCAGTATACGGTAGGATCAGTGCTCAGCGGGATCAGTGTATGGTACTGATCAGTGATCAGTACACAGCGGGATCAGTGTACGGTAGGATCAGTGCTCAGCGGGATCAGTGTACGGTAGGATCAGTGCTCAGCGGGATCAGTGTACGGTAGGATCAGTGCTCAGCGGGATCAGTGTACGGTAGGATCAGTGCTCAGCGGGATCAATGTACGGTAGGATCAGTACTCAGCGGGATCAGTGTACGGTAGCATCAGTACTCAGCGGGATCAGTGTACGGTAGGATCAGTGCTCAGCGGGATCAGTGTACGGTAGGATCAGTACTCAGCGGGATCAATGTACGGTAGGATCAGTACTCAGCGGGATCAGTGTACGGTAGGATCAGTACTCAGCGGGATCAGTGTACGGTAGGATCAGTGCTCAGCGGGATCAGTGTACGGTAGGATCAGTGCTCAGCGGGATCAGTGTGCGGTAGGATCAGTGCTCAGCGGGATCAGTGTATGGTAGGATCAGTGCTCAGCGGGATCAGTGTGCGGTAGGATCAGTGCTCAGCGGGATCAGTGTGCGGTAGGATCAGTGCTCAGCGGAATCAGTGTGCGGTAGGATCAGTGCTCAGCGGGATCAGTGTGCGGTAGGATCAGTGCTCAGCGGGATGAGTGTACGGTAGGATCAGTGCTCAGCGGGATCAGTGTACGATAGGATCAGTGCTCAGCGGGATCAGTGTACGGTAGGATCAGAGCTCAGCGGGATCAGTGTACGGTAGGATCAGTGCTCAGCGGGATCAGTGTACGGTAGGATTAGTGCTCAGCAGGATCAGTGTACGGTAGGATCAGTGCTCAGCGGGATCAGTGTACGGTAGGATCTGTGCTCAGCGGGATCAGTGTACGGTAGGATCTGTGCTCAGCGGGATCAGTGCTCAGCGGGACCAGTGTACGGTAGGATCAGTGCTCAGCGGGACCAGTGTACGGTAGGATCAGTGCTCAGCGGGATCAGTGTCCGGTAGGATCAGTGCTCAGCGGGATCAGTGTATGGTAGGATCAGTGTACGGTAGGATCAGTACTCAGCGGGATCAGTGTACGGTAGGATCAGTGCTCAGCGGGATCAGTGTACGGTAGGATCAGTGCTCAGCGGGATCAGTGTGTGGTAGGATCAGTACTCAGCGGGATCAGTGTACGGTAGGATTAGTACTCAGCGGGATCAGTGTACGTTAGGATCAATACTCAGCGGGATCAGTGTACGGTAGGATCAGTGCTCAGTGGGATCAGTGTACGGTAGGATCAGTGCTCAGCGGGATCAGTGTACGGTAGGATCAGTACTCAGCGGGATCAGGGTACGGTAGCATCAGTGCTCAGCGGGATCAGTGTACTGTAGGATCAGTACTCAGCGGGATCAGTGTACTGTAGGATCAGTACTCAGCGGGATCAGTGTGTGGTAGGATCAGTACTCAGCGGGATCAGTGTACTGTAGGATCAGTGCTCAGCGGGATCAGTGTACGGTAGGATCAGTGCTCAGCGGGATCAGTGTACTGTAGGATCAGTACTCAGCGGGATCAGTGTACGGTAGGATCAGTACTCAGCGGGATCAGTGTACTGTAGGATCAGTACTCAGCGGGATCAGTGTGTGGTAGGATCAGTACTCAGCGGGATCAGTGTACGGTAGGATCAGTGCTCAGCGGGATCAGTGTGTGGTAGGATCAGTGCTCAGCGGGATCAGTGTACGGTAGGATCAGTACTCAGTGGTATCAGTGTACGGTAGGATCAGTACTCAGCGGGATCAGTGTACGGTAGGATCAGTACTCAGCGGGATCAGTGTACGGTAGGATCAGTACTCAGCGGGATCAGTGTACGGTAGTATCAGTACTCAGCGGGATCAGTGTACGGTAGGATCAGTACTCAGCGGGATCAGTGTACGGTAGGATCAGTACTCAGCGGGATCAGTGTACGGTAGGATCAGTACTCAGCGGGATCAGTGTACGGTAGGATCAGTACTCAGCGGGATCAGTGTACGGTAGGATCAGTACTCAGTGGTATCAGTGTACGGTAGGATCAGTACTCAGCGGGATCAGTGTACGGTAGGATCAGTGCTCAGCGGGATCAGTGTACGGTAGGATCAGTACTCACGGGATCAGTGTGCGGTAGGATCAGTGCTCAGCGGGATCAGTGTACGGTAGGATCAGTACTCAGCGGGATCAGTGTACGGTAGGATCAGTGCTCAGCGGGATCAGTGTACGGTAGGATCAGTGCTCAGCGGGATCAGTGTGTGGTAGGATCAGTGCTCAGCGGGATCAGTGTACGGTAGGATCAATACTCAGCGGGATCAGTGTGTGGTAGGATCAGTGCTCATCGGGATCAGTGTACGGTAGGATCAATACTCAGCGGGATCAGTGTACGGTAGGATCAGTACTCAGCGGGATCAGTGTACGGTAGGATCAGTACTCAGCGGGATCAGTGTACGGTAGGATCAGTACTCAGCGGGATCAGTGTACTGTAGGATCAGTACTCAGCGGGATCAGTGTGCGGTAGGAAAGTGGTGGCCGCATTGTTGCCTCCAGCTTTTCTAGGTCCCTGAATGTCCGGTTTGTCCAGTTATAGGACTCGCTCACTCGAGTGTATACGATGGACAAGTGCTGTAGGACGTTTTATCGGATAGCACACTGACTCCGGTTACTCTATGGGGCAGTGCCGATGACTGATTACTTTCACTGACAGAATCTGCATGCTGCGATCACTCAGAAATCAGATGACACTCAGACATACAAGTCTATGGGTGCGTGGAAAAATATCGGGCTGCACTCAGATGACACCTGAGTGCAGTCTGATTTCCGCTCACTCACAGAATGGGGACAATAAAGAAATCTTGTTCTCCGTCTTCTCCTCACCTGTGCTGTGATTCCCTTATCCGATAGAACAGATCACACTCGGATCAGAGTTTGCCCATATAGAGTCATGTAAAGACTGCGACCCCTCACAAAACTGCACAGTGTATCAAATTGTTTCTTCTGTTCTCACAGATTTGCTACATTGATGTTTGGGGGCTCTGGGTGACATTTGGGTTCTTTGTAAGACACTGTCCTACCACCCTGACTTACGTGGTAGCACATTAGGCGCAGCACCGCCGCAGCGATGTCAGCGCCGATCACCTCCGCAGCGATGTCAGCGCCGATCACCTCCGCAGCGATGTCAGCGCCGATCACCTCCGCAGCGGTGTCCGCGCCGATCACCTCCGCAGCGATGTCAGCGCCGATCACCTCCGCAGCGGTGTCCGCGCCGATCACCTCCGCAGCGATGTCAGCGCCGATCACCTCCGCAGCGATGTCAGCGCCGATCACCTCCGCAGCGGTGTCCGCGCCGATCACCTCCGCAGCGATGTCAGCGCCGATCGCCTCCGCAGCAATGTGAATCACGACCAGGAATGTGGCAATTTTCGGCAATAAATGGAAACAACAACATTCCTGTTCAGTGTTGGCAAGCAGAGATCCTAAAAACAGTCCTTAAAAATAGCGAGAAATGGAAACGCAAAGTCACTTACTGTATCTATAGAAAGATGAAGCTTTATTTCCAGAGACAGGACGCCGGCCCTTTAAGTCTATTATTTCCTTTAGATAAAATATTTACAAATAATGAAACGTCTTTACTGGAATCTGTAACATTGTTACTTATGATCTTCAGGGTTATGGGCCACGATTCTTACCAGTCATTGACACATTGTCCTCCTACAATTCTGTGCTCAGCGTCACTCCCTAATCTAGGGGGGGGGGGGTCCTGTATCTCCTTTTATCTCTATGGTCTTTACTCATGAAGAGAATTCCAGAGTCGTAGTGAAGACTGACACTTAGGTCATTCCTCACAACCCCCATCGTCTTCTTCGTGGGGCGTCCTGCTGTAGCTGTCGTCTTTTGCAATCAGCGGATCTTAGATGTTATGCGTTATGCTGGATGCGCTGCTGGAGAGATTGCACTGAGAGAAGTCAGCGAGACCCAAGAGCGATCATTTGTCATTATCACTGATGTATCGCCACATCTGTAGCCACCTGCGAGTGACCCTGGGGTATCAGCAATCTCCCCTCAGAGCACATGATGGTGCAGGGGGGCCGCTGTGTGCGCTGGGTTATCTTATGGCGAATACAACTGTAGCAAAACTGCTGAAGCCTCCAAAAAGTGACTGTGGTCAGTGGTGCGACTTCTCCCATTCTCCAGTCATATGAGCAGACGCTGGATCAGACGGCAGCAATATCCTATGGCGTATAGGGGTCCGCACATCCTTGTGACGAGGCTTTACTGCCAGAAGTGGTGCCAAGCGAATAACAACACAAATGCAATTAGAAAAATGTAGAATAATGACACTTAAGGGGGTGGCCTCCTTTTGTGGGCCTTGTTTTCGCTTAAATGCATGTATTTGGTTCTAGAAGTCCATCTTGCTATTCAGTTTAATTAGAAATGTCCACTGTCTGGCTTTTATTGGCGTGGTTTGTGGTCATAAATCAGCTGAAAAGAGCTCAGAAAAGTACAGGTAAGAGTTACAAACCCCCGTCAGACCATCAGAGAGCGCTCACTGACGGGTTCTCAGTTAACTCATTCTGCAGCCAGTAATAGACAGTACGACACGGAGGCTGCGGAAGGCAAACCGAGCATAATGTTTAATAAAGCATAAAGGCGAGCATGATTTTTAGCCAAAATTAAGTAAGAAAAAAAATATTCCCAAAAGGAGAGAACCCCTTTAACATGTGACGACTCCACCATCGGATGTGAAGCAGCCATGTTACTTTACTCACTTTGTAAATCCTTTCTTTTGCTTGTGCCGATCCTGAATATCATATCTGATACTCCAGTCACATCCAGAGCTGCATCCACCATTCCTCTTACCCCAGTAGGGACATGAAGTAGCGAGTCGTTAGCGCAGCTCTGGATGTGAGCGGAGCACAGGGCGCCTGCGTTGGCGGAGGTTTGCGATCTATGGTGGGTCGCCACGTTCCCACTTCTGCATTTTATATCAGATCCTGGAATTTCAAGGACGACGACGACAACAATGAAACGTTATTTTTCAGCGCTCATCTGCGGGACGCGACATCTTATCTGTCTCCGTGTAACCATGGATGTCGTCAAGGTCTCTCTGCTGACCCTTCACTTGTATATTAGAAAACTGCACGCAAAGCAATTCCACAAACCCTCCTAACACGTAACCTGTTATTCTTCTACACGGAGCGTTCATTGCAGGACTAAAAATACCAAATAATGAGTATGAATGGGGCGCAGTCTACAGCAGCGCACGGATCCCTCGACTCCGCGTCCGCCATCCCCGTGCTATGATCAGCCTATGGGGACATCAGGGACCCGGCCACAGGAACATCATTCCTCGAGGCTTTCCCCATTACCTGCTGCTAAAGGAACTAATAGAGTCCATGCGGGGCAATTGTTATCGAAGCAGCCCCCGGTGTATAATACCAGTGCTCTGCAGCAGACCCTTTGTTATGGTGTCATTCATGGGCTGTACGTCCTGGTGGTCCTCAGTGTGGACAGTGACAGCGGTGACTCCGGTGTAATGTCATTTCTCTCTGTTTCCTCCTGTGTCCACCGAGCAGTGCAGGAGGCCGAGCAGGAGGACACGCAGGTGGCAGACGAGGCTCAACCTCCAAAATCTACTAAAAAGAACAAAGCAGCAGCTACCGCTAGCTGTCCGTCTGGCAGCGCCAGGAAAGAGAAAAAAGGAAAGCAGAAAGGTCAGATGCATGACGACCCCTGCATGAGCCCCCCCCGTACAGATGCATGACCACTGTGTGTGCTCATCCAGCGAGAAAAGCATGATCCTCCCTGCACGTGGAGAACGTCGCGCGATCCGCATTATTGATCATGTGAACAAGTGTATTTGTAGCTAAGCATGTCTGTCTGCTGCCACCACTAGGGGGAGCTCCCTGTATACAGAGATACATGATGAGATCCTGTCTGCAGCCACCACTAGGGGGAGCTCCCTGAATACAGAGATACATAATAAGATTCTGTCTGCTGCCACCACTAGGGGGAGCTCCCTGTATACAGAGATACATGATGAGATCCTGTCTGCAGCCACCACTAGGGGGAGCTCCCTGAATACAGAGATACATGATAAGATTCTGTCTGCAGCCACCACTAGGGGGAGCTCTCTGTATACAGAGATACATGATAAGATCCTGTCTGCAGCCACCACTAGGGGGAGCTCCCTGTATACAGAGATACATGATAAGATTCTGTCTGCAGCCACCACTAGGGGGAGCTCCCTGTATACAGAGATACATGATAAGATTCTGTATTCAGCCACCACTAGGAGGAGCTCCCTGTATACAGAGATACATGATAAGATCCTGTCTGCAGCCACCACTAGGGGGAGCTCCCTGTATACTGAGATACATGATAAGATCCAGTCTGCAGCCACCACTAGGGGGAGATCCCTGTATACAGAGATACATGATGAGATCCTGTCTGCAGTCACCACTAGGAGGAGCTCCTTGTATACAGAGATAGATGATAAGATTCTGTCTGCAGCCACCACTAGGGGGAGCTCCCTGTATACAGAGATACATGATAAGATTATGTCTGCAGCCACCACTAGGGGGAGCTCCCTGTATACAGAGATACATGATAAGATTCTGTCTGCAGCCACCACTAGGGGGAGCTCCCTGTATACAGAGATACATGATAAGATTCTGTCTGCAGCCACCACTAGGGGGAGCTCCCTGTATACAGAGATACATGATAAGATAATGTCTGCAGCCACCACTAGGGGGAGCTCCCTGTATACAAAGGTGCATTATTAGATCCTGTCTGCAGCCACCACTAGGGGGAGCTCCTGTATACAGAGATACATGATAAGATTGTGTCTGCAGCCACCACTAGAGGGAGCTCCCAGTACACAGAGATACATGATAAGATCCTGTCTGCAGCCACCACTAGGGGGAACATCCTGTGTACAGAGATAAATGATAAGATCCTGTCTGCAGTCACCACTAGGGGGAGCTCCCTGTACACAGAGATACATGATAAGATTCTGTCTGCAGCCACCACTAGGGGGATCTCCCTATATACAGAGATACATGATTAGATTCCGTCTGCAGCCACCACTAGGGGGATCTCCCTATATACAGAGATACATGATAAGATTCTGTCTGCAGCCACCACTAGGGGGAACTCCCTGTATACAGGGATACATGATTAGATTCTGTCTGCAGCCACCACTAGGGGGAGCTCCCTGTATACAGAGATACATGATAAGATCCTGTCTGCAGCCACCACTAGGGGGAGCTCCCTGTATACTGAGATACATGATAAGATCCTGTCTGCAGCCACCACTAGGGGGAGCTCCCTGTATACAGAGATACATGATAAGATTCTGTCTGCAGCCACCACTAGAGGGAGCTCACTGTATCCAGAGATACATGATAAGATCCTGTTTGCAGCCACCACTAGAGGGAGCTCCCTGTATACAGAGATACGTGATGATATCCTGTCTGCAGTCACCACTAGGGGGAGCTCCCTGTATACAGAGATACATGATGATATCCTGTCTGCAGTCACCACTAGGGGGAGCTCCCTGTATACAGAGATATATGATAAGATTCTGTTTGCAGCCACCACTAGGGGGGGCACCCTGTATACAGAGATACAAAATATTCTGTCTTCAGCAACCACTAGGGGGAGCTCCCTGTATACAGAGATACAAAAGATTCTGTCTTCAGCCACCACTAGGGGGAGCTCTCTGTATACAGATATACATGATAAGATTCTGTCTGCAGACACCACTAGGGGGAGCTCCCTGTATACAGATATACATGATAAGATTCTGTCTGCAGCCATCACTAGGGGGAGCTCCCTGTATACAAAGATACATGATAAGATCCTGTCTGCAGCCACCACTAGAGGGAGCTCCCTGTATACAGAGATACATGATAAGATTCTGTCTGCAGTCACCACTAGGGGGAGCTCCCTGTATACAGAGATACATGATAAGATTCTGTCTGCAGTCACCACTAGGGGGAGCTCCCTGTATACAGAGATCCATGATAAGATTCTGTCTGCAGCCATCACTAGGGGGAGCTCCCTGTTTACAAAGATACATGATAAGATCCTGTCTGCAGCCACCACTAGAGGGAGCTCCCTGTATACAGAGATACATGATAAGATTCTGTCTGCAGTCACCACTAGGGGGAGCTCCCTGTATACAGAGATACATGATAAGATCCTGTCTGCAGCCACCACTAGGGGGAGCTCCCTGTATACAGAGATACATGATAACATCCTGTCTGCAGTCACCACTAGGGGGAGCTCCCTTTATACAGAGATACATGATAACATCCTGTCTGCAGTCACCACTAGGGGGAGCTCCCTGTATACAGAGATACATGATAAGATCCTGTCTGCAGCCACCACTAGGGGGAGCTCCCTTTATACAGAGATACATGGTAAGATTCTGTCTGCAGCCACCACTAGGGGGAGCTCACTGTATACAGAGATACATGATAAGATCGTGTCTGCAGCCACCACTAGGGGGAGCTCCCTGTATAGAGAGATACATGATAAGATTCTGTCTGCAGTCACCACTAGGGGGAGCTCCCTGTATACAGGGATACATGATAAGATTCTGTCTGCAGCCACCACTAGGGGGAGCTCCCTGTATACAGATATACATGATAAGATCCTGTCTGCAGTCACCACTAGGGGTAGCTCTCTGTATACAGAGATACATGATAAGATTCTGTCTGCAGTCACCACTAGGGGGAGCTCCCTGTATACAGAGATACATAAGATCCTGTCTGCAGCCACCACTAGGGGGAGCTCCCTGTATACAGAGATACATAAGATCCTGTCTGCAGCCACCACTAGGGGGAGCTCCCTGTATACAGAGATACATGATAAGATCCTGTCTGCAGTCACCACTAGGGGGAGTTCCCTGTATACAGAGATACATGATAAGATTCTGTCTGCAGTCACCACTAGGGGGAGCTCCCTGTATACAGAGATACATGATAAGATCCTGTCTGCAGCCACCACTAGGGGGAGCTCCCTGTATACAGAGATACATGATAAGATTCTGTCTGCAGTCACCACTAGGGGGAGCTCCCTGTATACAAGGATACATGATAAGATTCTGTCTGCAGCCACCACTAGGGGGAGCTCCCTGTATACAGAGATACATGATAAGATCCTGTCTGCAGTCACCACTAGGGGGAGCTCCCTGTATACAGAGATACATGATAAGATTCTGTCTGCAGTCACCACTAGGGGGAGCTCCCTGTATACAGAGATACATGATAAGATTCTGTCTGCAGTCACCACTAGGGGGAGCTCCCTGTATACAGAGATACATGATAAGATCCTGTCTGCAGTCACCACTAGGGGGAGCTCCCTGTATACAGATATACATGATAAGATCCTGTCTGCCGCCACCACTAGGGGGAGCTCCCTGTATACAGAGATACATGATAAGATTCTGTCTGCAGCCACCACTAGGGGGAGCTCCCTGTATACAGAGATACATGATAAGATTCTCTCTGCAGCCACCACTAGGGGGAGCTCCCTGTATAGAGAGATACATGATAAGATTCTGTCTGCAGCCACCACTAGGGGGAGCTCCCTGAATACAGAGATACATGATAAGATCCTGTCTGCAGCCACCACTAGAGGGAGCTCCCTGCATACAGAGATACATGATAAGATCCTGTCTGCAGCCACCACTAGCGGGAGCTCCCTGTATACAGAGATACATGGTAAGATTCTGTCTGCAGCCACCACTAGGGGGAGCTCCCTGTATACTGAGATACATGATAAGATCCTGTCTGCAGCCACCACTAGGGGGAGCTCCCTGTATACAGAGATACATGATAAGATTCTGTCTGCAGCCTCCGCTAGGGGGAGCTCCCTGTATACAGAGATACATTATAAGATTCTGTCTGCAGCCACCACTAGGGGGAGCTCCCTGTATACAGAGATACATGATAAGATCCTGTCTGCAGCCACCACTAGGGGGTGCTCCCTGTATACAGAGATACATGATAAGATCCTGTCTGCAGCAACCACTAGGGGGAGCTCCCTGTATACAGAGATACATGATAAGATCCTGCCTGCAGCCACCACTAGGGGGAGCTCCCTGTATACAGATATACATGATAAGATCCTGTCTGCCGCCACCACTAGGGGGAGCTCCCTGTATACAGAGATACATGATAAGATCCAGTCTGCAGCCACCACTAGGGGGAGCTCCCTGTATACAGAGATACATGATAAGATCCTGTCTGCTGACACCACTAGGGGGAGCTCCCTGTATACAGAGATACATGATAAGATTCTGTCTGCAGCCACCGCTAGGGGGAGCTCTCTGTATAGAGATACATGATAAGATTCTGTCTGCAGCCACCGCTAGGGGGAGCTCTCTGTATACAGAGATACATGATTAGATTCTGTCTGCAGTCACCACTAGGGGGAGCTCCCTGTATACAGAGATACATGATAAGATTCTGTCTGCAGCCACCGCTAGGGGGAGCTCCCTGTATACAGAGATACATGATAATATCCTGTCTGCAGCCACCACTAGAGGGAGCTCCCTGTATACAGAGATACATGATTAGATTCTGTCTGCAGCCACCACTAGGGGGAGCTTCCTATTGTCAGGGGTCCTAAAGCATTAGGTGCCCTTCTCCCCACATTCTGGAAAAAAAAATTTGGGGGAGGGCAGCATGGGCGGCACATGCCCCCCAACTTTTATAGACTTGAAGAGCAACATTTATTGCTGCACATAGACAGTAACTGTTTCCCTACTGAAGCCCCTTAATGTTCTACACCACAACCATTCCCCTTTCATGCCCTCGTAGAGTATGGTGCCCCATCATCACTGCAGTAAATTCTCCCACACACAGTATGTTTCCCCCTCAGTGTCCCTCAGCACAGTATAATCCCCCCCACAGATTAAGTGTCCCCCACATAGTATAATGGCGCCCACATAAAGTATGATGACCCCCATAGCTTCCCACACACAGTATGATGACCCCTACAAGTACTTGACCTCCCCGTCCCCCTTGTGCTGCTTCATCACTTGCAGACTGAGGCTCCGCACAGCAGGCGCAATCTAGTGACGTCATCATACCTGCTGCTCTGAGTCTCAGGCTGAATGATGGAAGAGGGAGCCGTTGGCTTTGCTACCCCGTTCTACTCACCTGTATGTGGATCCTGAAACCATTGAGATGATGACGACAGGCGGGGGCGAGGAGCGGTGCCGGGCTCCCTCGGCTCACAGGTTCCACAGCAGCTGTGGGGTCTGCCGCTCTGGATGAGCAGAGGGTGGTCTCCGTCAGCAGGAAGGTCTTGGCTGTTCCTGATTGGGGGGGGGGGGTATCAGTTCTGAGATTTCCTCCTCCTTTTGGGGGTCATTCTCTAGTGTTTTCTATGGTGGTCCTTGGGGCCCGCTCCAATGGACGCCTATTAATTGCAGTTCTAAGGAAACACTCACCCTTGTCCGGATCTTTGCTGCCCGCTATGTAGTAATTCTGTGCCCACTCACTGCCAGGTGTCTGTCCCCTCAGGTATCGATGGCCCCGCAGCTGCTTTCCAGGACGAGGCCACGGACACAGGGAGCCACGTCCAGATATTAACAGTCGGCCAATCCAACCACGATGAGGACGAAGTAGAGACGCCGAGCGCCGGTCAACAGCAAAGCAAGCAGGACCTGAGGGTGACCATGCAGAAGAAAGGTGAGAAGCCCTGCGGCGGCGGCGGGGGGTCAGTGCCGGCCACTGCGCCCGTCCCCGTGTTGTAATCGGTCAGTCTCTGATTTTACCTCCAGGAATATCCAGCAGCATGAACTTCGATGAAGAGGAGGACGAGGAGGACGAGGACAGTTCAAGCTCATCCCAGCTGAATAGTAACACCAGACCGGGCTCCGCCACCAGCAAGAAATCCAATAAGGTCAGTAAATTCCATGTACGGCATCTGCTGCACTCAGATGAGAATCCTTCCCAGACGGTCAGGAGGACAATGTAGGTTTATGTGATCTTCTGAAGGCCGTTGACAAGCCCTATGGGGGCAGAGTGGTGGCCATCAGAATCTTACTAGATCTGGGGGGGCTGAGATATTAGGGGATAGTTCTCAGATCAGTGATCAGTGTCCCCCACAGGAGACGGCGTCGGCCCCCAGCCCTGCCACCAACGAGCCCTCCATTGATGTGGAAGACCTGGAGGAGTTCTCCATGCGGCCGGCTCCGCAGGGCGTCACCATCAAGTGCAGGATTACCAGAGACAAGAAGGGCATGGACCGGGGCATGTACCCCACCTATTATCTGCACCTGGAGCGGGAGGACGGTAAAAAGGTCAAAATGACATCAACTTCCCAATATCTGTCATGGAAATGAGGTTGGATCATTGTGATCAGAGACAGATTCTGGTCTCGACATTAGGAGTGATTCCCTTACCGTAAAGAATCCTTCCTTGCACTATTATCCTACTGTCCCTGCTAGTAAATGAAGCAGAGGAGGTAAAGCAATGTTTGATCAGTCCGGTGCCTTAAAACGTTATTCCCAAAATCCCATTATGTGGTGTCAGTATTCTGTATATATAGAATATATCATGTAATCACTGGTAAATCTGCGCTGACCTGCAGCGCTCACCCTAATCACACCCGCACGGATCTCTCTACCTCTGTTGTCACTGGATCTTTCTCCAGTAGTTGCAATGCTATTGGTCGAGCATGCACAGATCACCTCGTCACTATGTGTAGTAGAAGACTCTCATGGCAGCCTCATTAATCCGCCAAATGCTCTGAAGATCCCACTGATACCAGCTGCAGATGCCCCTAATGACCCTGTCTAATTAATGAAAAACAGATGATCATAATGACCCTGGGTAATGACACATCCCTCAGACCCTCGTTGCACCCTCATTGCCCTGACAGCCGGGTTCTAGCACAGCTCAGCTCTGCACAGCTCAGCTCTGCTATGCACAGCTCAGCTCTGCTATAGATGCAGGAAAGTGTAGGACAGGGACAGATAGAAGAGAAGAGGAGAGACAGGACAGAAGAGACAAAGAGAGGGAAGCGAGAAGGACAGAGAGAAGAGAAAGAGAATGAAATAAGGGAGGAATTAAAGAAAAAGAGAGTGAAAGAGAGAGCGAGAGAGATGACAGAGGGAAAGGGACAGAGAGAAGAGAGAGGGAAAGAGACAGTAGGGGAGAGTAACTCTTTCCCTAAAACTTCTCTTTCCCTCAATCATCTTCTGTATAAATTTTCATACTTTCTCTGCCTTTCATTCTTTTTTTCTCTCTCATCCCTTCCTTCCTTTCTGTTCTTTCCTCTCCACATAGAGTTATCTCAGTCAGAAAGCACAGTAAAGTGCAGCCGGAGGGGCCTGCAGCACTGAGGAGGAGCAGACAGGACAGGGATCTGCAGCACTGAGGAGGAGCAGACAGGACAGGGATCTGCAGCACTGAGGAGGAGCAGACAGGACAGGGATCTGCAGCACTGAGGAGGAGCAGACAGGACAGGGATCTGCAGCACTGAGGAGGAGCAGACAGGACAGGGATCTGCAGCACTGAGGAGGAGCAGGCAGCACAGGGGCCTGCAGCACTGAGGAGGAGCAGACAGGACAGGGGCCTGCAGCACTGAGGAGGAGCAGGCAGCACAGGGGCCTGCAGCACTGAGGAGGAGCAGACAGGACAGGGGCCTGCAGCACTGAGGAGGGGCACACAAGACAGGGATCTGCAGCGCTGAGGAGGAGCAGACAGGACAGGGGCCTGCAGCACTGAGGAGGAGCAGACAGGACAGGGCCTGCAGCACTGAAGAGGAGCAGACAGGACAGGGATCTGCAGCGCTGAGAAGGAGCAGACAGGACAGGGATCTGCAGCGCTGAGGAGGAGCAGACAAGACAGGGGCCTGCAGTTCTGAAGAGGAGCAGACAGGACAGAGATCTGCAGCACTGAGGAGGAGCGGACAGGACAGGGATCTGCAGCGCTGAGAAGGAGCAGACAGGACAGGGATCTGCAGCGCTGAGGAGGAGCAGACAGGACAGGGATCTGCAGCACTGAGGAGGAGCAGACAAGACAGGGGCCTGCAGCTCTGAGGAGGAGCAGACAGGACAGAGATCTGCAGCACTGAGGAGGAGCAGACAGGACAGGGATCTGCAGTGCTGAGAAGGAGCAGACAGGACAGGGATCTGCAGCGCTGAGGAGGAGCAGACAGGACAGGGATCTGCAGCACTGAGGAGGAGCAGACAGGACAGGGATCTGCAGTGCTGAGGAGGAGCAGACAGGGCAGGGATCTGCAGTGCTGAGGAGGAGCAGACAGGATAGGGATCTGCAGCACTGAGGACAGGATAGGGATCTGCAGCACTGAGGACAGGATAGGTATCTCCAGCACTGAGGAGGAGCAGACAGCACAGGGATCTGCAGCGCTGAGGAGGAGCAGACAGGACAGGGGTCTGCATGACTGAGGAGGAGCAGACAGGACAGGGATCTGCAGCGCTGAGAAGGAGCAGACAGGACAGGGATCTGCAGCGCTGAGTAGGAGCAGACAGGATAGGGATCTGCAGCGCTGAGGAGGAGCAGACAGCACAGGGATCTGCAGCGCTGAGGAGGAGCAGACAGGACAGGGATCTGCAGCACTGAGCACAAGATAGGGATCTGCAGCGCTGAGGAGGAGCAGACAGCACAGGGAACTGCAGCACTGAGGAGGAGCAGACAGGACAGGGATCTGCAGCACTGAGGACAGGATAGGGATCTGCAGTACTGAGGAGGAGCAGACAGGACAGGGATCTGCAGCACTGAGGACAGGATAGGGATCTGCAGTACTGAGGACAGGATAAGGATCTGCAGCACTGAGGAAGAGCAGACAGCACAGGGATCTGCAGCACTGAGGAGGAGCAGACAGGGCAGGGATCTGCAGCACTGAGGACAGGATAGGGATCTGCAGTACTGAGGAGGAGCAGACAGGACAGGGATCTGCAGCACTGAGGACAGGATAGGGATCTGCAGTACTGAGGACAGGATAAGGATCTGCAGCACTGAGGAAGAGCAGACAGGACAGGGATCTGCATTGCTGAGGAGGAGCAGACAGGGCAGGGATCTGCAGTGCTGGGGAAAGGACAGGGATATGCAGCACTGAGGACAGGACAGGGATCTGCAGCACTGAGGAGGAGCAGACAGGACAGGGATCTGCAGCACTGAGGAGGAGCAGGGTGCAGCTGGGAAATGTAGTTTTAGCAGATAAGAATAGGACCTTTTAGCTCTGTGAAGCTGGATACACCGAGGGGCAGGAAGGGATGGAAAATAAACAAGAAAGGTACAAGATAGAAGCTTCACATTGGGCTTATTCTGTCTATTAAGAATAGTCCTGCAGATACTGCCCTTTACAATGATGACTGCCATTGGGGGATTAATTAATTAAGCCGGTGTACCTGCTGCAGCCACTGGGGGCAGACTCCAGCGATCACACATCCCCTTCCTCAGTAATTAACAATCATTGTATTTCTATAGCGCCAACATATTCCGCGGCACTTTACAATCACAGACCATGAGTCTCGATTTCAGGATTACATTGTGAGATCTTTAATGTTTTTAGGTTTTTCTATTGGCTGGAAGAAAACGGAAGAAGAGTAAAACCTCGAATTATCTCATCTCCATAGATCCGACCGACTTGTCGCGGGGAGGAGAGAGTTTCATCGGCAAACTCCGGTAACGATATTACAGATCAGTGTCACAGATAAGGGTCAGATGGATGACAGTAACCCCATGATCATTGCAGGTCAAACCTGATGGGCACCAAATTCACAGTCTACGATAACGGGGTGAACCCGGTGAAGACGTCCTCAAGTCTGGAGGCCAGCAACTTAAGGCAGGAACTCGCTGCCATCTGCTATGTGAGTGTCAGAAACGGGGACTGTATCTCACTGATAGACTCCGGGCCGTACCATGGTCAAGATCTCTGCTTACTGTCAGTGAATGGGCACATGCATCACCTAATGAGCCGAGTGCTGGAGGACACACATGCTCAGTCCCCTCCACCTAATGAGCCGAGTGCTGGAGGACACACACGCTCAGTCCCCTCCACCTAATGAGCCGAGTGCTGGAGGACACACACACTCAGTCCTCTCCACCTAATGAACCGAGTGCTGGAGGACACACACGCTCAGTCCACTCCACCTAATGAGCCGAGTGCTGGAGGAGACACACGCTCAGTCCTCTCCACCTAATGAGCCGAGTGCTGGAGGACACACACGCTCAGTCCCCTCCACCTAATGAGCCGAGTGCTGGAGGAGACACACGCTCAGTCCCCTCCACCTAATGAGCCGAGTGCTGGAGGACACACACACTCAGTCCCCTCCACCCAATGAGCCGAGTGCTGGAGGACACACACGCTCAGTCCCCTCCACCTAATGAGCCGAGTGCTGGAGGAGACACACGCTCAGTCCTCTCCACCTAATGAGCCGAGTGCTGGAGGACACACACGCTCAGTCCTCTCCACCCAATGAGCCGAGTGCTGGAGGACACACACGCTCAGTCCCCTCCACCTAATGAGCCGAGTGCTGGAGGAGACACACGCTCAGTCCTCTCCACCTAATGAGCCGAGTGCTGGAGGACACACACGCTCAGTCCTCTCCACCCAATGAGCCGAGTGCTGGAGGACACACACGCTCAGTCCCCTCCACCTAATGAGCCGAGTGCTGGAGGAGACACACGCTCAGTCCTCTCCACCTAATGAGCCGAGTGCTGGAGGACACACACGCTCAGTCCCCTCCACCTAATGAGCCGAGTGCTGGAGGACACACACGCTCAGTCCCCTCCACCTAATGAGCCGAGTGCTGGAGGACACACACGCTCAGTCCCCTCCACCTAATGAGCCGAGTGCTGGAGGACACACACGCTCAGTCCCCTCCACCTAATGAGCCGAGTGCTGGAGGACACACACGCTCAGTCCCCTCCACCTAATGAGCCGAGTGCTGGAGGACACACACGCTCAGTCCCCTCCACCTAATGAGCCGAGTGCTGGAGGAGACACACGCTCAGTCCCCTCCACCTAATGAGCCAAGTACTGGAGGACACACACGCTCAGTCCCCTCCACCTAATGAGCCGAGTGCTGGAGGACACATACGCTCAGTCCCCTCCACCTAATGAGCCAAGTGCTGGAGGACGCACACGCTCAGTCCCCTCCACCTAATGAGCCGAGTGCTGGAGGACACACACGCTCAGTCCCCTCCACCTAATGAGCCGAGTGCTGGAGGACACACACGCTCAGTCACCACCTAATGAGCCGAGTGCTGGAGGACACACACGCTCAGTCCCCTCCACCTAATGAGCCGAGTGCTGGAGGACACACACACTCAGTCCTCTCCACCTAATGAACCGAGTGCTGGAGGACACACACGCTCAGTCCACTCCACCTAATGAGCCGAGTGCTGGAGGAGACACACGCTCAGTCCTCTCCACCTAATGAGCCGAGTGCTGGAGGACACACACGCTCAGTCCCCTCCACCTAATGAGCCGAGTGCTGGAGGAGACACACGCTCAGTCCCCTCCACCTAATGAGCCGAGTGCTGGAGGACACACACACTCAGTCCCCTCCACCCAATGAGCCGAGTGCTGGAGGACACACACGCTCAGTCCCCTCCACCTAATGAGCCGAGTGCTGGAGGAGACACACGCTCAGTCCTCTCCACCTAATGAGCCGAGTGCTGGAGGACACACACGCTCAGTCCTCTCCACCCAATGAGCCGAGTGCTGGAGGACACACACGCTCAGTCCCCTCCACCTAATGAGCCGAGTGCTGGAGGAGACACACGCTCAGTCCCCTCCACCTAATGAGCCGAGTGCTGGAGGACACACACACTCAGTCCTCTCCACCTAATGAACCGAGTGCTGGAGGACACACACGCTCAGTCCACTCCACCTAATGAGCCGAGTGCTGGAGGAGACACACGCTCAGTCCTCTCCACCTAATGAGCCGAGTGCTGGAGGACACACACGCTCAGTCCCCTCCACCTAATGAGCCGAGTGCTGGAGGAGACACACGCTCAGTCCCCTCCACCTAATGAGCCGAGTGCTGGAGGACACACACACTCAGTCCCCTCCACCCAATGAGCCGAGTGCTGGAGGACACACACGCTCAGTCCCCTCCACCTAATGAGCCGAGTGCTGGAGGAGACACACGCTCAGTCCTCTCCACCTAATGAGCCGAGTGCTGGAGGACACACACGCTCAGTCCTCTCCACCCAATGAGCCGAGTGCTGGAGGACACACACGCTCAGTCCCCTCCACCTAATGAGCCGAGTGCTGGAGGAGACACACGCTCAGTCCTCTCCACCTAATGAGCCGAGTGCTGGAGGACACACACGCTCAGTCCTCTCCACCCAATGAGCCGAGTGCTGGAGGACACACACGCTCAGTCCCCTCCACCTAATGAGCCGAGTGCTGGAGGAGACACACGCTCAGTCCTCTCCACCTAATGAGCCGAGTGCTGGAGGACACACACGCTCAGTCCCCTCCACCTAATGAGCCGAGTGCTGGAGGACACACACGCTCAGTCCCCTCCACCTAATGAGCCGAGTGCTGGAGGACACACACGCTCAGTCCCCTCCACCTAATGAGCCGAGTGCTGGAGGACACACACGCTCAGTCCCCTCCACCTAATGAGCCGAGTGCTGGAGGACACACACGCTCAGTCCCCTCCACCTAATGAGCCGAGTGCTGGAGGACACACACGCTCAGTCCCCTCCACCTAATGAGCCGAGTGCTGGAGGAGACACACGCTCAGTCCCCTCCACCTAATGAGCCAAGTACTGGAGGACACACACGCTCAGTCCCCTCCACCTAATGAGCCGAGTGCTGGAGGACACATACGCTCAGTCCCCTCCACCTAATGAGCCAAGTGCTGGAGGACGCACACGCTCAGTCCCCTCCACCTAATGAGCCGAGTGCTGGAGGACACACACGCTCAGTCCCCTCCACCTAATGAGCCGAGTGCTGGAGGACACACACGCTCAGTCACCACCTAATGAGCCGAGTGCTGGAGGACACACACACTCAGTCCCCTCCACCTAATGAGCCGAATGCTGGAGGACACACACGCTCAGTCCCCTCCACCTAATAAGCCAAGTGCTGGAGGACACACACACTCAGTCCCCTCCACCTAATAAGCCGAGTGCTGGAGAACACACACGCTCAGTCCCCTCGACCTAATGAGCCAAGAGCTGGAGGACACACACGCTCAGTCCCATCCACCTAATGAGCCGAGAGCTGGAGGACACACACGCTCAGTCTCCTCCACCTAATGAGCCGAGAGCTGGAGGACACACACGCTCAGTCCCATCCACCTAATGAGCCGAGAGCTGAAGGACACATACGCTCAGTCCCCTCCACCTAATGAGCCGAGAGCTGGAGAACACACACGCTCAGTCCCCTCCACCTAATGAGCCGAGAGCTGGAGGACACACACGCTCAGTCCCATCCACCTAATGAGCCGAGAGCTGGAGGACACACACGCTCAGTCCCATCCACCTAATGAGCCGAGTGCTGAAGGACACACACGCTCAGTCCCCTCCACCTAATGAGCCGAGTGCTGGAGGATACACACGCTCATTCCCCTCCACCTAATGAGCAGAGTGCTGGAGGACACACACGCTCAGTCCCCTCCACCTAATGAGCCGAGTGCTGGAGGACACACACGCTCAGTCCCCTCCACCTAATGAGCCGAGTGCTGGAGGAGACACACGCTCAGTCCCCTCCACCTAATGAGCCAAGTGCTGGAGGACACACACGCTCAGTCCCCTCCACCTAATGAGCCGAGTGCTGGAGGACACATACGCTCAGTCCCCTCCACCTAATGAGCCAAGTGCTGGAGGACGCACACGCTCAGTCCCCTCCACCTAATGAGCCGAGTGCTGGAGGACACACACGCTCAGTCCCCTCCACCTAATGAGCCGAGTGCTGGAGGACACACACGCTCAGTCACCACCTAATGAGCCGAGTGCTGGAGGACACACACACTCAGTCCCCTCCACCTAATGAGCCGAATGCTGGAGGACACACACGCTCAGTCCCCTCCACCTAATAAGCCAAGTGCTGGAGGACACACACACTCAGTCCCCTCCACCTAATAAGCCGAGTGCTGGAGAACACACACGCTCAGTCCCCTCCACCTAATGAGCCGAGAGCTGGAGGACACACACGCTCAGTCCCATCCACCTAATGAGCCGAGAGCTGAAGGACACATACGCTCAGTCCCCTCCACCTAATGAGCCGAGAGCTGGAGAACACACACGCTCAGTCCCCTCCACCTAATGAGCCGAGAGCTGGAGGACACACACGCTCAGTCCCATCCACCTAATGAGCCGAGAGCTGGAGGACACACACGCTCAGTCCCATCCACCTAATGAGCCGAGTGCTGGAGGACACACACGCTCAGTCCCCTCCACCTAATGAGCCGAGTGCTGGAGGATACACACGCTCATTCCCCTCCACCTAATGAGCCGAGTGCTGGAGGACACACACGCTCAGTCCCCTCCACCTAATGAGCCGAGTGCTGGAGGACACACACGCTCAGTCCCCTCCACCTAATGAGCCGAGTGCTGGAGGACACATACGCTCAGTCACCACCTAATGAGCCGAGTGCTGGAGGACACACACACTCAGTCCCCTCCACCTAATGAGCCGAATGCTGGAGGACACACACGCTCAGTCCCCTCCACCTAATAAGCCAAGTGCTGGAGGACACACACACTCAGTCCCCTCCACCTAATAAGCCGAGTGCTGGAGAACACACACGCTCAGTCCCCTCCACCTAATGAACTGAGTGCTGGAGGACAGACACGCTCAGTCCCCTCCACCTAATGAGCCGAGTGCTGGAGGACACACACGCTCAGTCCTCTCCACCTAATTAGCCGAGGGCTGGAGGACACACACACTTAGTCCCATCCACCTAATGAGCCGAGTGCTCGAGGACACACACGCTCAGTCCCATCCACCTAATGAGCCGAGTGCTGGAGGACACACACACTCAGTCCGGTCCACCTAATGAGCCGAGTGCTGGAGGACACACACGCTCAGTCCCATCCACCTAATGAGCCGAGTGCTGGAGGACACACTCGCTCAGTCCCATCCACCTAATGAGCCGAGTGCTGGAGGACACACACGCTCAGTCCCCTCCACCTAACGAGCCAAGTGCTGGAGGACACACACGCTCAGTCCCCTCCACCTAATGAGCCGAGTGCTGGAGGACACACGCTCAGTCCCCTCTAGCTAATGAGCCGAGTGCTGGAGGACACACACGCTCAGTCCCCTCCACCTAACGAGCCAAGTGCTGGAAGACACACCTGCTCAGTCCCATCCACCTAATGAGCCGAGTGCTGGAGGACACGCACGCTCAGTCCTCTCCACCTAATGAGCCGAGTGCTGGAGGACACGCACGCTCAGTCCTCTCCACCTAATGAGCCGAGTGCTGGAGGACACGCACACTCAGTCCCATCCACCTAATGAGCCGAGTGCTAGAGGACACACACGCTCAGTCCCCTCCACCTAACGAGCCAAGTGCTGGAGGACACACACGCTCAGTCCCCTCCACCTAATGAGCCGAGTGCTGGAGGACAAACATGCTCAGTCCCCTCCACCTAATGAGCCGAGTGCTGGAGGACACACACGCTCAGTCACCTCCGCCTAATGAGCCGAGTGCTGGATGACACACATGCTCAGTCACCTATACCTAATGAGCCGAGTGCTGGAGGACACACACGCTCAGTCACCTCCACCTAATGAGCCGAGTGCTGGAGGACACACACGCTCAGTCCCCTCCACCTAACGAGCCAAGTGCTGGAGGGTACACACGCTCAGTCCCCTCCACCTAATGAGCCGAGTGCTGGAGGACACACACTCTCAGTCCCCTCCAGCTAATGAGCCGAGTGCTGGAGGACACACATGCTCAGTCCCCTCCACCTAACGAGCCAAGTGCTGGAGGACACACACGCTCTCTCCCCTCCACCTAATGAGCCAAGTGCTGGAGAACACACTCTCAGTCCCGTCCAGCTAATGAGCCGAGTGCTGGAGGACACACGCTCAGTCCCCTCCACCTAATGATCCGAGTGCTGGAGGACACAGACGCTCAGGCCCCTACACCTAATGAGTCGAGTGCTGGAGGACACACATGCTCAGTCCCCTACTCCTAATGAATCGAGTGCTGGAGGACACACACGCTCAGTCCCCTATACCCAATGAGCTAAGTGCTGGAGGACACACACACTCAGTCCCCTCCACCTAACGAGCCAAGTGCTAGAGTACACACACGCTCAGTCCCCTACACCTAATGAGTCGAGTGCTGGAGGACACACACGCCCCGTCCCATCCACCTAATGAGCCGAGTGCTGGAGGACACACGCTCAGTCCCATTCACCTAACGTGCCAAGTGCTGGAGGACACACACGCTCAGTCCCCTCCACCTAACGAGCCAAGTGCTGGAGGACACACACGCTCAGTCCCACCCACCTAATGAGCCGAGTGCTGGAGGACACGCACGCTCAGTCCTCTCCACCTAATGAGTCGAGTGCTGGAGGACACAAACGCTCAGTCCCATCCACCTAATGAGCCAAGTGCTGGAGGACACACACGCTCAGTCCCCTCCACCTAATGAGCCAAGTGCTGGAGGACACACGCTCAGTCCCCTCCACCTAATGATCCGAGTGCTGGAGGACACAGACGCTCAGGCCCCTACACCTAATGAGTCGAGTGCTGGAGGACACACATGCTCAGTCCCCTACTCCTAATGAATCGAGTGCTGGAGGACACACACGCTCAGTCCCCTCCATCTAACGCGCCAAGTGCTGGAGGACACACACGCTCAGTCCCCTCCACCTAACGAGCCAAGTGCTGGAGGACACACACGTTCAGTCCCCTCCACCTAATGAGCCGAGTGCTGGAGGACACACGCTCAGTCCCATCCACCTAATGAGCCGAGTGCTGGAGGACACACACGCTCAGTCCCCTCCACCTAATGATCCGAGTGCTGGAGGACACACACGCTCAGTCCCACCCACCTAATGAGCCGAGTGCTAGAGGACACGCACGCTTAGTCCTCTCCACCTAATGAGCCGAGTGCTGGAGGACACACACGCTCAGTCCCATCCACCTAATGAGCCGAGTGCTGAAAGACACACACACTCAGTCCCATCCACCTAATGAGCTGAGTGATGGAGGACACGCATGCTCAGTCCCATCCAATTAATGAGCCGAGTGCTGGAGGACACACACGCTCAGTCCCATCCACCTAATGAGCCGAGTGCTGGAGGACACACACGCACAGTCCCCTCCACCTAATGAGCCGAGTGCTGGAGGACAAACGCTCAGTCCCCTCCAGGAGGAGCCATATTGTACCCTAAGCAGTGTCACTATACAGTGCCATATTGAGGAGCCATATTGTACCCTAAGCAGTGTCACTATGCAGTGCTGTACGGAGGAGCCATATTGTACCCTAAGCAGTGTCACTATACAGTGCCATAAGGAGGAGCCATATTGTACCCTAAGCAGTGTCAATATACAGTGCCATAAGAAGAAGCCATATTGTACTCTAAGCAGTGTCACTATACAGTGCTGTATGGAGGAGCCATATTGTACCCTAAGCAGTGTCACTATACAGTGCCATAAGGAGGAGCCATATTGTACCCTAAGCAATGTCACTATACAGTGCCATAAGGAGGAGCCATATTGTACCCTAAGCAGTGTCACTATACAGTGCCATATGGAGGAGCCATATTGTACCATAAGCAGTGTCACTATACAGTGCTGTATGGAGGAGCCATATTGTACCCTAAGCAGTGTCACTATACAGTGCCATAAGGATGAGCCATATTGTACCCTAAGCAATGTCACTATACAGTGCCATAAGGAGGAGTCATATTGTACCCTAAGCAGTGTCACTATACAGGGCCATAAGGAGGAACCATATTGTACCCTAAGCAATGTCACTATACAGTGCCATAAGGAGGAGTCATATTGTACCCTAAGCAGTGTCACTATACAGTGCTGTATGGAGGAGCCATATTGTACCCTAAGCAGTGTCACTATACAGTGCCATAAGGAGGAGCCATACTGTACCCTAAGCAGTGTCACTATACAGTGCCATATGGAGGAGGCATATTGTACTCTAAGCAGTGTCACTATGCAGTGGTATATGGAGGAGCCATATTGTACCCTAAGCAGTGTCACTATTCAGTGCCATATGGAGGAGGCATATTGTACCCTAAGCAGTGTCACTATACAGTGCTGTATGGAGGAGGCATATTGTACCCTAAGCAGTGTCACTATACAGTGCTGTACGGAGGAGCCATATTGTACCCTAAGCAGTGTCACTATACAGTGCCATAAGGAGGAGCCATGTTGTACCATAAGCAGTGTCACTATACAGTGCCATAAGGAGGAGCCATATTGTACTCTAAGCAGTGTCACTATACAGTGCCATATGGAGGAGGCATATTGTACCCTAAGCAGTGTCACTATACAGTGCCATAAGGAGGAGCCATATTGTACCCTAAGCAGTGTCACTATACAGTGCCATAAGGAGGAACCATATTGTACCCTAAGCAGTGTCACTATACAGTGCCATAAGGAGGAGCCATATTGTACTCTAAGCAGTGTCACTATACAGTGCCATATGGAGGAGGCATATTGTACCCTAAGCAGAGTCACTATACAGTGCCATAAAGAGGAGCCATATTGTACCCTAAGCAGTGTCAATATACAGTGCCGTATGTAGGAGCCATATTGTACCCTAAGCAGTGTCACTATACAGTACCATATGGAGGAGCCATATTGTACCCTAAGCAGTGTCACTATACAGTGTCATAAGGAGGAGACATATTGTACTCTAAGCAGTGTCACTATACAGTGCTGTATGGAGGAGCGATATTGTACCCTAAGCAGTGTCACTATACAGTGCCATAAGGAGGAGCCATATTGTACCCTAAGCAGTGTACTATACAGTGCCATAAGGAGGAGCCATATTGTACCCTAAGCAGTGTCACTATACAGTGCCATAAGGAGGAGCCATATTGTACCCTAAGCAGTGTTACTATACAGTGCTGTATGGAGGAGGCATATTGTACCCTAAGCAGTGTCACTATGCAGTGCTGTATGGAGGAGCCATATTGTACTCTAAGCAGTGTCACTATACAGTGCTGTATGGAGGAGCCATATTGTACCCTAAGCAGTGTCACTATACAGTGCCATAAGGAGCATCCATATTGTACCCTAAGCAGTCTCACTATACAGTGCTGTGTGGAGGAGCCATGTTGTACCCTAAGCAATGTCACTATACAGTGCCATATGGAGGAGGCATGTTGTACCCTAAGCAGTGTTACTATACAGTGCCATAAGGAGGAGCCATATTGTACTCTAAGCAGTGTCACTATACTGTGCCGTATGGAGGAGCCATATTGTACCCTAAGCAGTGTCACTATACAGTGCCATAAGGAGCATCCATATTGTATCCTAAGCAGTGTCACTATACAGTGCCATATGGAGGAGGCATGTTGTACCCTAAGCAGTGTTACAATACAGTGCCATAAGGAGGAGCCATATTGTACTCTAAGCAGTGTCACTATACAGTGCCGTATGGAGGAGCCATATTGTACCCTAAGCAGTGTCACTATGCAGTGCCATATGGAGGAGGCATGTTGTGCCCTAAGCAGTGTCACTATACAGTGCTCTATGGAGGAGCCATATTGTACCCTAAGCAGTGTCACTATACAGTGCCATATGGAGGAGGCATGTTGTGCCCTAAGCAGTGTTACAATACAGTGCCATAAGAAGGAGCCATATTGTACTCTAAGCAGTGTCACTATACAGTGCCGTATGGAGGAGCCATATTGTACCCTAAGCAGTGTCACTATACAGTGCCATATGGAGGAGGCATACTGTACCCTAAGCAGTGTCACTATACAGTGCTCTATGGAGGAGCCATATTGTACCCTAAGCAGTGTCACTATACAGTGCCATAAGGAGGAGCCATATTGTACCCTAAGCAGTGTCACTATACAGTGCCATATGGAGGAGGCATATTGTACCCTAAGCAGTGTCACTATACAGTGCTGTACGGAGGAGCCATATTGTACCCTAAGCAGTGTCACTATACAGTGCCATAAGGAGGAGCCATATTGTACCCTAAGCATTGTCACTATACAGTGCCATATGGAGGAGGCATATTGTACCCTAAGCAGTGTCACTATACAGTGCTGTACGGAGGAGCCACATTGTACCCTAAGCAGTGTCATTATACAGTGCCATAAGGAGGAGCCATATTGTACCCTAAGCAATGTCACTATACAGTGCCATAAGGAGGAGCCATATTGTACCCTAAGCAGTGTCACTATACAGTTCCATATGGAGGAGCCATATTGTACCCTAAGCAGTGTCAATATACAGTGCCATATCGAGGAGGCATACTGTACCCTAAGCAGTGTTACTATACACTGCCATAAGGAGGAGCCATATTGTACTCTAAGCAGTGTCACTATACAGTGCCGTATGGAGGAGGCATATTGTACCCTAAGCAGTGTCATTTTACAGTGCTATATGGAGGAGCCATATTGTACCCTAAGCAGGTCACTATACAGTGCCATAAGGAGGAGGCATATTGTACCCTAAGTAGTGTCACTATACAGTGCCATAAGGAGGAGCCATATTGTACCCTAAGAAGTGTCACTATACAGTGCCATAAGGAGGAGCCATATTGTACTCTAAGCAGTGTCACTATACAGTGCCATATGGAGGAGGCATATTGTACCCTAAGCAGTGTCACTATAAAGTGCCATAAAGAGGAGCCATATTGTACCCTAAGCAGTGTCACTATACAGTGCCATAAAGAGGAGCCATATTGTACCCTAAGCAGTGTCAATATACAGTGCTGTATGGCGGAGCCATATTGTACCCTAAGCTCTGTCACTATACAGTGCCAAAAGGAGGAGCCATATTGTACCCTAAGCAGTGTCACTATACAGTGTCATAAGCAGGAGCCATATTGTACCCTAAGCAGTGTCACTATACAGTGCTGTATGGAGGAGCCATATTGTACCCTAAGCAGTGTCACTATACAGTGCTGTATGGAGGAGCCATATTGTACCCTAAGCAGTGTCACTATACAGTGCCATAAGGAGGAGCCATATTGTACCCTAAGCAGTGTACTATACAGTGCCATATGGAGGACTCATATTGTACTCTAAGCAGTGTTACTATACAGTGCTATAAGGAGGAGCCATATTGTACCCTTTGCAGTGTCACTATACAGTGCTGTATGGAGGAGCCATATTGTACCCTAAGCAGTGTCACTATACAGTGCCATAAGGAGGAGGCATATTGTACCCTAAGCAGTGTCACTATACAGTGCTGTATGGAGGAGCCATATTGTACCCTAAGCAGTGTCACTATACAGTGCCATAAGGAGGAGCCATATTATACCCTAAGCAGTGTCACTATACAGTGCCATAAGGAGGAGGCATATTGTACCGTAAGCAGTATCAATATACAGTGATGTATGGAGGAGCCATATTGTACCCTAAGCAGTGTCACTATATAGTGCCATAAGGAGGAGCCATATTGTACCCTAAGCAGTGTCACTATACAGTGTCATAAGCAGGAGCCATATTGTACACTAAGCAGTGTCACTATACAGTGCTGTATGGAGGAGCCATATTGTACCCTAAACAGTGTCACTATACAGTGCTGTATGGAGGAGCCATATTGTACCCTAAACAGTGTCACTATACAGTGCCATAAGGAGGAGCCATATTGTACCATAAGCAGTGTACTATACAGCGCCATATGGAGGACCCATATTGTACTCTAAGCAGTGTTACTATACAGTGCTGTATGGAGGAGCCATATTGTACCCTAAGCAGTGTCACTATACAGTGCCATAAGGAGGAGCCATATTGTACCCTAAGCAGTGTACTATACAGCGCCATAAGGAGGAGCCATATTGTACTCTAAGCAGTGTCACTATACAGTGCCGTATGGAGGAGCCATATTGTACCCTAAACAGTGTCACTATAGAGTGCTGTATGGAGGAGCCATATTGTGCCCTAAGCTGTGTCACTATACAGTGCCATAAGGAGGAGCCATATTGTACCCTAAGCAGTGTCACTATACAGTGCCATAAGGAGGAGCCATATTGTACCCTAAGCAGTGTCACTATACAGTGCCATAAGGAGGAGGCATATTGTACCCTAAGCAGTGTCACTATACAGTGCCGTATGGAGGAGGCATGTTGTACCCTAAGCAGTGTCACTATACAGTGCTGTATGGAGGAGCCATATTGTGCCCTAAGCTGTGTCACTAAACAGTGCCATAAGGAGGAGCCATATTTTACCCTAAACAGTGTCACTATACAGTGCCATATGGAGGAGCCATTTTGTACCCTAAGCAGTGTCATTATACAGTGCCATAAGGAGGAGCCATATTGTACCCTAAGCAGTGTCACTATACAGTGCCATAAGGAGGAGCCATATTGTACCCTAAGCAGTGTCACTATACAGTTCCATATGGAGGAGCCATATTGTACCCTAAGCAGTGTCAATATACAGTGCCATATCGAGGAGGCATATTGTACCCTAAGCAGTGCTACTATACAGTGACATAAGGAGGAGCCATATTGTACTCTAAGCAGTGTCACTATACAGTGCCGTATGGAGGAGGCATATTGTACCCTAAGCAGTGTCACTTTACAGTGCTGTATGGAGGAGCCATATTGTACCCTAAGCAGTGTCACTATACAGTGCCATGAGGAGGAGGCATATTGTACCCTAAGCAGTGTCACTATACAGTGCCATAAGGAGGGGCCATATTGTACCCTAAGCAGTGTCACTATACAGTGCCATAAGGAGGAGCCATATTGTACTCTAAGCAGTGTCACTATACAGTGCCATATGGAGGAGGCATATTGTACCCTAACCAGTGTCACTATACAGTGCCATAAAGAGGAGCCATATTGTACCCTAAGCAGTGTCAATATACAGTGCTGTATGGCGGAGCCATATTGTACCCTAAGCTGTGTCACTATACAGTGCCATAAGGAGGAGCCATATTGTACCCTAAGCAGTGTCACTATACAGTGTCGTAAGCAGGAGCCATATTGTACCCTAAGCAGTGTCACTATACAGTGCTGTATGGAGGAGCCATATTGTACCCTAAGCAGTGTCACTATACAGTGCTGTATGGAGGAGCCATATTGTACCCTAAGCAGTGTCACTATACAGTGCCATAAGGAGGAGCCATATTGTACCCTAAGCAGTGTTACTATACAGTGCCTTAAGGAGGAGCCATGTTGTACCCTTAGCAGTGTCACTATACAGTGCTGTATGGAGGAGCCATATTGTACCCTAAGCAGTGTCACTATACAGTGTCATAAGCAGGAGCCATATTGTACCCTAAGCAGTGTCACTATACAGTGCTGTATGGAGGAGCCATATTGTACCCTAAGCAGTGTCACTATACAGTGCTGTATGGAGGAGCCATATTGTACCCTAAGCAGTGTCACTATACAGTGCCATAAGGAGGAGCCATATTGTACCCTAAGCAGTGTTACTATACAGTGCCATAAGGAGGAGCCATGTTGTACCCTTAGCAGTGTCACTATACAGTGCGGTATGGAGGAGCCATATTGTACCCTAAGCAGTGTCACTATACAGCGCCATATGGAGGACCCATATTGTACTCTAAGCAGTGTTACTATACAGTGCCATAAGGAGGAGCCATGTTGTACCCTTAGCAGTGTCACTATACAGTGCTGTTTGGAGGAGCCATATTGTACCCTAAGCAGTGTCACTATACAGTGCTGTATGGAGGAGGCATATTGTACCCTAAGCAGTGTCACTATACAGTGCCATAAGGAGGAGGCATATTGTACCCTAAGCAGTGTCACTATACAGTGCTGTATGGAGGAGCCATATTGTACCCTAAGCAGTGTCACTATACAGTGCCATAAATAGGAACCATATTGTACCCTAAGCAGTGTCAATATACAGTGCCATAAGGAGGAGCCATATTGTACCCTAAGCAGTGTCACTATACAGTGTCATAAGCAGGAGCCATATTGTACCCTAAGCAGTGTCACTATACAGTGCTGTATGGAGGAGCCATATTGTACCCTAAGCAGTGTACTATGCAGTGCCATATGGAGGAGCCATATTGTACCCTAAGCAGTGTACTATACAGTGCCATATGGAGGAGCCATATTGTACCCTAAGCAGTGTCACTATACAGTGCCATAAGGAGGAGCCATATTGTACCCTAAGCAGTGTACTATACAGCGCCATATGGAGGACCCATATTGTACTCTAAGCAGTGTTACTATACAGTGCCATAAGGAGGAGGCATATTGTACCCTAAGCAGTGTCACTATACAGTGCTGTATGGAGGAGCCATATTGTACCCTAAGCAGTGTCACTATACAGTGCCATAAGGAGGAGCCATATTATACCCTAAGCAGTGTCACTATACAGTGTCATAAGGAGGAGGCATATTGTACCCTAAGCAGTGTCACTATACAGTGCTGTATGGAGGAGCCATATTGTACCCTAAGCAGTGTCACTATACAGTGCCATAAGGAGGAGCCATATTGTACCCTAAGCAGTGTACTATACAGCGCCATATGGAGGACCCATATTGTACTCTAAGCAGTGTTACTATACAGTGCCATAAGGAGGAGGCATATTGTACCCTAAGCAGTGTCACTATACAGTGCTGTATGGAGGAGCCATATTGTACCCTAAGCAGTGTCACTATACAGTGCCATAAGGAGGAGCCATATTATACCCTAAGCATTGTCACTATACAGTGCCATAAGGAGGAGCCATATTGTACCCTAAGCAGTGTCACTATACAGTGCTGTATGGAGGAGGCATATTGTACCCTAAGCAGTGTCACTATACAGTGCCATAAGGAGGAGCCATATTATACCCTAAGCAGTGTCACTATACAGTGCTGTATGGAGGAGCCATATTGTACCCTAAGCAGTGTCACTATACAGTGCCATAAGGAGGAGCCATATTATACCCTAAGCAGTGTCACTATACAGTGCCATAAGGAGGAGGCATATTGTACCCTAAGCAGTGTCACTATACAGTGCTGTATGGAGGAGCCATATTGTACCCTAAGCAGTGTCACTATACAGTGCTGTATGGAGGAGGCATATTGTACCCTAAGCAGTGTCACTATACAGTGCCATAAGGAGGAGGCATATTGTACCCTAAGCAGTGTCACTATACAGTGCCATAAGGAGGAGCCATATTGTACCCTAAGCAGTGTCACTATACAGTGCCATAAGGAGGAGGCATATTGTACCCTAAGCAGTGTCACTATACAGTGCCGTATGGAGGAGGCATGTTGTACCCTAAGCAGTGTCACTATACAGTGCTGTATGGAGGAGCCATATTGTACCCTAAGCAATGTCACTGTACAGTGCCATAAGGAGGAGCCATATTTTACCCTAAACAGTGTCACTATACAGTGCTGTATGGAGGAGCCATATTGTACTCTAAGCAGTGTCACTATACAGTGCCGTATGGAGGAGCCATATTGTACCCTAAGCAGTGTCACTATACAGTGCCATAAGGAGCATCCATATTGTATCCTAAGCAGTGTCACTATACAGTGCCATATGGAGGAGGCATGTTGTACCCTAAGCAGTGTTACAATACAGTGCCATAAGAAGGAGCCATATTGTACTCTAAGCAGTGTCACTATACAGTGCCATATGGAGGAGGCATATTGTACCCTAAGCAGTGTCACTATGCAGTGCTCTATGGAGGAGCCATATTGTACCCTAAGCAGTGTCAATATACAGTGCCATATCGAGGAGGCATATTGTACCCTAACACTGTTACTATACAGTGCCATAAGGAGGAGCCATATTGTACTCTAAGCACTGTCACTATACAGTGCCGTATGGAGGAGCCATATTGTACCCTAAGCAGTGTCACTATACAGTGCCATATGGAGGAGGCATATTGTACCCTAAGCAGTGTCACTATACAGTGCCATATGGAGGAGGCATACTGTACCCTAAGCAGTGTCACTATACAGTGCTGTACGGAGGAGCCATATTGTACCCTAAGCAGTGTCACTATACAGTGCCATAAGGAGGAGCCATATTGTACCCTAAGCAGTGTCACTATACAGTGCCATATGGAGGAGGCATATTGTACCCTAAGCAGTGTCACTATACAGTGCTGTACGGAGGAGCCACATTGTACCCTAAGCAGTGTCATTATACAGTGCCATAAGGAGGAGCCATATTGTACCCTAAGCAGTGTCACTATACAGTGCCATATGGAGGAGGCATATTGTACCCTAAGCAGTGTCACTATACAGTGCTGTACGGAGGAGCCACATTGTGCCCTAAGCAGTGTCATTATACAGTGCCATAAGAAGGAGCCATATTGTACTCTAAGCAGTGTCACTATACAGTGCCATATGGAGGAGCCATATTGTACCCTAAGCAGTGTCACTATACAGTGCCATATGGAGGAGCCATATTGTACCCTAAGCAGTGTCACTTTGCAGTGCTCTATGGAGGAGCCATATTGTACCCTAAGCAGTGTCAATATACAGTGCCATATCGAGGAGGCATATTGTACCCTAACACTGTTACTATACAGTGCCATAAGGAGGAGCCATATTGTACTCTAAGCAGTGCCACTATACAGTGCCGTATGGAGGAACCATATTGTACCCTAAGCAGTGTCACTATACAGTGCCATATGGAGGAGGCATATTGTACCCTAAGCAGTGTCACTATACAGTGCCATATGGAGGAGGCATACTGTACCCTATGCAGTGTCACTATACAGTGCTGTATGGAGGAGCCATATTGTACCCTAAGCAGTGTCACTATACAGTGCCATAAGGAGGAGCCATATTGTACCCTAAGCAGTGTCACTATACAGTGCCATAAGGAGGAGGCATATTGTACCCTAAGCAGTGTCACTATACAGTGCTGTACGGAGGAGCCACATTGTACCCTAAGCAGTGTCATTATACAGTGCCATAAGGAGGAGCCATATTGTACCCTAAGCAGTGTCACTATACAGTGCCATAAGGAGGAGCTATATTGTACCCTACGCAGTGTCACTATACAGTGCTGTATGGAGCAGCCATATTGTACCCTATGCAGTGCCACTATACAGTTCCATATGGAGGAGCCATATTGTACCCTAAGCAGTATCACTATACAGTGCCATAAGGAGGAGCCATATTGTACCCTAAGCAGTGTCACTATACAGTGTCATAAGCTGGAGCCATATTGTACCCTAAGCAGTGTCACTATACAGTGCTGTATGGAGGAGCCATATTGTACCCTAAGCAGTGTCACTATACAGTGCCATAAGGAGGAGCCATATTGTACCCTAAGCAGTGTACTATACAGCGCCATATGGAGGACCCATATTGTACTCTAAGCAGTGTTACTATACAGTGCCATAAGGAGGAGCCATATTGTACCCTTAGCAGTGTCACTATACAGTGCTGTATGGAGGAGCCATATTGTACCCTAAGCAGTGTCACTATCCAGTGCTGTATGGAGGAGGTATATTGTACCCTAAGCAGTGTCACTATACAGTGCTGTATGGAGGAGCCATATTGTACCCTAAGCAGTGTCACTATACAGTGCTGTATGGAGGAGCCATATTGTACCCTAAGCAGTGTCACTATACAGTGCCATAAGGAGGAGGCATATTGTACCCTAAGCAGTGTCACTATACAGTGCGGTATGGAGGAGCCATATTGTACCCTAAGCAGTGTCACTATACAGTGCTGTATGGAGGAGGTATATTGTACCCTAAGCAGTGTCACTATACAGTGCCATAAGGAGGAGCCATATTGTACCCTAAGCAGTGTCACTATACAGTGCCATAAGGAGGAGCCATCTTATACCCTAAGCAGTGTCACTATACAGTGCCATAAGGAGGAGGCATATTGTACCGCAAGCAGTGTCAATATACAGTGCTGTATGGAGGAGCCATATTGTACCCTAAGCAGTGTCACTATATAGTACCATAAGGAGGAGCCATATTGTACCCTAAGCAGTGTCACTATACAGTGTCATAAGCAGGAGCCATATTGTACACTAAGCAGTGTCACTATACAGTGCTGTATGGAGGAGCCATATTGTACCCTAAGCAGTGTCACTATACAGTGCTGTATGGAGGAGCCATATTGTACCCTAAGCAGTGTCACTATACAGTGCCATAAGGAGGAACCATATTGTACCATAAGCAGTGTACTATACAGCGCCATATGGAGGACCCATATTGTACTCTAAGCAGTGTTACTATACAGTGCTGTATGGAGGAGCCATATTGTAACCTAAGCAGTGTCACTATACAGTGCCATAAGGAGGAGCCATATTGTACCCTAAGCAGTGTACTATACAGCGCCATAAGGAGGAGCCATATTGTACCCTAAGCAGTGTCACTATACAGTGCTATAAGGAGGAGGCATATTGTACCCTAAGCAGTGTCACTATACAGTGCCATAAGGAGAAAGCATATTGTACCCTAAGCAGTGTACTATACAGTGCCATAAGGAGGAAGCATATTGTACTCTAAGCAGTGTCACTATACAGTGCTGTATGGAGGAAGCATATTGCACCCTAAGCAGTGTCACTATACAGTGCCATAAGGAGGAAGCATATTGTACCCTAAGCAGTGTACTATACAGTGCTGTATGGAGGAGCCATATTGTACCCTAAGCAGTGTCACTATACAGTGCCATAAGGAGGAGCCATATTGTACCCTAAGCAGTGTCACTAGACAGTGCTATAAGGAGGAGGCATATTGTACCCTAAGCAGTGTCACTATACAGTGCCATAAGGAGGAAGCATATTGTACCTTAAGCAGTTTACTATACAGTGCCGTATGGAGGAGCCATATTGTACCCTAAGCAGTGTCACTATACAGTGCTGTATGGAGGAGCCATATTGTGCCCTAAGCTGTGTCACTATACAGTGCCATAAGGAGGAGCCATATTTTACCCTAAACAATGTCACTATACAGTGCCATATGGAGGAGCCATTTTGTACCCTAAGCAGTGTCATTATACAGTGCCATAAGGAGGAGCCATATTGTACCCTAAGCAGTGTCACTGTACAGTGCCATAAGGAGGAGCCATATTGTACCCTAAGCAGTGTCACTATACAGTTCCATATGGAGGAGCCATATTGTACCCTAAGCAGTGTCAATATACAGTGCCATATCGAGGAGGCATATTGTACCCTAAGCAGTGCTACTATACAGTGCCATAAGGAGGAGCCATATTGTACTCTAAGCAGTGTCACTATACAGTGCCGTATGGAGGAGGCATATTGTACCCTAAGCAGTGTCACTTTACAGTGCTGTATGGAGGAGCCATATTGTACCCTAAGCATTGTCACTATACAGTGCCATAAGGAGGAGGCATATTGTACCCTAAGCAGTGTCACTATACAGTGCCATAAGGAGGAGCCATATTTTACTCTAAGCAGTGTCACTATACAGTGCTGTATGGAGGAGCCATATTGTACCCTAAGCAGTGTCACTATACAGTGCCATAAGGAGGAGCCATATTATACCCTAAGCAGTGTCACTATACAGTGCCATAAGGAGAGGCCATATTGTACCCTAAGCAGTGTCACTATACAGTGCCATAAGGAGGAGCCATATTTTACTCTAAGCAGTGTCACTATACAGTGCTGTATGGAGGAGCCATATTGTACCCTAAGCAGTGTCACTATACAGTGCCATAAGGAGGAGCCATATTATACCCTAAGCAGTGTCACTATACAGTGCCATAAGGAGGAGGCATATTGTACCCTAAGCAGTGTCACTATACAGTGCTGTATGGAGGAGCCATATTGTACCCTAAGCAGTGTCACTATACAGTGCCATAAGGAGGAGCCATATTATACCCTAAGCAGTGTCACTATACAGTGCCTTAAGGAGGAGGCATATTGTACCCTAAGCATTGTCACTATACAGTGCTGTATGGAGGAGCCATATTGTACCCTAAGCAGTGTCACTATACAGTGCCATAAGGAGGAGCCATATTATACCCTAAGCAGTGTCACTATACAGTTCCATAAGGAGGAGGCATATTGTACCGTAAGCAGTGTCAATATACAGTGCTGTATGGAGGAGCCATATTGTACCCTAAGCAGTGTCACTATATAGTGCCATAAGGAGGAGCCATATTGTACCCTAAGCAGTGTCACTATACAGTGTCATAAGCAGGAGCCATATTGTACACTAAGCAGTGTCACTATACAGTGCTGTATGGAGGAGCCATATTGTACCCTAAGCAGTGTCACTATACAGTGCCATAAGGAAGAGCCATATTGTACCCTAAGCAGTGTCACTATACAGTGCTGTATGGAGGAGCCATATTGTACCCTAAGCAGTGTCACTATACAGTGCCATAAGGAGGAGCCATATTGTACCCTAAGCAGTGTACTATACAGTGCTGTATGGAGGAGCCATATTGTACCCTAAGCAGTGTCACTATACAGTGCCATAAGGAGGAGCCATATTGTACCCTAAGCAGTGTCACTATACAGTGCCATAAGGAGGAGGCATATTGTACCCTAAGCAGTGTCACTATACAGTGCCGTATGGAGGAGGCATGTTGTACCCTAAGCAGTGTCACTATACAGTGCTGTATGGAGGAGCCATATTGTGCCCTAAGCTGTGTCACTATACAGTGCCATAAGGAGGAGCCATATTTTACCCTAAACAATGTCACTATACAGTGCCATATGGAGGAGCCATTTTGTACCCTAAGCAGTGTCATTATACAGTGCCATAAGGAGGAGCCATATTGTACCCTAAGCAGTGTCACTGTACAGTGCCATAAGGAGGAGCCATATTGTACCCTAAGCAGTGTCACTATACAGTTCCATATGGAGGAGCCATATTGTACCCTAAGCAGTGTCAATATACAGTGCCATATCGAGGAGGCATATTGTACCCTAAGCAGTGCTACTATACAGTGCCATAAGGAGGAGCCATATTGTACTCTAAGCAGTGTCACTATACAGTGCCGTATGGAGGAGGCATCTTGTACCTTAAGCAGTGTCACTTTACAGTGCTGTATGGAGGAGCCATATTGTACCCTAAGCATTGTCACTATACAGTGCCATAAGGAGGAGGCATATTGTACCCTAAGCAGTGTCACTATACAGTGCCATAAGGAGAGGCCATATTGTACCCTAAGCAGTGTCACTATACAGTGCCATAAGGAGGAGCCATATTTTACTCTAAGCAGTGTCACTATACAGTGCTGTATGGAGGAGCCATATTGTACCCTAAGCAGTGTCACTATACAGTGCCATAAGGAGGAGCCATATTATACCCTAAGCAGTGTCACTATACAGTGCCATAAGGAGGAGGCATATTGTACCCTAAGCAGTGTCACTATACAGTGCTGTATGGAGGAGCCATATTGTACCCTAAGCAGTGTCACTATACAGTGCCATAAGGAGGAGCCATATTATACCCTAAGCAGTGTCACTATACAGTGCCTTAAGGAGGAGGCATATTGTACCCTAAGCATTGTCACTATACAGTGCTGTATGGAGGAGCCATATTGTACCCTAAGCAGTGTCACTATACAGTGCCATAAGGAGGAGCCATATTATACCCTAAGCAGTGTCACTATACAGTTCCATAAGGAGGAGGCATATTGTACCGTAAGCAGTGTCAATATACAGTGCTGTATGGAGGAGCCATATTGTACCCTAAGCAGTGTCACTATATAGTGCCATAAGGAGGAGCCATATTGTACCCTAAGCAGTGTCACTATACAGTGTCATAAGCAGGAGCCATATTGTACACTAAGCAGTGTCACTATACAGTGCTGTATGGAGGAGCCATATTGTACCCTAAGCAGTGTCACTATACAGTGCCATAAGGAAGAGCCATATTGTACCCTAAGCAGTGTCACTATACAGTGCTGTATGGAGGAGCCATATTGTACCCTAAGCAGTGTCACTATACAGTGCCATAAGGAGGAGCCATATTGTACCCTAAGCAGTGTACTATACAGCGCCATATGGAGGACCCATATTGTACTCTAAGCAATGTTACTATACAGTGCTGTATGGAGGAGGCATGTTGTACCCTAAGCAGTGTCACTATACAGTGCTGTATGGAGGAGCCATATTGTGCCCTAAGCTGTGTCACTATACAGTGCCATAAGGAGGAGCCATATTTTACCCTAAACAATGTCACTATACAGTGCCATATGGAGGAGCCATTTTGTACCCTAAGCAGTGTCATTATACAGTGCCATAAGGAGGAGCCATATTGTACCCTAAGCAGTGTCACTGTACAGTGCCATAAGGAGGAGCCATATTGTACCCTAAGCAGTGTCACTATACAGTTCCATATGGAGGAGCCATATTGTACCCTAAGCAGTGTCAATATACAGTGCCATATCGAGGAGGCATATTGTACCCTAAGCAGTGCTACTATACAGTGCCATAAGGAGGAGCCATATTGTACTCTAAGCAGTGTCACTATACAGTGCCGTATGGAGGAGGCATCTTGTACCTTAAGCAGTGTCACTTTACAGTGCTGTATGGAGGAGCCATATTGTACCCTAAGCATTGTCACTATACAGTGCCATAAGGAGGAGGCATATTGTACCCTAAGCAGTGTCACTATACAGTGCCATAAGGAGAGGCCATATTGTACCCTAAGCAGTGTCACTATACAGTGCCATAAGGAGGAGCCATATTTTACTCTAAGCAGTGTCACTATACAGTGCTGTATGGAGGAGCCATATTGTACCCTAAGCAGTGTCACTATACAGTGCCATAAGGAGGAGCCATATTATACCCTAAGCAGTGTCACTATACAGTGCCATAAGGAGGAGGCATATTGTACCCTAAGCAGTGTCACTATACAGTGCTGTATGGAGGAGCCATATTGTACCCTAAGCAGTGTCACTATACAGTGCCATAAGGAGGAGCCATATTATACCCTAAGCAGTGTCACTATACAGTGCCTTAAGGAGGAGGCATATTGTACCCTAAGCATTGTCACTATACAGTGCTGTATGGAGGAGCCATATTGTACCCTAAGCAGTGTCACTATACAGTGCCATAAGGAGGAGCCATATTATACCCTAAGCAGTGTCACTATACAGTTCCATAAGGAGGAGGCATATTGTACCGTAAGCAGTGTCAATATACAGTGCTGTATGGAGGAGCCATATTGTACCCTAAGCAGTGTCACTATATAGTGCCATAAGGAGGAGCCATATTGTACCCTAAGCAGTGTCACTATACAGTGTCATAAGCAGGAGCCATATTGTACACTAAGCAGTGTCACTATACAGTGCTGTATGGAGGAGCCATATTGTACCCTAAGCAGTGTCACTATACAGTGCCATAAGGAAGAGCCATATTGTACCCTAAGCAGTGTCACTATACAGTGCTGTATGGAGGAGCCATATTGTACCCTAAGCAGTGTCACTATACAGTGCCATAAGGAGGAGCCATATTGTACCCTAAGCAGTGTACTATACAGCGCCATATGGAGGACCCATATTGTACTCTAAGCAATGTTACTATACAGTGCTGTATGGAGGAGCCATATTGTGCCCTAAGCTGTGTCACTATACAGTGCCATAAGGAGGAGCCATATTTTACCCTAAACAATGTCACTATACAGTGCCATATGGAGGAGCCATTTTGTACCCTAAGCAGTGTCATTATACAGTGCCATAAGGAGGAGCCATATTGTACCCTAAGCAGTGTCACTGTACAGTGCCATAAGGAGGAGCCATATTGTACTCTAAGCAGTGTCACTATACAGTTCCATATGGAGGAGCCATATTGTACCCTAAGCAGTGTCAATATACAGTGCCATATCGAGGAGGCATATTGTACCCTAAGCAGTGCTACTATACAGTGCCATAAGGAGGAGCCATATTGTACTCTAAGCAGTGTCACTATACAGTGCCGTATGGAGGAGGCATCTTGTACCCTAAGCAGTGTCACTTTACAGTGCTGTATGGAGGAGCCATATTGTACCCTAAGCATTGTCACTATACAGTGCCATAAGGAGGAGGCATATTGTACCCTAAGCAGTGTCACTATACAGTGCCATAAGGAGAGGCCATATTGTACCCTAAGCAGTGTCACTATACAGTGCCATAAGGAGGAGCCATATTTTACTCTAAGCAGTGTCACTATACAGTGCTGTATGGAGGAGCCATATTGTACCCTAAGCAGTGTCACTATACAGTGCTGTATGGAGGAGCCATATTGTACCCTAAGCAGTGTACTATACAGCGCCATATGGAGGACCCATATTGTACTCTAAGCAATGTTACTATACAGTGCTGTATGGAGGAGCCATATTGTACCCTAAGCAGTGTTACTATACAGTGCTGTATGGAGGAGCCATATTGTACCCTAAGCAGTGTCACTATACAGTGCTGTATGGAGGAGGTATATTGTACCCTAAGCAGTGTCACTATACAGTGCCAAAAGGAGGAGGCATATTGTACCCTAAGCAGTGTCACTATACAGTGCCATAAGGAGGAGCCATATTGTACCCTAAGCAGTGCTACTATACAGTGCCATAAGGAGGAGCCATATTGTACTCTAAGCAGTGTCACTATACAGTGCCGTATGGAGGAGGCATATTGTACCCTAAGCAGTGTCACTTTACAGTGCTGTATGGAGGAGCCATATTGTACCCTAAGCAGTGTCACTATACAGTGCCATAAGGAGGAGGCATATTGTACTCTAAGCAGTGTCACAATACAGTGCCATATGGAGGAGGCATATTGTACCCTAAGCAGTGTCACTATACAGTGCCGTATGGAGGAGTCATATTGTACTCTAAGCAGTGTTACTATACAGTGCCATAAGGAGGAGCCATATTGTACCCTAAGCAGTGTCACTATACAGTGCTGTATGGAGGAGCCATATTGTACCCTAAGCAGTGTCACTATACAGTGCCATAAGGAGGGGCCATATTGTACCCTAAGCAGTGTCACTATACAGTGCCATAAGGAGGAGCCATATTGTACTCTAAGCAGTGTCACTATACAGTGCCATATGGAGGAGGCATATTGTACCCTAACCAGTGTCACTTTACAGTGCCATAAAGAGGAGCCATATTATACCCTAAGCAGTGTCAATATACAGTGCTGTATGGCGGAGCCATATTGTACCCTAAGCTCTGTCACTATAGAGTGCCATAAGGAGGAGCCATATTGTACCCTAAGCAGTGTCACTATACAGTGTCGTAAGCAGGAGCCATATTGTACTCTAAGCAGTGTCACTATACAGTGCTGTATGGAGGAGCCATATTGTACCCTAAGCAGTGTCACTATACAGTGCTGTATGGAAGAGCCATATTGTACCCTAAGCAGTGTCACTATACAGTGCCATATGGAGGAGGCATATTGTACCCTAACCAGTGTCAGTATACAGTGCCATAAAGAGGAGCCATATTGTACCCTAAGCAGTGTCAATATACAGTGCTGTATGGCGGAGCCATATTGTACCCTAAGCTGTGTCACTATACAGTGCCATAAGGAGTAGCCATATTGTACCCTAAGCAGTGTCACTATACAGTGTCGTAAGCAGGAGCCATATTGTACCCTAAGCAGTGTCACTATACAGTGCTGTATGGAGGAGCCATATTGTACCCTAAGCAGTGTCACTATACAGTGCTGTATGGAAGAGCCATATTGTACCCTAAGCAGTGTCACTATACAGTGCCATAAGGAGGAGCCATATTGTACCATAAGTAGTGTTACTATACAGTGCCATAAGGAGGAGCCATGTTGTACCCTAAGCAGTGTCACTATACAGTGCTGTATGGAGGAGGCATATTGTACCCTAAGCAGTGTCACTATACAGTGCCATAAGGAGGAGGCATATTGTACCCTAAGCAGTGTCACTATACAGTGCTGTATGGAGGAGCCATATTGTACCCTAAGCAGGGTCACTATACAGTGCCATAAAGAGGAGCCATATTGTACCCTAAGCAGTGTCAATATACAGTGCTGTATGGCGGAGCCATATTGTACCCTAAGCAGTGTCACTGTACAGTGCCATAAGGAGGAGCCATATTGTACCCTAAGCAGTGTCAATATACAGTGCCATAAGGAGGAGCCATATTGTACCCTAAGCAGTGTCACTATACAGTGCTGTATGGAGGAGGCATATTGTACCCTAAGCAGTGTCACTATACAGTGCCATAAGGAGGAGGCATATTGTACCCTAAGCAGTGTCACTATACAGTGCTGTATGGAGGAGCCATATTGTACCCTAAGCAGGGTCACTATACAGTGCCATAAAGAGGAGCCATATTGTACCCTAAGCAGTGTCACTATACAGTGCCATAAGGAGGAGCCATATTGTACCCTAAGCAGTGTCACTATACAGTGCCATAAGGAGGAGCCATATTGTACCCTAAGCAGTGTCACTATACAGTGCTGTATGGAGGAGGCATATTGTACCCTAAGCAGTGTCACTATACAGTGCCATAAGGAGGAGGCATATTGTACCCTAAGCAGTGTCACTATACAGTGCTGTATGGAGGAGCCATATTGTACCCTAAGCAGGGTCACTATACAGTGCCATAAAGAGGAGCCATATTGTACCCTAAGCAGTGTCAATATACAGTGCTGTATGGCGGAGCCATATTGTACCCTAAGCAGGGTCACTATACAGTGCCATAAAGAGGAGCCATATTGTACCCTAAGCAGTGTCAATATACAGTGCTGTATGGCGGAGCCATATTGTACCCTAAGCAGTGTCACTATACAGTGCCATAAGGAGGAGCCATATTGTACCCTAAGCATTGTCACTATACAGTGTCATAAGCAGGAGCCATATTGTACCCTAAGCAGTGTCACTATACAGTGCTGTATGGAGGAGCCATATTGTACCCTAAGCAGTGTCACTATACAGTGCTGTATGGAGGAGCCATATTGTACTCTAAGCAGTGTTACTATACAGTGCCATAAGGAGGAGGCATATTGTACCCTAAGCAGTGTCACTATACAGTGCTGTATGGAGGAGCCATATTGTACCCTAAGCAGTGTCACTATACAGTGCCATAAGGAGGAGCCATGTTATACCCTAAGCAGTGTCACTATACAGTGCCATAAGAAGGAGGCATATTGTACCCTAAGCAGTGTCACTATACAGTGCTGTATGGAGGAGCCATATTGTACCCTAAGCAGTGTCACTATACAGTGCCATAAGGAGGAGCCATATGGTACCCTAAGCAGTGTACTATACAGCGCCATATGGAGGACCCATATTGTACTCTAAGCAGTGTTACTATACAGTGCCATAAGGAGGAGGCATATTGTACCCTAAGCAGTGTCACTATACAGTGCTGTATGGAGGAGCCATATTGTACCCTAAGCAGTGTCACTATACAGTGCCATAAGGAGGAGCCATATTATACCCTAAGCAGTTTCACTATACAGTGCCATAAGGAGGAGGCATATTGTACCGTAAGCAGTGTCACTATACAGTGCTGTATGGAGGAGGCATATTGTACCCTAAGCAGTGTCACTATACAGTGCCATAAGGAGGAGGCATATTGTACCTTAAGCAGTGTCACTATACAGTGCTGTATGGAGGAGCCATATTGTACCCTAAGCAGTGTCACTATACAGTGCCATAAGGAGGAGCCATATTATACCCTAAGCAGTGTCACTATACAGTGCCATAAGGAGGAGGCATATTGTACCGTAAGCAGTGTCAATATACAGTGCTGTATGGAGGAGCCATATTGTACCCTAAGCAGTGTCACTATATAGTGCCATAAGGAGGAGCCATATTGTACCCTAAGCAGTGTCACTATACAGTGTCATAAGCAGGAGCCATATTGTACACTAAGCAGTGTCACTATACAGTGCTGTATGGAGGAGCCATATTGTACCCTAAGCAGTGTCACTATACAGTGCCATAAGGAGGATCCATATTGTACCCTAAGCAGTGTCACTATACAGTGCTGTATGGAGGAGCCATATTGTACCCTAAGCAGTGTCACTATACAGTGCCATAAGGAGGAGCCATATTGTACCCTAAGCAGTGTCACTATACAGTGCCATAAGGAGGAGGCATATTGTACCCTAAGCAGTGTCACTATACAGTGCCATAAGGAGGAGCCATATTGTACCCTAAGCAGTGTCACTATACAGTGCCATAAGGAGGAGGCATATTGTACCCTAAGCAGTGTCACTATTCAGTGCCGTATGGAGGAGGCATGTTGTACCCTAAGCAGTGTCACTATACAGTGCTGTATGGAGGAGCCATATTGTACCCTAAACAGTGTCACTATACAGTGCCATATGGAGGAGCCATTTTGTACCCTAAGCAGTGTCATTATACCGTGCCATAAGGAGGAGCTATATTGTACCCTAAGCATTGTCACTATACAGTGCCATAAGGAGGAGCCATATTGTACCCTAAGCAGTGTCATTATACAGTTCCATATGGAGGAGCCATATTGTACCCTAAGCAGTGTCAATATACAGTGCCATATCGAGGAGGCATATTATACCCTAAGCAGTGCTACTATACAGTGCCATAAGGAGGAGCCATATTATACACTAAGCAGTGTCACTATACAGTGCTGTATGGAGGAGCCATATTGTACCCTAAGCAGTGTCACTATACAGTGCCATAAGGAGGAGCCATATTGTACCCTAAGCAGTGTCACTATACAGTGCTGTATGGAGGAGCCATATTGTACCCTAAGCAGTGTCACTATACAGTGCCATAAGGAGGAGCCATATTGTACCCTAAGCAGTGTACTATACAGCGCCATATGGAGGACCCATATTGTACTCTAAGCAGTGTCACTATACAGTGCTGTATGGAGGAGGCATATTGTACCCTAAGCAGTGTCACTATACAGTGCCATAAGGAGGAGGCATATTGTACCCTAAGCAGTGTCACTATACAGTGCCATAAGGAGGAGCCATATTGTACCCTAAGCAGTGTCACTATACAGTGCCATAAGGAGGAGGCATATTGTACCCTAAGCAGTGTCACTATACAGTGCCATAAGGAGGAGGCATGTTGTACCCTAAGCAGTGTCACTATACAGTGCTGTATGGAGGAGCCATATTGTACCCTAAGCAGTGTCACTATACAGTGCCATAAGGAGGAGCCATATTTTACCCTAAACAGTGTCACTATACAGTGCCATATGGAGGAGCCATTTTGTACCCTAAGCAGTGTTACTATACAGTGCCATAAGGAGGAGGCATATTGTACCCTAAGCAGTGTCACTATACAGTGCTGTATGGAGGAGCCATATTGTACCCTAAGCAGTGTCACTATTCAGTGCCATAAGGAGGAGCCATATTATACCCTAAGCAGTTTCACTATACAGTGCCATAAGGAGGAGGCATATTGTACCCTAAGCAGTGTCACTATACAGTGCTGTATGGAGGAGGCATATTGTACCCTAAGCAGTGTCACTATACAGTTCCATAAGGAGGAGGCATATTGTACCCTAAGCAGTGTCACTATACAGTGCTGTATGGAGGAGCCATATTGTACCCTAAGCAGTGTCACTATACAGTGCCATAAGGAGGAGCCATATTATACCCTAAGCAGTGTCACTATACAGTGCCATAAGGTGGAGGCATATTGTACCGTAAGCAGTGTCAATATACAGTGCTGTATGGAGGAGCCATTTTGTACCCTAAGCAGTGTCACTATATAGTGCCATAAGGAGGAGCCATATTGTACCCTAAGCAGTGTCACTATACAGTGTCATAAGCAGGAGCCATATTGTACACTAAGCAGTGTCACTATACAGTGCCATAAGGAGGAGCTATATGGTACCCTAAGCAGTGTCACTATACAGTGCTGTATGGAGGAGCCATATTGTACCCTAAGCAGTGTCACTATACAGTGCCATAAGGAGGAGCCATATTGTACCCTAAGCAGTGTACTATACAGCGCCATATGGAGGACCCATATTGTACTCTAAGCAGTGTCACTATACAGTGCCATAAGGAGGAGGCATATTGTACCCTAAGCAGTGTCACTATACAGTGCCATAAGGAGGAGCCATATTGTACCCTAAGCAGTGTCACTATACAGTGCCATAAGGAGGAGGCATATTGTACCCTAAGCAGTGTCACTATACAGTGCCATAAGGAGGAGCCATATTGTACCCTAAGCAGTGTCACTATACAGTGCCATAAGGAGGAGGCATATTGTACCCTAAGCAGTGTCACTATACAGTGCCGTATGGAGGAGGCATGTTGTACCCTAAGCAGTGTCACTATACAGTGCTGTATGCAGGAGCCATATTGTACCCTAAGCAGTGTCACTATACAGTGCCATAAGGAGGAGCCATATTTTACCCTAAACAGTGTCACTATACAGTGCCATATGGAGGAGCCATTTTGTACCCTAAGCAGTGTCATTATACCGTGCCATAAGGAGGAGCTATATTGTACCCTAAGCATCGTCACTATACAGTGCCATAAGGAGGAGCCATATTGTACCCTAAGCAGTGTCATTATACAGTTCCATATGGAGGAGCCATATTGTACCCTAAGCAGTGTCAATATACAGTGCCATATCGAGGAGGCATATTATACCCTAAGCAGTGCTGCTATACAGTGCCATAAGGAGGAGCCATATTGTACTTTAAGCAGTGTCACTATACAGTGCTGTATGGAGGAGGCATATTGTACCCTAAGCAGTGTCACTTTACAGTGCTGTATGGAGGAGCCATATTGTACCCTAAGCAGTGTCACTGTACAGTGCTATAAGGAGGAGGCATATTGTACCCTAAGCAGTGTCACTATACAGTGCCATAAGGAGGAGCCATATTGTACCCTAAGCAGTGTCACTATACAGTGCCATAAGGAGGAGCCATATTGTACTCTAAGCAGTGTCACTATACAGTGCCACATGGAGGAGGCATATGGTACCCTAAGCAGTGTCACTATACAGTGCCATAAAGAGGAGCCATATTGTACCCTAAGCAGTGTCACTATACAGTGCTCTATGGAGGAGCCATATTGTACCCTAAGCTGTGTCACTATACAGTGCCATAAGGAGGAGCCATATTGTACCCTAAGCAGTGTCACTATACAGTGTCATAAGCAGGAGCCATATTGTACCCTAAGCAGTGTCACTATACAGTGCTGTATGGAGGAGCCATATTGTACCCTAAGCAGTGTCACTATACAGTGCTGTATGGAGGAGCCATATTGTACCATAAGCAGTGTCACTATACAGTGGCATAAGGAGGAGCCATGTTGTAACTAAGCAGTGTCATTATACAGTGCCATAAGGAGGAGCCATATTGTTCCCTAAACAGTGTCACTATACATTGCTGTATGGAGGAGCCATATTGTACTCTAAGCAGTGTCACTATACAGTGCCATAAGGAGGAGCCATATTGTACACTAAGCAGTGTCACTATACAGTGCCATAAGGAGGAGCCATATTGTACCCTAATCAGTGTCACTATACAGTGCCATAAGGAGGAGCCATATTGTACACTAAGCAGTGTCATTATACAGTGCCATAAGGAGGAGCCATATTGTTCCCTAAACAGTGTCACTATACATTGCTGTATGGAGGAGCCATATTGTACCCTAAGCAGTGTCACTATGCAGTGCTGTACGGAGGAGCCATATTGTACTCTAAGCAGTGTCACTATACAGTGCCGTATGGAGGAGCCATATTGTACCCTAAGCAATGTCACTATACAGTGCTGTATGGAGGAGCCATATTGTACTCTGAGCAGTGTCACTATACAGTGCCATAAGGAGGAGCCATATTATACCCTAAGCAGTGTCACTATACAGTGCCATAAGGAGGAGCCATATTGTACCCTAAGCAGTGTCACTATACAGTGCCATATGGAGGAGGCATATTGTACCCTAAGCAGTGTCACTATACAGTGCCATATGGAGGAGCCATATTGTACCCTAAGCAGTGTCACTATACAGTGCCATATGGAGGAGCCATATTGTACCCTAAGCAGTGTCACTATACAGTGCCATATGGAGGAGGCATATTGTACCCTAAGCAGTGTCACTATACAGTGCCATAAGGAGGAGCCATATTGTACCCTAAGCAGTGTCACTATACAGTGCCATAAGGAGGAGCCATATTGTGCCCTA